>NC_089978.1:163977491-164280521 GCF_036417845.1 Apteryx mantelli
AAGGACTTCCAAAAGATTTTTCATTTTTATCATGACTTTTACTCATTTTGCATCCTCTAGGGGATTACTGAAAAAGTATCTGATGTCATGTTGGCTGCCGTAAGCTTACTTACCTGAATCAAGTTTTCTTCCAAAAATCTTGCCCATTAATATTCCACTAATTTTAATGGGAATAAGAAGGACCAATACAATAAAGCATGTGAAAGTATCTCAAATAAAGACACCCTCCTAGGTTCAATAATGCTGCTAAAGTTCAGCAGGAACTTCCCTGGATGCTTCACAATTTCTCATCTGCCACTGCTATATCATCATGTTCTGAGAACTTAAGAAGCTTTAGATTAGAAATAGGATCATAGTAACTGGTATGCCAGTGTGCTATAAACAGGCAATTTAGCTAATGTATCGCCTGACTAATATGTCAATGGATGATTTGGTATATCATTTCTTCAGCTTCTAAACTAGGAGACTGTTACTTAACCTCATTTTGCCTTTTATTCCCTTTATTTGGAGACATTTTTATAAATCTCATATCTCTGTGTTGCCTGATCTCTGGGATTTTTAGATGTTTTTAGATTTTAACCTACCATATGGCCTTTCAATATGGTGGAAACTTAGGAATCTGTCATTGTTTAATGATGTCTAGCTGATTTTGTACTCCGGCCACAAATGTCTGCTACTATCTCCTGCAATGGGGAAAGATTGAATTCAGAAATGCATCTCTTGGTGTCTCTTCCAGTGTGTTTCAGTGATACATTTCTCCCTTTCCCTCTTTTTTCCCTGTATGTGGGCTAATTTGATTCATCCTAAGGGATAATAGAAAACAGCAATATTTTTTTAGCAATGCTATGAGTGATGCTATGACCTGTATAAACACTAGCAGAAGCTGGATACACAGTTGTTGTAGAGAGGTTCCTTAGCAGACTGGCTGTACTTTGAATTTTAAGAACTTGCTTGCTAAGTCATCTGAAGTCTTGCATTATTTTCCTATTTAACAATCAAGGAGAAATGCTGGTACTCAGCTTTTTTTTTTTTTTTCCCCTTTTTTTCCCTATTGGGATTTATAGTAAATCTTGGCGTCCATGAACTCCCAGTGCCCTGATCCTCACTCTACTGAAATCAATAGATCAATTTAACTGATTTAAATATAAGTGGGATTGGGTACTTCCTCCTATGCTGTAGTGTGCCTTAACTAGGTTTGGGGTTTTGTAAACTCTTGCCCCCTCTAGTGTCGGAACTCGGCTCCTGTTTCCCATGAAGTTTGTAAGGTACAGGAAACGCAGCAAGACTTGACATTTCATTAAGTCCAAATTGTGCCCTTCAGAAGGTCACAGCCCTCAGTGAGAGTCTTAGGTTCACTCTATTCTTGCATGTAAGAATAACATTAGATTTTTACTATCAAAGCTTTTTTCCTTTAGTTACATACCATCAACGCCAATTTTACCATCACCATCCTTATCTCCTGCGGCCATAAGAGCCTTCGTTTCTTTGTCTGATAAGTCTCTGCCATTTGGATTAAAGCCCTTCAGTACAAACCTAGAGAAAAGGTGTGGAAAAAGGAAAGGTTTGTTCAGAACAGTTTCACTTTGTATTTATTTGTACCACTGTTTTGATGTTTGAAATGGAATCTAGGGTTGATCCTCTCCTCTGTTGTTGACCTTCTTTAACATTCAGGAAGAGTGGTCTACTCTGAAACTTCATTTGACTGAAGTACTATCAGTAAAGTATAGATCATTCGTGTGTTTCAGGCATCCTGCCATAAAAGCTACACCTAGTTACCTCCAACACACTTTAGGTTATACAACCAGCAAACAACTGATTATAGCACAAAAATACCAGTCAGAAGACTGAATTGTGTGCTATTATCTACAGCCTTTTATAAAAAGAAAATAGGAAATTAGACTCTCAAGGTAAGATTATTTGAGAAGGATTTATCTTTACTTACTTTAATTCGTCCTCTTCGATGAAGCCACTTCGATCCTTATCAAGAATGCGGAAAACCTTCTTCACATCTTCTGGGCTCTTGTTTTTCAATCCCACCATCTCAAAAAACTTCTTGTAGTTGAAAGATTCAGCAGCTACAAGAAATGAAAATGCAGACAACTGTTTAGAAAAATTATTGAAACATATATACATAAACACACGTACCCATAGTTTTCTTCCTTATTGCTGCATGTCCTACCCTGAAAGGCAAAACCACATTCTGAAGCTTAGCTGTGGTAGGAGCTAGACGTCCACACTGTAATAGCCCGTGCCCCAAAGACACTGTAATTTAAATGAACAAATGATGAGAGAGGTACTGTCTCCCTTTTGCGGATGAAGAGCTGAGCTACAGAGGGATGAGGGCACTTGCCCAAGGTCACACAGGAAGTCTGTGACAGAGTTGGGAACTAAAGTTTAACCTCCACCATCTCATTGCAGTGCCTTAACTGCAAGACTTTTTTTTTTTTTTTTTTGCCAAGTTAATGAAATGTTTTTTATGCTAAAACATTCTTCTAAAGGTGAACCCTAGCTATTAGATTATATGTAACATTTCCTGACATTTCCACTCGTGAAAAAAAAACACTCTTGCTCGACCACGGAGCCTAACGTTGACGAGAACTGTTTTGGAGCACATGGGTATTTCAGTTCTGTTCCGTTTTTCCTGAAGGCTTACTAGAAATCAGTATTGCATTTCTACCGCTAAAGGTATGTGCAATAGTGGTTTGTAAGCTCGGACACTGCAATGGAGTGCTGTATGCTGCCTGTAAGACCTTGTGAGGCACAATTACCGGGGAGAAACAAGAGCCCTTGAAACTGGAGGGGAGATAAATTAGTTTACCTGCTCCACCTCTCCTGTCCTTTAATCGCACCCGCTTTTGTCCCCACCCACCTAGGCTTGTTAACGACTGTGATGTAGATTTGGAAAGGTGTTAGCGAAATCCAGTGCAGTGACCTCCAAGACGTGCTGTGGACTTTTTTTTTTTTTTTTTCTCGATACCTCCTTATTCCCGCCGTAGCTTTTCCTATTACATAAAACTAAGACGACTCAGTCATTCGGGATCTGCTTGACTGAGTTCTGTCATTAGCTGCTGCTAATTGCATCTGCTCCGGGACTTCGAGATGGCCCTAGAACAATGGAAGCTAATGAGGAAAAAAGCTGCTGGATCGAGCAGAGCAGTTTGTTGGTCCCTTTGACTCTCGGGCTGCTGAGTTTCTTCGGGCTCAGCTGACTTTGCGCTTTTGTCTGTTTGGGAAGGTCATCGCACAGACAAGGAGAGAAAGAGGCTACTATCCCGGGTGGTGTGACCAGCCAGGTAGTTTTAGCGGGGTGTGGGTTGGGGTTTGGGGAGCGGGGAGTGTGCAACAGAGCACAATTTCTGACATTTCTCTGAGAGCAACCTTAATAATTATTTGAATCTCTCAGCATGGAGAGGGGTTTCCGTCAGTTTGGGGGTCGCGAATGAAGAAGGGTAAGAAATATCTGAAACCTGGAAGAGTCTGTTAGTGACTACTGCAGCCATTTGACCTGCAGAAAGCTTCTGTAGTCGAGCAGTGCACTAACTTGCTTTACTGTTGCCCCCTACTCCATTCCGAAAAACAAAAACCACTTGGGGGTTCCCCATAGGAAGAAAGATAAGAGCTGTTTCTTACTTCCTTGAAACGAGAAATAGTAGTTATGTAATACTTGAAACTGAATTTCGGGAGACTGGGAAGCTGCCGACGTCCACGGCTGATTACTCTATTTCACATCAGGACATAACCCACCCTGGGTTGCCTAGGGCTTTTCTCCCTTTGTACGTATCCCCTTGCTAGAAGCAAAGTCTGTCTGCAGTTACCGCTTGCTTTCCTTTAAAATGAATGAGCATTTAATCTCTCTAATGTACAGGGCAACTTTGCAGAGGATGCAGCCCTGCACTTGATAATCCCATCATGCTTTCGCTGCACTTCTGTACACATCCTCATTTGATATTTTATCTAGCTAGGTCCTCTAATCTTCCCTCAGCTGAAACAAATGCACTACTGTCCTATGCTGAGGAGAGGAAGGGGGTGGGGGGAAAGCACTCACCTGAAAAGGCTCCCACAGCCTTCTTGATATCCTCAGCGCTGAGCACGTCAGTCATAGCCATCCTGCAACTGTTTGAACAGGGAAGCAAGTGCGAAAAGATTAAAAAGTGCTTTCCTCATCATTTCTGCTCATATGACCAAAGCTGCAGTGCTGTGTGGGGATGGCACACCGGGAAAGGCTGGACCTGTGCCAGCTATATAGCTCTGTGTGGATGCGTGCCATGGACTTTCGCTCTCCGTTTTGCAAAGCACCAATCAGTCCACAGAAGCAGGCGTTCTGCTGAAGAGAGGGTGCGGGGATGTATTTGTGGGGACCGGGTTGGGGGGAGGATGCAAGTGGGGGTCAGCCACGGAAAGACTGGAGCCTAAGCCTTACTGGAGCAGTGCCAGAGTCTGTTGTAATACCGACTGGAGAAAGAGTTGTGCCAAGGTCAAGTTTTCAGGTGCAGTGGAAGGACTAGCGATGCAGAGCAGATCCTTTTCGTTTAGTGAGTCAGGATGAGCTTTACCAGTTATATTCGGTGATGAGTAAGGAACTGCAGCATATGCCAAGCTTCAAGAAGCTCTTGAGGTCAGGAAGCAAATGTAGTTTTTGAACATTTGCCTTAACATTCAAACACTTCAAACATCTCCCCCTTCTTCCTCCCCCCTCCCCTTCACACACATTCCTTTTAGACCTCATTTCTTTTGGGCCAGTCCATATTAAGCATCATCCTCGCTGAATTAATTAACACATCCCTGCGAATCCTACAGATCCCATTTGTAATGCACAATATGCTGCAGAATATTTCATGATATAATATGGTGAACGAGATGCGAGGTGATAGCACGCTTAGATGTAGTTCTTGTGCAATGGTAGGGTTCTTAGCCGGGACTGGGCACTTTCCGAAATTGTCAAAAGAGCCGCTAAAACATTTAGGAATTCTAATGTATTTTCTAGGTTTGTTTTCTCTAATAAGCTGTGCCCATTTTTCACATAAAATACGGCAAATAGTCCAACTTATTTTCAGAGTTTGGGCAGGAGCCATTAGGTTGAGATAGCCAACGTTAGGGCCCAGTAGTAGGGCAAATCTCTGCAGGAATATTGGCATCTCCAGGTAAAGAAAGGCGGGGGAGGGAAGCGCGGTGGCTGCAGAATCCCTACACTAGTATCAGCAGATGCAATCCGATGCCGCCGCTCCTTCCCGCTGACGCAATTGCACCGTTGTCCTGAGAGAGACTGTGGGAGAGCGGCCTTAGAAAAGGAGGAGGATGCGCAAAAAAACTCAATTCGCTCTTTCGGTAATTCTTCAGCGTTTCTTAAAAGTACGACCCTCCCCTCCTCCCCCCTTCTTCCCCGCGGCCCAAGTTCAGCTCTAACGGTTGAGTCATTAGTGTGCCACTGAGCGCAGAAGGACGGAGGAGGAGGTGACATTGGGGTCCTTTTCTTTTCTTTTTTCTTTGCGACTCTTCGCTGTGGGAGGGACTGCCGTTTTTCTCCCGTTGGAACTTTTTCTCCATGTTTCCGTATTTCCTGAAATACGGGAGAGGATTTGTTTTCTCCAAGGACAAACAACGGTGACGGATACGGGAGCCCACTCCATCTCTCCAGTTTGAACGTACTTTCCCTGATCTATAGCAAAAGAGGAGCTGTGCAGTAGGGTGTTTGCCCAAGATAAACTGCAACCCCACAAAAGAGCTTCGCTCGCTCTCCAACATAGATAGCTCTCGCTCAGCTTCTCCCCGCTGTTCCCCACAGCTTTTTCGGAGAGGGTAGGTGAGAGGGTGCAACGAAGACAGTACTCAGGTCCCTTGCTTCAGCGGAGTTCAGTTTGGAGAATGGAGCTGAAAAAGTACTCACTAACGTTGCCTCATGTAGCACAGGTTAAAATCCATCAATTTTTAGTCCATTTTACACTTAGTTGAAATGTAGTCCCGTCGATATACAACTACTTACAAGAAAAATCAATGTGCCTATTGCATAATCTTCTGTAATTGGTGTCTCCTTATTTTTTCTTAAGTGGGCGAAGAGGGAAAAGTCCCTTCTTGTTTCCAATGGAGAAGTCACCAGTCTAAAATGACATTCATCTACTTTCCTTCTTCGCTAAATGCAGCAGTGGTGCAATCCGCAAAGGAGCTGGGCCTCATTCACCACAGTTTCTTTTCTTTCTTACAAACCTTTGCAAACTCATTGCTGAGCTTTACTCACACTTCGAGTCAAAGAGCCTCTTTTTATGTCCCTACAAACAGGAAAGTTCCTGACCATCAGCCAGTGAAGATGCTCTTGTTGCAGATGACTCGTATTTCGGTGTCAGCTCCACTCTGCTGACAGCGCAGGAGCGCATTTGGAGGGCTGCCCTCGCGCGTAACTCAAGCCCGGTAGCTGGCAGAGGTGATGCACAGCATTGCCCGCTCTGCTGGCAGGCGTGAATCGAGTTAAACAGCCTCATGCCAAGCAAACCAGACAGATGCGCGTAGTTAGCTGGCGTTTCAGGCTCATTCACTGCTCGTGTCTCAGGAATGGGAGCCCAGGAGCTCCCTCGAATCCCTAACGATGTCTCCCTCGCATCGCCTCTCCCGCCATCTCCCCCACACTTTCCTTCTTAATCGCATCTATCAGGCCGCTAAGGCCTAAACTTGCTGTGAAGATATAAAGTGATAGGAAATAGTTGCGAATGAGGCTTCAGATTAGGTGGAGTCATTTGTATGGTATAAATAACATTTCCCCTAGTTTCACGTCCCAGATTCAGAAATCGAGAGGCCGTACCGATTATAATCAGGAAACTGAAAGCAACGAGATGTAGGTTTGCGAAACAGGCAATTTGGATCAAAAGTGGATAGATTGCTGAGGCCCATCTGTAATCTCAGCAGTACCTCCGTTTTAAGGACAGCTAGCAAAATTCTAGAAGCTTTTAGCCACCAAACTTTAGTTAAAAATGTTATGTTATTCTAATAAAAAAAGGCGTTTCACGAACTGGCAGTTTCACACTCGGCCCTTCACCCTTTTCTCATCGTCTCTCAGAGAAGGATGACGTGTTTTTCTTTATTTCTGAGATTTTGCCAATTTTACTGCCCGAACTCTTTGCAAAATCTATATCGTGGATTTCCAAGTTTACTGCAAAGAAGCTTTCGTGTAGATCAACTCTTCCTTCGGTTAGCGACAGAATGATGATATTCTTACTAAGTAAACGATTAAATAAATTAAATAGAAATCAAACCACCGCTGTCAAAAGCAAACGATTTAGGGAGAACCTAATGAACAGCAAGAAGCCCCCACACCAAACATTCAAGCTGCAGTTGCAGACAAGCAGAAACTGGGAGACCTTTGCAAAAAGGGAGACACATTTCCTGTATATTCCTAATGACCACGCCAAGGAGAACAACTAGATCTCATCGCTTACCATCATCTGTGCATAAACACGCATTTAATTCCTGAGACAGTTTTTGTTTTGTTTTGGTTTACTACCAAGCACTTCAGTAAATTCTGTTTACCAAGTCTTTGCTCGCGGCTTTTTTCACTTTCTCTCCTCCCCTATCTTCTCATTTCCATTTTCTCACTTTCCCCCCCTTTTTTCTCCTCATTCTCTCTCAATATGTTCAGCTATTTCCTCCTTTTACATGGCCCTTTCTTCTCTCTTGAAGTCGTCTCTGCGGGAAGCCTTTCCTCTGTGTTTTGAAGATTTGCACCTCTTTGTCTCTCTTGACTTTTATTTGTGGGAAGAGGGACGGGTCGGAGTGTTAGAAGAATCTCGCATCTACTTTTCCTCAGACGAAGGTCCTGAGTTTCTTCTGGGAGCGGGTGAATCCACGCTTGCTGTGGAAGTGTTAACATTTCTTGCTACTTACCTTTTGGATCTCTCTCAAGCACGCTGGAAAGGGTTAGTTTTGGAGGCAGCTAAAGAAAGGTGGAACTCGGGGTAGGAACCCCACTTATATAATCTCTCTTGCTCTTTCTATTTTCGGCAGGTGATACCCACTCCTCACTGGTATCAGATATTCAGGGATTTTGGTGGTGGTGTCACATTTATCTTTCCCTTAACTAATCAAGGAACACTATTAATAATCCTTGGCACCCACCTTCCCTTAGCTGTAAAAGCCGATTACATAGGCAAACTGATGGTCTGCTTGATGTTTTATTGGTAAGGGGAAGAGCAGAGGAGTATGAATTAACTATCTGGGGGCAAATGGGTGCTTCATCCTCCATCAGATAAAGGTGGCATTGGAGAGATCTGTCACGATGAAGCAGGATGTTGGGAAGGAAGGGAACAGGAAGATGCAACCTCCTCAGCAGAGTGAGGGAAAGCAAAGGCTTACGGTCAGAATCCGTCTTTTCATCTCTTTAGCCCTGGAAGATACTACTCGAAACAAGAGGGAACAGCCCTAAGCCGTATTCCTGCACTTAAAGCTGCAACACTTGGTTTATCTGTTGGTCTTGAAGGAAGGCAGAAATACATTTTCATACAGACCACAGTCTAGATGTGGTCATCTTTAACACAGATACTCAGGAAGGTGCTCTCTGCGGGCAACAGCAAACCCAAATTGTGTGATTATGTCTGTTCTTACTTAAAGCGGCATCCAAAATCGCCAGTTGGGGTTCCACTGGGTAAGGTGCTGTAGAAGTCTAAAAAATTTTAAACCTGAGCTTACTTAAGAGAGGTGGAAGGTTGTAAATGGAGAGCTACAAAATGTGCAGTCATAATATATTGACTGTAACCTTTTCAGTTATGAATTCTCATGTCAATCTACTACAAAGTTGTTTGTTCAGGATGAAGACACCTTTGAACACACCTTCATTTTTACTCTATCAAGCAATAACAACAACAACAACAATGCCACTGAGACCCACTTCTATTCTGCAATCTGACTGGGAACACTTCTCTTGATCTTTAATGTTTTTCTGGGAAAGGGAAATATTTTATAAAGGACTGTAAGTCACATCTATCTGAAGTATATTTGTTAGTAAAAAATCTTCCCTGTTTCAGGGCTCAGAATGAACAGTTCTTATGTTAAAAAGCAACCCAGACTGTAATGAAATGGTAATACACATTTGTAATGCATCTGAAATTATCCTTTGGGAAAGGCAGGTGCTGCAAAAGTGAGATTTGATTTTTCTACCTTGATTAATTGATCCTAGAAAGGAGGAAAGACAATTGAGGTATAGATGGGGTAAGAACATTTAACTATGTTTCTCTGTTGTCGGTATCATTTTGATGCCAAGTTCTGTGATAAATTGGAAATTCTCCAGCAACTTGAGGTAATTTCAAAAGTGGAAGCTTTATTGAATCAAATATGACAAAGATTAATTCAATCAGTTTAATGTTCTCTGTCTTATTTATTTGCATTACATTTCCTGTAGTGGTCTTTGAGTTTTCTGTGTTCTACAGTAGTAGGGGAAGCAATATTGCATTTTAGGCAGCCTCCTTTATTCCTCGCTTTGACAAGCACTGACTCTCTGCAGTAGCTCAGAACAGGTGAGACTTTGTATTTAATTATGTTGTGAGGTAGCTGACTTTTGTGGGTCCAAGTGTTTCAACCAACCGGTGGGTTGCCTTTGGAGCAGTATGATTCATAGTATGTCATTTGCTAAATTGACTGATGTGGAGTTTGCATTATACTTTCACATACTGTATACCCTTGATGAAGTACCACGATTAGATTCTGGTTTAGAGATATCAGCATCTTGTGGTTGTTAGCTGGAGCCTCTATTTCCATTTGGTAGCTGGCAGGACAGCTTTTACCTCTTACCTTTTTTTGAAAGTTTAGAGAGGATAAGAATTGTAAGACTGTGTTTTTGGCTACTGGAGTGTGACTTCATTCATGTCTGATGCATAGGAATGAGTGCATTTGTGCACTGGTGAAAGAAGAGCAAGTGGAGGGCTGGTCATTATCATTTCTCTGTGTGATGTGAAAGCCATCCTGATTAGTGGAAATCTTTTCTTATCCTTTTACCTGGTTCTTAATAAGGCTTATTTACAAAGAGAGAAGCAGATTTATGACCTCACCAGGCAGAGAGTGAGGTCTTTGTTGCTTGTCAGTTATTTCATTAACTAAGAGGGATTTTTTTTGGTGGTAAGAGGAATACAATACAAATTCTGACCCTTCTAGGTCATTAATACAAGTCTGGCTGGAGCTGAAAGACATGGAGAGTTGTGGCAACATGGCATCTGATCACTGAGATTTCATCTGTGTGAAATGATAGAATTTGGGTAGGAAGTTTGTGTTACTGCACTCATCAGTAAATATATAACCACATTACTGAAACTATCATCTCAGATTCATTCAAGAAAAGATTAGGACCGGGCTTCCCCTTTAAATTATACATCCATTGTAGAGTTAATTGGGGTTCTCATCCATTTTCACTCCTTGTTCACTTTCTTGCTACACATAAACAACTATAACCCGAGTCATAAGCTGCTCCAAGTCCATACAAGCCAATGTACCTGAAATATTTGATGTTAGGATCATAATGTATAACTAGCACTTTAAGGAAGCCTGTCCTGCTGCTGCCTTTTGTCTAGTGTGTGTGTTTAACAAGAAACTACAGTCTTCAGGGATACCAGCCTGACAACTTTCACCCACCCTGCCTTTCTTTTCTTACTCATTTGTTGAATAAATAATATGACTTCCTTTATTTGGAAACATACTCTAAAATGTAGAGGTTTCGTTAATATGTTTCTTGGTTGCCAGTTTACATTTCTGTTATATATTTTTATCTCATTACTTTCACATATAACTCCTTCTATCAGCCTTCTTTTTTGCTGTTTCTGTGACGTTTATGCCTTTTGTTTGGTTTTACTGTTATAATATCCTCCAGGCCTTGGTTAGCCAAGCTATACAGAATTATTTATTTTAAATCTTCCTCATGAATCAGCCTCTCTAGACCTCTAATCATTTTCTTCTTGCTTGTTTTTGATGTTCCTCCAATTTTGTTGGCATCTTAATGGTTTTGTGGTGTCCAGCATAGTATAGAGTTACTTTGCTACTTGAGCTTGTAGAATATCCTAAAGTATCTGTGATAGCCTCCAACCTGTTCCTAGAATATAAGCCAAGAAAGATAAATCAGGCTGAAGTTACCGCAGTACGAGTCTTTTATAGGAACTAGTGCCCATCCACATTGCATTTAGATTTGGAAACAGTTCCCACAGAAATTCTAAAACTTTAAAAAATATCTTGTATGCCTGCAGCATATTTCAGTTAAAAACATTCTGAAGCATTTTATAGACCACATACATTACATAGGGACCCATTCACTTTCATTTAGGGCAAAGCTCAGTGCTGGTCTCACGTATGTTTAGAAGCAGGATAGAAATCCTTACAAGAACATTTTTTCCTTTGGTGTTTTTCATGTGAATTATGAACTAAGTGTTTGTTTCTTCTTCCTGCCTCTAGTGAAGCTAACAAACATACCCCTTCTCACAAGGTCCTAGTTATATTGTCCTCTTCCATATTACTTCCAAAAAACCTGAAGAAATATCATATTACTATTCTTCTTAACTGAAATGAGCTGCCTTACAAAGAGGTGTCCCATATAACCATAAACCATACAATACTGGGATTCAGGATTCCAGAAACCCTGTACCAAAAGTCTTTTGGAGTAGTGGGAGCAAATATGAGTATAAGTATGAAGATCAAATGTAAATACATTAGAAGTTGGCTAGAATTTTATGGCAGACCTTTCCTGGAAAAAGTACAGCTAAACCTTTCCTGTTGGTGAGCGCAATTTGTATCTTTTTCAAAAGATACATTTACATAATATAGAATGTAGCACCTATCAAATTTAGCCTGCCAAACTCTTTGCCAAGGTATGTTGTGATACTGAGAGCTTTTGTGGGTTGGAGAGGAGAATGGGCAAATTCATGGAAGAGAGATTCACGGAGGGTTACCAAATTTGTATGGGCCACATCCAGCTTAGGAAGTTCCTGAGCTGAAGTGGTTGGGATTTGAGATGAGATTAGAAGAAAGTATCATATATGCTTGCCTTGCTCTTACATTACTTCTACGGCATTTTGTCTATGACCACTGTTAGAGACAGGGTACTGGGCTAGAGGGAACTTTTCTTTGATCCAGTGTGGCAGTTCTTAATTTCTTATTTTCTTCAGTGTAGTTTATGATACTATGTGTGTGTGAAAAGTGGAAGGATCAAATGGGCAGAATGTATGTGAAAGATATTTCGATTAAGAGGAATGGCTCATAATACCCACAGGGGAAAATTCTTTTTCTCCCTAACACAAATCAGAAAAAATTAGTTCTTGTTTACTGTGACTCTTTGCTGATATGCTGTTCTTGAGTTTATATATGCTTTCATTAAGCTGCAAATGAGCATACTTATTCAGCTACGTGTACATTTTACACACTAGTAACTGAAAATGTCAGTTGTTTTGTGTATACTAATTATTTTCTTCTTGCCAGATGGAATATATCAGATTGAATAAGGCTTTTTAGGTTCTGTTACTTATTAATAGTCCATGAAATAGTTTATTTGATTTGCCTGGGAGGTCTGTATTTCTTGAATCAAAGTTTAGGTGTTCCATTTTTACATAAGACTCTTCTGATGATTGACTCAAAAGCTGTAAATAGCAAATGGCTGCAAGAGATACCCAAGAGGCTAGAAGTAGGTCACTAATAGTCCATTCCACCAGTGGGTTTTTGAGACTCTCCGGCTTGCATTGTAAATGATGTGGAAAAGTAAGTGAAATGTCTTGAGCAATATCACCCAAAGCAGATAATACAAATGAAAACAGTGATAGGTGTTTCTGTATAAATTCCTGGTGAGAGTTTGGCTCTGATTGCCAAACAAGGAAGAAGGTAGTCCTGAAAGAGTAGATCTATGTATCATAACACCTCCTAGCCACTCTCAAATGGATACTAACAGCAGGATGAAAAGCTGTTAGGCCCAGTGGGAATCCCTGACACTAGGTTAAGGGAATGGAAACAGTCATTTTCTTTACAACAGACACTTGTGGATATCAAACATTTGTCTCATTTGCCACTCTGGTGTTATTCACACTGGGATGGACAAGCCTATATAGTTATTACCACAGGAGTTATATTTCAGGATAAACCAGCACAACAGAAGAGTGGTTTCATTGCTTATTCCTATTTATACAAGGCTGGTGGTAGGAGAGGATTCATAGCATTTAGATCAGCATAAACAGCTTTTTGGGGAAACTTGGCTTCATTTTTAGCAATTGGAGTCTTGTGCTAACCCAAATTTTGATAGTTATTCTTTCACAAATCTGTTTTTTTTTCTTAAGGTTTTGCAATTTATCTCAGAGCTGTTAGTGCACAGTCAGATGAATTCAATAGTCAGAGGTTTGTACAGGAATCATATGTTTCTGAGTAAACAGAGAGTGGGAAGAATTCCATAGTTGTGATGCTGAAATGGCGAGTTGGGTCTTTCCCTGTCAATATCCCAAATGGAAAGTGCTGGCTAAGAAGGTCTGTAACTAGCATCAGAAAAGGAGCGGCATTGTGTCAACTGTTAATTTATTGGTAATCCATTAGCTAACAAATCTTAGTCTTTATTCTGTAGTATTATTTCAGTCACCCCAGCAAAATGAGTTGAAGGGCCCCAGTCCAGTTATTGATAGGCAGATCCACACAAAACATAAACTGGCTGGTACTAAAAGAGAGTCTCTGTAGGGTTCATGGATGGAATCAGACCCATACACTGAATTGTCCTGTGCTTTCTCTCCTTTATCTCTTTAGGTAGTGTAGAAGAAGGACTGCAGGAAGGAAATCTATACTATTGCTAGCTATATTAAACCTCTTGTAATGAGAATGGACCCAAATTCCAGCATTGGATGTCCAGCAGCATTGTCTTTGGCTGCATCTGTGATTCCCTCAGGTAAATCTCATATGGGAAATTTGAGTTTATCTTCTGTAACAACCTCATCCTCTGCTCTTCTGTGGAGAAAGTTTATTAAAGAGGGACTCACTGTTATCCTCCTAGGAGAAGTAAATCTTCCCTGTCATTACCAGTGTACCACAACTTTCACTTACAATTCCATTTTAAACATTCCTTTTTATAATCATTTTATCACCTCATTCATAACCTTGTGTATGGGGATTTCATTTTTTCCCAGGCAACTGGGAAGTAGTTCACTTTTGCTCCAAAGATTTACAACGTTATTTGCAATATTTGAAATAGTATTACTAGACTAAGCAATCTCAGAGATATTTACATACATTTTTTGGATTCTGCCCATTTGAACTGTTGTTCTGGATAGACCTACATTTTCTCTTGGATGTTTCCCATTCCCAGAAAGTTTCATTGTGACCATATCTCTTACATAAATGATCTTATTGCAGGGCCTTTTTGTACTTTTCCTTTCAAAACTTTGTGAATATCCCATGTCTAGGTAGTGGAAATATAACCTAGAAGTGGAGCATCAAACGTAGCGTGTGATACAGATCTGAATGATACGCAACAACACTTGGAGCTTGGTGTTATAGTATTTTGACAGTTATTTGTAAGAGGCAGTAGCTCCCAGGCCCCTTGAGTTTTGATATCAGTGGGACACAGAAGCTGATGTCTTAAAGAAGAGTGAGATACTTTCAGAAAAATGATTGTTATTATCTTGCTTTTGTATGAAGCAGAGACTCACAATACACAAGTGCCATGCTGATTTGCAGCATTCTGCCTCACTGAAATGTATCATCTCTGCTATCTTTCTGTGCTTCTGTTGATGTTTCTAATGTCTTAACCTCTAATTTTGGAAAGAAAAAACAATGTAGCAGGCCATACAAGAAAGCTTGTTGATCTCTGAGCTCCCTGAGCGTACATCCATATCCTCCATTCTGTTGTCTAATTGTTTTGGAATTTATCTTTCCAACAGCACTTAACTCCTGTTAAAGGGCAGAGAACTGAAACACGAACAGATTCAATGATTTGCATGAGACCATGTGATGTAGTGATGCAAGAAATTGCATGTTGCATCCTGTCCAGGCAAAATATATTCAACAATGTACCATCCTTTTCTGTTGCTCTAGAGTTTACTTCTGATAAGTACAGCCTGTGATAGAAGTTTCACCTGGGTGAAGGAAGGGGATCCTCCTTTTCACAGAGAGGATCTGTTCACTACTTGACCGCTTCTGTGCTACCAAGTTCATCCTGTGTATTGCACAGAATATGGTCTCTTTTCAGTTGGGTTTTTCTTGCCTTTTCTTAATAGAGCTAGATTTTTTTTTCCTAATTATTAATTATATTCATAAGCGTGTATATTATAATACTGCCCAAAACTGTAATGACAAGAGACAGGGGAAGGAGAGTGGTTCTTTCTTGTCTCAGAAGGGAGAAAGTTTGCTAATGCCTTGTGAGGGAATGATACATGATTTCTCTTTCAGGTACACTCTAAATCCTCTTCACCCTTCCTTTTCAGCAAGGGTCTGGGAGCCCAGGTCATCTTCTCCTCAATCCTGCCAGTGAGGGGGATGGATGAGAGGAGGAGGAGACGGACTTTCCAAGTTAACGACTGGCTGCGCCACTGGTGTTGGCAACAGGGTTTTGGTTTCTATGACCATGGGACCCTGTTTGAAGATCGACAACTGATGGAGAGAGATGGGATCCACCTCACGAGGCGGAGCACGTGGGTCTTTGCCAACAGGTTGGCCAACCTGGTAAGGAGGGCTTTAAACTAGGAAAGACAGGGGAAGGGGAGAGTTATAGTGCCAGGGTAGTTGGCAAAAGACAGCTCAAGTCGGGATGCCTCCAGCAGGTGAATGCGGCCAGGGAAGTGCGCATGGGATGTGGCTATGGAGGACCCTCTTGTATCCCTCCTGGGAAACCTGCATGCTCGATCACCTCCCTGAAATGCCTGTACACCAATGCACGCAGCATGGGGAACAAACAGGAAGAACTAGAGATCTGTGTGCGGTCGCAGGGCCACGATCTCATTGCCATTACAGAGACATCGTGGGATAGTGCGCATGACTGGAGTGCTGTCATGGATGGCTATGTGCTTTTTAGGAAAGACAGGCCAGGAAAGCGAGGTGGTGGAGTTGCTCTTTATGTGAGAGAGCAACTGGAATGTATTGAGCTGTGCCTAGGGGTGGATGAAGAGCGAGTCGAGAGCTTATGGGTAAGGATCAAAGGGCAGGCTAGCATGGGTGACACTGTTGTGGGTGTTTACTACAGGCCACCTGATCAGGAAGAGGAAGTCGATGAGGCCTTCTACAGACAGCTGGAAGTAGCCTCACGATCCCAGGCCCTGGTTCTCATGGGGGACTTCAACCACCCTGATATCTGCTGGAAAGACAACACAGCTAGGCACAAACAGTCCTGGAGGTTCCTGCAGAGCATTGGTGACAACTTCTTGACACAGGTGGTGGAGGAGCCAACAAGGAGAGGTGTGCTGCTGGACCTTGTACTAACAAACAAAGAAGGACTGGTTGAAAATGTGAAGGTCGGGGGCAGCCTTGGCTGCAGTGACCATGAGATGGTGAAATTCAGGATCCTGCGAGGAGGCAGCAGGGCACCAAGTAGGATCGCAACCCTGGACTTCAGGAGAGCAAACTTTGGCCTCTTCAGGGACCTACTTGGAGGAATCCCATGGGTTAGGGCCCTAGAAGGAAGGGGCATTCAAGAGAGCTGGTTAATATTCAAACATCACCTCCTCCAGGCTCAAGATCAGTGCATCCCTATGAGTAGGAAGTCAAGCAAAGGAGGTAGGAGACCTGCATGGATGAGCAAGCAGCTCCTGGCAAAACTCAAACAGAAGAAGGAAGTATACAGAATGTGGAAAGGGGGACAGGCAACTTGGGAGGAATATAGGAACGTTGTTAGAGTATGCAGGGATGCGACGAGGAAGGCTAAGGCCCGTTTGGAATTAAATCTGGCTAGAGATGTCAAGGACAGCAAGAAGGGCTTCTTCAAATACATCAGTAGCAAGAGGAAGACTAGGGAAAATGTGGGCCCTTTGCTGAATGGGGTGGGTGCCCTGGTGATGAAGGATGCAGAGAAGGCAGAGTTACTGAATGCCTTCTTTGCTTCAATCTTTACTGCTCAGGCCAGCCCTCAGGAACCCCAGACCCTGGAGGCAAGAGAGAAAGTCTGGAGAAAGGAAGACTTTCCCTTGGTGGAGGAGGAGTGGGTTAGAGATCATTTAAGCAAACTTGACACCCACAAATCCATGGGCCCTGATGGGATGCACCCACGAGTGCTGAGGGAGCTGGTGGATGTCATTGCTAGGCCACTCTCCATCATCTTTGAAAGGTCATGGAGAACAGGAGAGATGCCTGAGACCTGGAAGAAAGCCAATGTCACTCCAGTCTTCAAAAAGGGCAAGAAGGAGGACCCGGCAAACTACCGGCCAGTCAGCCTCACCTGCATCCCTGGAAAGGTGATGGAGCAACTCATCCTGGAGGCCATCTCCAAGCATGTGGAGGACAAGAAGGTGATCAGGAGTAGTCAGCATGGCTTCACCAAGGGGAAATCATGCCTAACCAATCTGATAGCCTTCTATGATGGAATGACTGGCTGGGTAGATGAGGGGAGAGCAGTGGATGTTGTCTACCTTGACTTCAGCAAGGCTTTTGACACTGTCTCCCATAGCATCCTCATAGACAAGCTCAGGAAGTGTGGGCTAGATCAGTGGACAGTGAGGTGGATTGAGAACTGGCTGAATGGCAGAGCTCAGAGGGTTGTGATCAGCGGTGCAGAGTCTAGTTGGAGGCCTGTAGCTAGCGGTGTCCCCCAGGGGTCAGTACTGGGTCCAGTCTTGTTCAACTTCTTCATCAATGAGCTGGATGAAGGGACAGAGCGCACCCTCAGCAAGTTTGCTGCTGATACAAAACTGGGAGGAGTGGCTGATACACCAGAGGGCTGTGCTGCCATTCAGAGAGACCTGGACAGGCTGGAGAGGTGGGCGGAGAGGAACCTCATGATGTTCAACAAAAGCAAGTGCAGGGTCCTGCACCTAGGGAGGAATAACCCCATGTGCCAGTACAGGTTGGGGGTTGACCTGCTGGAAAGCAGCTCTGCTGAGAAGGACCTGGGAGTGCTGGTGGACACCAAGTTAAGCATGAGGCAGCAATGTGCCCTTGTGGCCAAGAAGGCCAATGGTATCCTGGGGTGCATCAGGAAGAGTGTTGCCAGCAGGTCGAGGGAGGTGATCCTCCCCCTCTACTCAGCCCTGGTGAGGCCACATCTGGAGTACTGTGTCCAGTTCTGGGCTCCCCAGTACAAGAGGGATATGGCACTACTGGAACAAGTCCAGCGAAGGGCTACAAAGATGATTAGGGGACTGGAGCATCTCTCTTATGAGGAAAGGCTGAGAGAGCTGGGCCTGTTTAGCCTGGAGAAGAGAAGGCTGAGAGGAGATCTTATCAATGTGTACAAGTATCTGAAGGGAGGGTGTCAAGAGGATGGAGCCAGACTCTTTTCAGTGGTGCCCAGCGACAGGACGCGAGGCAATGGGCACAAACTGAAACACAGACACTTCCATCTGAACATGAGGAAAAACTTTTTCACTGTGAGGGTGACAGAGCACTGGAACAGGTTGCCCAGAGAGGTTGTGGAGTCTCCTTCTCTGGAGATATTCAAAAGCCACCTGGATGCAATCCTGTGCAATGTGCTCTAGGTGACCCTGCTTGAGCAGGGGGGTTGGACTAGATGATTTCCAGAGGTCCCTTCCAACCTCAGCAATTCTGTGATTCTGTGATTCTGTAATGGGGCAATAGATTCCACTGGAACAGCACAGAGCTTGTGTGAATCCTTTATAAAGATCCTTTATTATTTCTATGAGTAAAAAAACAAAAAACAAAACAAAACAAAAACTTCCTTAGCTGTTCATCCTATTTCTAGTGAGGTTTACATTTCTGAAGGACATATTTGATCCTCTTACATGCCTTTGGCTGGTTTTCTGTTTTTTTTTTTTTTTCCTCTTTTGGTGTGTTAGGGGAGGATGAAGGTGAGAGAAAGCTAGCATGTTTCTCTGAGTTGTTATGCTGGAATTTGTTAACCCAATACTTTGTATGCTGTGATGTGCCCCATTCCCTTTCTAGTTATTTCTAGTAGCCATGGGAATACAGACAGCAAAAATCACACTTCTCACACCTTCCCTTTTCTTTCTCTACTGAAAAAATGCTGGTGAAAATGATAGACAAATGATTTTGGAAAGAGAGATCTCTGAGAGAGATCTCTGATTTACTCTGATCTCTCAGAGTAAATGCTATGTAGTTTGGGGAGAGGAAGTTTGTCTTTATTTCGCCGGTGTATTATAACCTGGTTTGCAAAACCTCTTTTACATCAGAGAGTTGAGTGAACTCAGTTGCCTTTTTAGAACCTGAGCCATCTTCCATGGATATCACTGGGACTCTTTCTGTTGTTTTTAATGGAAATTTGGCAAGGCCTCTGTTCTAGAGTTTTTTGCAGAAATTGCCAAGAGGTAGAAATCAATTAGTACCACTGAATAATCATTTTGTGGAGAGAAAACCTGTCTGTTAGGAATTTAATTGAGACCATCAGTCTATATGGGTGTTGATCATGTGTTAGTTACCAGTCACTTTCAAAAGCTGATGGTTTAGATGACAATTCCTGGCCTACAGGTGAAAAACCTGTATCCTATGCCATCTCCTTTTAAGCATACATATTTTTTTCCATGTGCTTTTTAGAAAGGGACAATCCAGGACTTACTCCTTTATGTTTTGTTTTGTTTTGTTTTTCCATATAAAGATACATAATTTTCTCTTTTCTGACATAGAAATAGCGTAGAAGTGCACAGTCCTGGAATAATAGGGGAATACGATATATTTTCATCAAAGCTAACCAACTGTTGATGTTGCCATGCAAATTGTTTAAGACTTTGTGTTTTACTACTCAACTAAGAGCAAGGATGAGAGCAGGAGGGGTATCAGTATTGAGAGATAGTATGAGTGAAAGAAGGAGCAAGCAAGGGAATGACTGATTGGCTGAGGACAAGGACTGGGAAACAGACATATAAATGTAGACATATATCTTTCCATGATGTGTGCATAGGTTGAAACAGATGTCTTAAGCACACATGCATCCTAAACTTATGTGTGCATGTATGTGTACCTTCTCCATATATAATGTACACAGCTGCAGAGGTATGCATGTACATGTGTGCCGATTTACACACATACACGCATGCACACACCTGATAGGGAGTCAAATGAAAAGTTGTTTCAATAGTTCAGCTTTTGCTGCCATAAAATCAGTGAAATTGTGGTGGTCTAGAAAAAAAAAAAAGAAGCTCTGAGAAAACTTTAGAGAAAAGCATGGTTCTCCTAATTGTTGGAAAGTAGAACATTTGAGGCTTGCTGCTCCACCTCTGCTACCAGAAGTACATCTGATGCATTGTACAGGGAGTTTCAAAGTTTAATTTAGCTTAACTCTTAGCTGCAATCAACAGCTGATGAATTTAGTTGGGGGATCGGGAAACCTGGAAGAATAGTAGCTCCTTAAAGGACCCTGAAGATGAGAGAGCAAAACACAATCATCTGCTAAAAACCTCCCCTGGGATGGTGGTACACTGTACAGCTGTAGCTTGCAGAAATAAATAGGTTGTTTTGTGAGGGATAGTGATTTTTGTAGATGAAAACTCTGAAGAAGATGCCCACAGATGTATTTAAAACCGTAGTTTCTTTACGAAGATAACCAAAGGGTATTCTGATTGGAATCAATAGCATGTAGCAAATACCCTTGTCCTGTAGTTCTAGAAAGTCTGCTATAACAGCAAAAGTAGCTATTGTTAACTTCTGTCTGGACTGATCTTTCTGTTTTTGCCCATCGCATCTTTTATACAGACTGTCATGTTTAAGTAAAGTCTTTGCACTTCTGTGGCAGCATTAATTCAAGTGTGAATTCTTAGGCATGGCTACCATGTCTCCTTAACAGTTCATGTGAATAGTAAAGAAGAGGTGTTGAGTGTTGACCAGTGTTTTGTATGTGCAATCAAACATAAAGACTCAAACCAAATCAACAGAAGGAAACTCAGACAGATATTTGTTTGGAGAATAGACTTATTAGAAATGATTAGAAGTTCTTTTCCTAGAGTTTTCTTTCGCACGTTTTCATACTGCATCAATTTTTTGTAGAACTAACCATTAACTGGGACCTTTCATAATAAGTTTTGCACTTCTGTGTCTCACATAGTGAGAGACAATTTTTGTGCCAAAGACACTCTTGCACAGACTTATGCATATGCTTAGCTTTTTAACCATGAATAATCTTTCTGAAGGCAGACTTGTGACTCAAATAAGAAATCAAGAACTATTTCATGCTGTGATTTTTTTCTTCTTCTGCTAACTTACAGTTAAATTTTGAGTTTCTCTGTTGCCTAAGAGCCCAGGAAAGGCCTTAGGTGAGAAAAGGCTAAAAAAACCTTGAATAATTATTATTCAAATTAAGATAGACTAATCATTTGATAAAATTTAAATCTGCTTAGAAAGAAATGTCCCTTCACACAGTGATTAATTATCTTGTGGGTTTCACAGCTGCATGCTATTACTTCAGCAAATAGTTTATTGAGATTTGAAGAAGGATTATATGTAAAAGCAGAATATCTGCTGTTATTCTGGCTAAATCTGTTAGCCTTTGAAAGCACAAGGCAATCATCAATAGGGGTAAGAATTTGAACTGTATTTCTGAAGCACACAAATGTGTTTAGTGTTCAATTTTTGCTGAAACATATAGATTAAAGCACTATTGGAAATAAAGTATTTAGACTGGGATTACAGGCCTGCTCTGATGAATCAAAAAGATGGATTCAAGGGAAAAAGAAACAAAAACATTTTCCAATATGAAAATTTCTGATGTTTATAAACTCTTTGTATAATTACATCATGACATAGGTGCACTGGTCATCATTATCTCTGCTGTTTAATGTATGTGAACAGTGACTTCTCTGTAACTGAGAACAAAATTACACTGAATTTTCAAATAATATCTCCAAAATACCAATTTCAATACCAACATCAATACTCAGGTAGCTATGTGGTGAATGTGTTAATCTCTTGTGATTCTTGTTTGCTGAACCAGCTGTATATGTAAACCTCTGCACCCTCTCTAGTTGCTCACTAGTCACCAGCCATAAGAGTCCAATTTCAAAGTGTGTAAATTTTTCATCATCTTTTTTTTTTTCCTTCTGTATCAGACCTATAGCTGGACATACTAAGCTTCTATAAACCATTTTATTTCTTATAATGAGACTCTTGATGTCTAAAGGCCATGTCACTAGCAAGTATAAATAGAGACTGAGTATAAGGTGAGCCAAGCTACTAAGACAAAACAAAACCTAAAGAACTACATTTATTGCTAATAAAATTAGTGCAGGTCTAGAGCTTGTGTGGCACGTAAGTTTAGTGTCTATATTAACATTCATGGTGGTTATTTTCCTCTTCTCCCCCCATTTCAAGTACTGATTGCTTGATCTGTCAGGTAACATTTCAGGAAGGCTGCTCCAAGGTGCTTTAGGCATTAAACTCCTATTTATTTTACAAGAATCAGTAATGCAGCCTTAGCTTTTCCTGGGATTACCGCATCAGTGTATGGATTTCTTGATCCTCGTTCCAAAACTTCCTCCCACAATCCATATACGAATTTCACAGGGAAGAGCTGACAAGGTAGAACCTGGCCCAAAGCCAAATAATTAGTTGGTATTGTGGGAGGTGCCTTGAGGAATTCTGTTCTGTCTCAGGATCAGAGATTTAGGAGTAGACGAACAAAGGGGAGTTGGGGAGCAGAGGAGAGGATAAAAAAAAAATGTAATGGGGAGAGGAAAGTAAGCTGAGGAAGCAGGTGGGCTGGGAGAAGGCTGAGTGGCACAAGGGGAAATGGTGAAGAGGGAAAAATTGGTCTTGGAAGAGGAAAGAATTTACAGATGCATGAGGTGATATAAGCAAAGCACAGAAGTCAGTTGAGTGTTTCTTACTGGAAATCCAATCCCAAAATATCCATCAATGTTTTGCTATGAAGTTATTAAAGGTAATGCTTTTTAAAGTTTTGCTTTTAGAACTTTACTTGTGTTTCCTCCTGTTCCCTTCTATTCTTCTTTTTGTGTAGGAAATTTGACTTTCTAGCACTGTGCTGCAGACTTGGTCTGAAATCTCTACATATCCCAAATAAATGTGAGATTTTAATTTAGGTCAAGCAGATTGTTATGGATAAGGTGGCCAGTACACTCCAGTGGAGACTTTGGTTAGCTGAAGAGAGCATCTGATATCTGAAGAGAATAATTTAGATTGGAAGGTGTCTCTTGATGTCATCTAGTCCGACGCTTTGCTCAAAGCAGGGATAACGTCCAAGTTAGATCAAGCTCCATCTAGTCCAGATTTGAAAATCTCCCAGGATGGAGATCTCACAGTCTCTCTTAGCCCTTGTTCCAGTGTCGCATTGAATAATTTTTTCCTTATGTACAATGAGATTTTTCCCTTGTTGCTACCTGTGGTTGTTGCCTCTTGTCTTTTCACTGAGCACCTAGGAGAAGAGTCTAGTTCTCTCTTCTCTTTAAACCCACTTTATTTAGTGGAATTAGCTGGGATCTCCATCCTAGCCTTCTCTTCTCCAAGCTAAACAAACCCATTTCCCTAATTTTCTTCATATGTCATATGCTCCAGCCTTGTATCTGATTTACTTGTTTTCCATTGAACTCTCTCCAGGTAGTCAATATTTCTCATGTTTTGGGGGCTCCAAAGCTGGAGACTGTATTCTAGATGCAGTCTCACAAGTGCTCAGTAGAGGAGAAGAATCACTTCTCTTGACTTTCTGGCTACTCTCTTGCTAATACAGTTCAGCTTATTGTTAGCCTTCATCACCTCAAAGGTGCACTGCTGACTTATGTTCAACCTGTTGTACATCAGGACCCCCCCCACAGGTCCTGTTTTGCAGAGCTCCTATGTAGTTATCAATCCCCTAACCTGCGTTCTATCCCAGGTGCAGGACTTCGCGTTTAGATTTGCTGAATTCCATGATTTTCCTGTAGGCCTATTTCTCCAGCTTGCCAAGATCTCTTTGAATGGCAGCCCTACCCTCCAGTAGATCAATTAGATACTGTCAAAAGCTACTTCCACCCAGGCAGGCAACAAGCTATTGAATCTATTTTAATAACTTGGAGAAACATTAAACCAACCAAACACAAGGGCAGGCATATAAACGTACAATCTCTGCAGTCATCTCTGACATCCTCTTGTCCTGGCAAATACTTTTTTGTCAGCTGATCAAATTCCCTCATAATAATTCTTTTTTTCCTAGCAATACTCCTCTTAGCATTTTCAAATAGCCTTTCTCCAATGAAGAATATGAAAAAAAATGCAGGAAAGAAAAGTGTAGAATAGTGAGAAGAATGGCAGCAAACATATGGAGAAGGACAGAGATTAAGTAATTCAACATTGTTTTTAGACTCTCTGCTGTTTAGGGCAGGCATTGTCCTGTACTGTACTGTGTTTGCAGTAGGTTTTGCAAGGTGAAGTTCTAATGTCTGCTAGTCTTATGATACAATTTCTCTAAAGAGAAAAAAAAGAGGAAAAAAAGAAGTATAGAAAGAGAGAAATAAAGAAGGTAAACAATGGAAGTAAATGAAAGAGAAGGAAAAAAAAACAATGTTCTGAGCAAAGCTTTGGTCAGCAAAATTGCAAGTATCAGGGAGTTGAAAGTGTAATTGTGCTAGGCAGCCACATAGTCAGGCAATAGAAAAAGGCTTTGGTCTCTAAGCTCTTACATCTGAGAGGTCTTGGCAAGGAGTATTGTCACCTCAGGATACCTGAAGTTTTTTAGGTGCCATCAGGGCAGTGATCATCGAGGCAGTGATCATCGAGGAAGGGCAAGGGCTAGATTCTTATTCCTCAGTTTTCCCTTCCTCTCTCCTAATGTGAATCATACTGGCTTAGCCAAGAGAAATAATTTATGGGCAGCTTACTGGCTGGTCAGCTTCACGTCTCTCATAAATTAGAAAGCCAGACATATGTGGGTCAAGTTTGGAAATGCAATACATGTCTTTGGAGGAGGCATGGATTCTTCCAGTCCTTCTGTATCTTTGGTTCTTCCCACACATCCCTGTTTCTCCCCTTTATGTCACTAATTTATGTTCCTCTTTTTGTCCACTGTCCCTTGTCCCTAACTTTCCTCTAATTCTCTTTTTTTTCTCCAGTGAACATGGTAATGACAATACCAGGTCATTATGTGAACTTATCTGACTTTTATGCCTAATCTTTTGTTTATCCTACACCCGAGATAAGGACTAAAGGACCACGCTCCTCTGTGTGGCCTTTCCTCCCTTTTCTCTTTACATAGGCACATATTTCGTGATGAGAGGAAATGCAGAGAAATTTCCCTGAACATCAAAAGTCATTATCTTTTGTTGCAGCTGAACACTAATAAATGCCCCAGCTCTTTCTTTCCAAATTCTCAAGAGAGATTTTTATTTAGTCACAGTTAGGCCTCTGGGCTATAATATCACCTGCTGTACAGCAAGGTCTGAGATCCATTTTCTAAAACCACGTCTATACTTAATAATACTGGTCAACATAATTATACCAGAAGACACATTAGTTAGGATGTAGTTGTACTGTCCAAAGAAGTCTTTGGGCAATATAGCTTATTTTGTTTTGGTATAAACTGTTTGTACCAGAAGAAGTTATTGATATAAATCTGTTATCAAGGTTCTTTTTTTTTTCTTTCTTTTAACTTGTAGTTCCCTCACCTGTGTGTAGGTTGACACAGTCAAGAGAAAGAAAATATGGCGTTGGAAGAAGATAGTAGTATGGAATGGTCTCCTTTTGACATAATCATCACTTGGGTAGAAGTAACTACTATATAAAATGGGTTAAATTCCATACTTTCTCCACTGCTGTGGAAAGTGATGATTCCACTAAAAAGCTTCAAGAAAAATTGGTCCACTTAGCTGGTAGCGAAGAGGGTATTTGACACAAAAGTTTTTCTTATCAGTTAAATGGGTGTACAGCTAGTCCAATCCTCTTTTGAGTATAATCTGGCCAGGTTTTGAAAGTTACTTGACCATTCTTATTCTAGTAGAAACTAATACAGTGCAGGCTATCTCTCTGAGGTGCATAGATATCAACTAAGGTGGGGAAAAAGAGATGCCAGCCTGTCTTTTAATCCCTGACTATAATTTTGCAGAAATTGTGACCAACAGCCTGATTTAGTATTACAGCAGCCAGATAGAATTTAATATGCAAAAAAGGAGAGAAGTTGTCTGTGTCTGTGTAACTGCTGGCAGATCTATTGGACCAGTCTGTTGACAAACAGGGCAAGGAGAGATAGAGAAAGATCCCCAGTAGATCTGAGAGCCAAAAATCAGCCAGACATCTCCTACAAGTTTAGAAGGTTGTTTCTTGTTTGGCTTATTTCCTTCTCCCTTCCCCCACTTCTCCACCGCAGAAGCAGTGTTGGAGGGTGTGTACTCTGTGGCTGGCAGGCTGTTGGAGAAGTCTCTGGCCTCAAATTACACAGCATGAGAACTCTGTGCATAAAATTAGCAGCGGAGTTCTGTGTATTCGGCACCAGGGAAAAATGTCACATTCAGCAGAACTCTAAGGCAAGAGGTGGAACAGAAAGAACTGGAACGGGACGTTAGTCCTGCCCCCTCCACTTCTGACTGTTTTGCGGCAGACATATCTGAGGGTGTCTTAACCACCCGGCTTGGAATAAAGATTGTTTTGGCAGTAGAGGAATTTTATCATACGTCTTGGAAATAGGATTGTGTGATTTCTTTCTTTCATTTATTCCTTCACTTACTCTTTTTCCTTCATTCTGAAAATTTCTTGCTTCCTGCCTTCTCACAAGGAAATCCCTCTTTACTCATGAAGAAGGGCTTTTAACACACATTGTTCTTAATTCCTTTCCACCCTATTATGTTCTAATTCCTAGTGAGAAACCCATTACAGTGGCACTACATTCAGATTCTACAATAGATTCTACAAGCTGTCTGTGGTGAAATTTGGAAAACTAAGTAAAGCACTGGGAAACAGGACAAAGGCACTGAAGCAGATAGAAGCAGCTATTCAGGGTCTGGATTCTTCAGATACTGTCTCAGTAGCAGATATCTCATTCACAAAAACTATTACAAAACAATCACGGTTTGAGGTTAGGTGTTGGCTCCTTCCTTACATCATAAAAGCAGTAAAATCCTTCGAGTGCCAGTGTTACATTGCCCTGAAGCATATGTGTGAGAGAAAGACTGCATTAGCATCTGTATGTAGAGATGGATTGCCAAGAGACATAAATGTACATGTGTCTGAATTGTTTGGGGATGTATATGTACATACATTTGCTCCATAGTCAGACTGTGGTTTCATAAGACAAAGTATCTGTCAGCAATGGCAGTTTAATGTATTCCTCCCCATTTGTTCTCCAGATTGGTGTCTGTGCTGTGAACTGGCCTGAGAAATTGATCCATGACTTAAAAAAGTTTTTGGGGTGTTCTTTACACTGAGTTAACTGATCTGTTTTGCAGCACAGCCTCATGTGCATGCATTAGTGTGAGGCAGGAAAGAGCAGCAGTATATGAGAAGAGGAAATTTCTAAGCTGATATTGTCACTATATACTTGTTTCATGAAACCGCAGCTTCAGAGTATCCCAGCACTTTTGTTGGGTTCACTTTACTGATGCCATCCAGAAGCAGGGTGTTATATTCCCAGATTAGTGCTTCTAGACAGAAAGCTGTTCTTCATCTAATTTCCCTGTTCTCCTATTCTGTAGTATAGCAGGCTCATTGTCCACTGCTGTTTAACATACTTGGTAATTTAGTAATCGCACCCTTTTCTAAGGGATTGGGAATCAGTTCTAAGACTTGTTATCAGAGCATGCATGACTGCCACATTTTTAAAGAGCTAAGGTTTTATATTGTTTTCAGTTCATGCCCTAGATGATTTTGAGTGCAGGTGGATTCCTAAGGATGATCATTGTAGTTTCTCATTTTTCACTTGATATTCCCAAATAACTGTACCTCTAAGTCTTTTATCCTCATTCTGCCCTCATGAAAAAAGTATTACTGTCAGACCCATTTTATAGATGGTAAAGCTGAGGCATAAGGAATCACATAGCAAGCCAGTGGCTGAACTGAGTGCAGCTGATTGAGACATCTCTTATTTAGACCAGGCCTCACATAAGAAGGCAGCCTTCTGCCTGCTGAGACACAGGTGACACAAACAAACTCTAGCCTGCCACCTAGTACACTTGGAATGGACAGACTAGCAGCTGGCTTGGGATCAGATTGCTTATTGGTATATTCATTGGCTGGCTCAATCCACAGTTTTATCTTTTAAAGACTAAAGACTGGAGTAATGAAAAAACAGTTGGTTAGGCAGGCTGTAAGTGTAAACTAAGAGGAACACTGATGGAACAGAACTTTGAAATTTATGGGAGGTTGATGCTTATCATCTCTACATATGCCACTTGCCTTCCTATCCTAATCTCAAATCCCCTTGCCTCCTAGTCTTATTGGGGAAGATTGTCCCAATTTACGAACCGCTAGAAAATGAACCATAAAGTCTTTGTGATGAACAGACAGGGTGTGTCTGCACCAGAAAATTGTGCTTCTTTGACTATAGCAGAGTAGCTAAAGTAGTACAACTCCCCTATGGTAAAGACAATTATACCAGTGTAAAAGTGCATATCCGAATATAGCTACATCCCAAATGGGAAGGTGCATTTATACCAGTAATAACTAGGTCCACAGTAAGGCACAGATTTATTCCCCTAACTTTAGGAACCTGAGGTGACAAATATGGGAACACAGATACTTTATATTTCATGTAGAGTGCAAGGAGACACATAAAACCTTCAGTGGGGAAGTCAGCTCACTTGATGTCTGAATTACTGACTGGAAGTGCTTGTCTTTCTTCACTGCTGGTTCAGAGAACTTCCAGTTAATATAGGAGCTACAGATAAATGCCTTAATTTAAGTGGAAGAAATTTCAACACAGGCTTTTATCAAATAGATGGGGAAATTAAACTATTAGGAACAGCATAGGATAATTTGAATGCAGCACTGCACAAATTTTAGCAAATCCCAACCCTGTTTCGAGATTTGGAAAAGTTCAGTGAACACTTTTTGAGTCATTTTGTCAGGTCTGTAAACCTGTGAAACAGATGAAGCACAATTGTCTTTGTCTTGAATAGTAAACTGTGACTGACAGATTTTCATCTCTCAAGAGATGATTAGGAGACTGAAATACAGAGGATCTCCTGCCACAAAGGGTCATGCTGCTATGCACTTGGAACTAGATTTTTAAGTTTCTGGAGGAATGGTTGTAGGCATATAGCTCTCTCATGAGTTCTTTGATGGAGATGTCCTACTTCTGTTACTGCAACGGCCAGATTTTGACATTGGTATTTGACTGGAGTATTTGGGTACTCATCCAGCCGACAACTCAGTCATATGCAATAGCAGTAGCAGGCTCTGCACTACTTTCTGACAGGACTGACCTAAGTAAATCAATAATATTAGTTGTTGTTTGCTTCCTTGTTAGGGTATTTCAAAACGCTTCCCTGTTTTTGAGCTACTTTCCATCAGCTACCTGCCTATATCACCACTTCTTCCCTATTTGCCTCTTTTATTCTGGAAGTGATAGGCTATCTGGTTAAAGAAATTTTCTGCTGCTGTTTTTGTGCTTCCGTTTTTCTCACTTAGCCTAGTCTTGGGCATAAGTACCCATCTGAGCTCTGCAAGAACAAAACCAAAAACCATTGCTCATTGAGTAGAAGTTACTATTCTTATGGTAGGACTTCTTTATCTTCCTATCTTGAACAATCCTACTATATCAGATAGAAATCCTGTATCTTTCTTAAGTTTTTAAAGGAGGGCAGATATATTGTAAAGGCAGAATTGTTTTCCACAAAAAGGAGGATCATAATACTGCTTATGATGTTGTTCAGCTGGCAAGCTGAGAAAAGCTGGTAAAATCTGTCTGTAAAACTCTGAACTAACAAAACACAGAATGATGATGCAATATGCAAATTTTCAAAATAGTTGATAATGACTAAAGAAAAACCTGAATCTCACTTTTAGAGGTATTTTTCCTGCAATATTGTTCTCCTCATGAATTGTTTTGTTCAAGCAATAAAACAGCAAAAGCCAATATTTAGTGGTGTGATTTAGTTTGTTGTTCCAATAGTGCTATTAAAAAAAAATGCTACTGTTTCTTTAGTATATGATTCTGTAAAGCCTATTCATGTTGAGTAGTATATTATTCTATAAATAATATCATCAGATTCACTGTCAGGAACAGTGACAGATACTGACCTTTATATTTTCTTTCATTCAAGATGGATTGTTTAGTTGTGGTTATGTCAGCAGAACATGATCATAGTCCTTTTCTACAAATTCCTACTAGTATTCCTACTTTTAAAGAGAAAAGTCAAACAAGAAGTCACGTAAACTGTGCCCAGGTTTGAATCAAAACAAATTTCCAAAGTTCTCTTTATCTGTATTCCTGTGCCTTTTATTCTCTCCCCAACACAAAGTGTGACAGGGATAATGTCTATGCACTCAGCCAATATAGATTGAGCCATTTTATAATGAGTAATAATAATAAAAAAGTCAGATCAACTTATCACTTCTTTGTTTATTTTTGAGAAGTTCCAAAGATAGGGCAACTTCAAAAGCATTGATTTTTTTTCCCCCCATGGATTTATTTTCAGCTATCCTCAAAGAATATTTCCAAGAAAGAGAGTCTTGTACTTATCATTGGACCAACTGCCTCCTAAGCTTTTGTAGCACTACATGCAAAAGTTCACTGAGTATTTCACAAAGAATTACTGGGAAGACATGAGTAGTTTGTCTTATGCAGCTTCTGTCCAGAAGTTTTACAGAGCCATAATTCAGTGTTCGTGTGCTATAATAATAATAATGAGTCTAAGTATGACTATATTTGAAAAAACATTGTAAATATGTACCAAAACACTCTTTAAAGCTGACAATAGCCATAAAAGCAAAATCTGTGAAAGAATGTATTATGAATGGAAAATGGAATATAGCCAGCCCAAATCACTTTTCCAAACGAGCTTATCAGTTGCAGCTCAACCTCAAGTCACTACTGTTGCAGAAGGAAAGACACTCAACTGCTAGTGCTGTGTATACTACAGAAACAAATATTCTACATATTCTTTGAAGACAATAGGTTGAAAGAAAATATTCTGCAAGCCAAATAGGCTGTATGTGTTTCTATTTTGTGTTCAGATTCACTGCAGTGATTGTTGAAATATTATTTCCATTACAGATTAATCCATGATGAGACTAGTTATATTCTAGGAATATTATTTTTGTTCACTTTATTCTGTCATTTTGCACATTCATTCTATAGCCAGTGATTGAATATAATAACCACACAGTACTTTTCTAACAGTTGCATCAGAAAGAAGCCATTATTCTAGAGCTCACAGGCATGCACAGCCAAAAGGATATGGCAGCTACTGCACTAATAGACATAGTATGTAGTGTTGTCATCATAATTGAATCAGCTGAGTATTTTTGCTAAGTTCCTTTTATTTATCTTTTATTAGAGGTTTGTGTAACTTTAGTGGTCTGGGACTACATTCCCATTTTCCATTCACATTCCATGTTTGCTCTGGCTGTTTGGTTTTACTGATACTATCAGCTTTCCAAGGTGCTTAGGTACACATTTACAAGTATTTTCTAACAACATATGCATTAGACAGAAGGCTGCAACATCAGAACTCACAGGCATATGCAGCCAAAATAATATGGCAGGTGCTATAGTGGGAGAATGTATGTAATGACATCAGCATACATTCATCTGAGGGTTTTTTTTTTTAGTAGTCTCATTTAATTTATTTATTATTAGCATTTTTTGCACCTGGATGCCTGCTTTTTCTTGCATATGGATAAGAATTGGTGCATGGTGCTGTAATGACCATGACCCTGCCACACATGGTATATGGGTGGGTTTTCTCAAAACTGAGAGCTGACCATTTCAGCTGAGGGAGTTGGATACTTTCCTAGTGCACACATATCTCTTAATATGGGTACTGAAAAACTTCTTTTAGTGTGAGGGTAACTGAGCATTGGAACAGGTTGCTCAGAGAGATTGTGGAGTCTTCATCCTTTGAGATCCTGGGCAACCTGCTCTAGGTGACCCTACATGAGCAGAGAGTTAGACTAGATATTCTCTAAAGGTACTTTCCAGCCTCAGCTGTTCTGTGATTCTGTGTTTCTGTGATACTGTTAGTATGGTATCAGTTTTATAATAGACATTTATTTCATTCATACTAATAATGTGATTATTTTAGCTGCAGAAGAATGTGAATGTGACTAGACCTATAGCCCAAGGCTAAGGCTTTCATATGATATGGGTGAAGACTCAGGTTTAAGTTTTACGCCAGAGTGGAAGAGCACAACCCAGAGATTTAGAGAGAACACCCGGTAGTTAAGACACTGATCTGGCACAGAAGAACATGGCAAAGCAGTGTATCAAATCTTAGACACCCACAGTCTGGATAAGCCCTCTAAATAATAAGCTATCCAATCTTCTGAGGTAGGAGTCTGTCTTTTCCTCAGAAAAGAAGGTCTTGGTTTTGTTCCAGCTCAGAATGAGAAAATATTTGCAGAATCAAAAAATTTCTCAGAAGGTTTAGAATCCTTCTTTCAGGTTAGTATTATTACTGGCTACAATCTGTAGTAGAGTGTAGTAGAACTGAGCTGCTCTCAGTTTCCTTTTTTTACTCTGTTGTTACAGGAAATCAGCTGCATAGATGATTTGTCTGTGATGTCAATCTCTTCTTGGAAAGCCATGTCTCCAGGTAAACAATGAGCAAGTATTTTTGGGTTATGTCATATTATCCGTCTCCTAGAAGACATATCTGCATCATATCTAGATTATCTTCCAAGAGATGTGAAGAGATTAGAATATATATTTTATGATTTTTCTTGTCAAACTATGGCATACATCCAACATAAACAGTTATTTTAAAAGTGTATCTCCAGCCTTTCTCTTTCATATCTATTAAAGATTGCCCACTTCTTGTGCCATGCACAATCTTTGTGCACATTTCAGAAGGACTCCTCTGAATTTTCATGAGCTTGCATACGTTGATCTTGTGATTAAGAGTTCTGCTCAAGGTAATCTGGTCTCATTTCCTTCTGGATTTCAGGAGGAAGCAAGAGGATTGCAGTTACAAAACTTGATTATGGTTGCTCTCATTCAAAGGGAAAGAAAGACTAATGAGTATGCCTTCAGGTTACATGAAGGCTGCACATCCAGCAGGCCTAATAAAGAAAATAGAATATGCAGCAGAGTCTGAAGGTCTGGAAAGATACTTACATCCAACATCACACCATCTTAAAACTACTCTGCTAAGTCTGTGTGGGCAGCACAGGGTAGAAAATCACTCAGAAAACACAGCACAGAATTTTGTAGTTTTTTCTGCAAGATACAGTATAACCCTTCTCAAATTCTATAATGGTGCCTTCCATTGTCCACAGGAAAGAGCTGAGTGAAGACTTTACTCAGTAAAATGCAGTGAAATGCAGTTTACTCTCAAGTCTGATGGTTGCAGTTGTAAATAGGTTTCTATTCTGAAGGATGTCAGTTGACTTTTGCTCTATTCAAATATTTGTTTGACTGAAGAAGGATGAAAAGGAACCAAATATGTACTGAACGTGCAAATGGAAGACAATCAAAGACTGAAATGTAGAGGCAAAGATACTGTACATGACAGATTTTTGCCTAAGGCAGGTAAAATATGCTGCAATTTAGCCACAGGATTAGGAAACAACAGCTTTCTTGTCACTTTCTTCCTTCTATTTTCTTCTTCAAAGATTGTCAACTGATGTTACGCAAATGCTATATCCCTACCCTTTGTGTATAAGGTAGGTCAGTCAGCATTCTCCTTGGGTGAACCATTACCCTGTCTTTGTAGCTGGTAAATGTGGATTGTTTTGAGCATACAAAGCTGAAAAGAGCTCTGCTCTTTCAAGAACTCATGTCTTACTTGCATTGATCCATCCTTCAGAGCTCACTTCCTAACCTCCTGTGCCTAATTCCCTGCTACCCATATATTTGACAAGGCTGAATTTCCTGACCGTCCCTCCTGCTCCCCACTTGAAAATTTATTCTTTAGCTCCATCTCCTGGCTCTTGATCCACAGAAGGGAGCATCCTCAGGAATCACAGAGTCTCAAGAAGGGATCAGAGGTATCATCCTAGTTTACAGTGATTGTTAGTATAGTGGTAGTGGTATATTTGGGATCATTATAGCTGGGACAGAATAGATTTTGTTGAGCCTGCTCCCATGTAACTTCACATGGAAATCCATAAACTCTAGGTCTAGCTCTTTTTCTAGGTGATGTGTCATAACCAAACCATAAGACAGGAAGTGGGAGGATAGGACTCTTTTTTACCATCTTAAATCTTCAGGACATTCAGCTCTAGCCAGTTTTATGTGAGGCTTTTGCTGGGCCTGAATTTCTGCTGCCATGCATGCATTGCAGTCATGCATACCTGTGTGATGTGGGTATAAAACATTTTGATATGATAGTATTTCATACTTGCTTTCCACAGAGGCAGATCTTTCTTTGAAGAGAGGTGCAATGGAATATATGTCTCACAGTTTCTGCTTTTCGTTAGGCTTTTGGTTTCTCAAATGCAGCAGTTTCGATACATGACAGACATCACAAAACAGCCTTTCTTTATGACTGTTTTCTCTCTTTAGTACTTCCTCAGTCTGATTGGGGTGGGGAAGTACAGAAGAAACAGGATGACACTGAAACAGTGAGAGTTAGATTTCTGAGGCCTTGGAAAGGAGTCTTGATTCGCACAGGGAGAATGCTGTGACCTGGCTCATCCCATTCCACTGTGAACTGTTCAAGAAGTGGAGGGACAGCAGCTCAGCGTGCCTTCTGGATTTAAGAAGCTGAAGGCATGTCTCTTCCCCGACAACTGCGAGAAAAGAGGTAACATGTCTGTCCTTCCTCACTCCTCCCCTCAAGCCTCTATGTAACCACTGCAATCTGTTGCCTTAATTTTGATGCAGGCTTTCTTGACAGTCCTAAAAGATTTACAGCTTCCAAAATATTAGGCTTCCCAGTGCAGAGCAGATCATTTGTTAAGTTGGAGTGGACTTTCCTTCTTCCTCCTTTCCCAGGGAATATTCACCACCTAGGACAATAGTGGGTCGTCGTCCTCTTTATAACTGCAAACAGAGTTTCCCTGTCACTGGGGTTTGTGATATGAATGTTTGTGATATGACTAATTATATCTCCTGATCTCCAAAACCACATCCCTCTTCACAGTAAGTGGTGGTACTTATGGTGCTGTGGGTGGTGCTGATTCATGTCATTCTCCTTGTACAACAAGCTATTGCAAGACATTGCATCATTACTTCAGCCTTCCAGATGGGCTCTCCATTGTGGAAGTGCTCTGCTTGGGATATTCTGATAGAAGAATAAACTGAAACAACTGCCATGTTTTTGTAGGATCAGAAAATGTAACATCAGCTTGACATTTCCTAGATCCTTTTTACAGTTTCTCTTTCTCTTCCACCTCATTCTTAATCTTTTTACTTAAGTGTTAATATAAATAGCACTCCAACAACATGACATAAGGTTGAGGCAAAGGTGAATTTGTCTTCTATTTGTCAAAGATGTCATGCCAAGGAGAAGACCCCAGAGGAAAAAGGATCTGCCAATCCATGTTCTGTTATTGTGTAGACAACATAGACAAATTATATGTGAATCTGGTCATATGGCTGCTCTTTAGGCATTCCTTCGGGAATCCTCCCTTCTCTCTTGCTTCAGATACAATCTCCATCTTCAATTTTAAGGATCTGCAAAGCTAATCTTAATCCTGCCCATTATCACTTCCTTCATACACTTTTGACATTTTCAGACAAGTATCTTTGTACTTTAGGTTATCTGTTGTGGCTGGGAAGTCTTTTTGTAAATATTTGCTAAACTACTCATTCTTTTTCCAAAGTTTCTTTAAAATTCTACTTTACTGTGATGCTTATAAAAAAAATTGAAATTTTGACAGCTGCTGCAGAACCACTAGTTATGATGTTGTTGCTTTGTATTTTTCTATTTGTTTCTTTCCTTCTGTTGTTTCTTATCTTATATGTATAATGTACATTGTGTATCATATACAGTGTAAGGTTTTTAAAAATCACCTTTGTGCTCTCATTTTCTATAGCACTTAGCACAATAAGCTCTTTTCCCAGAATTGCTTCCTATTCCCTACAGTAATGTAGTAATAATAACATAAATGATGGTGTATAATGATCTTAGAATAAGGTATACTGCTCCAAAGTTCGTATTCTGAGTCTACTAGACACGGTAGGAAGAATTAAGAATGCATCCACAGTTGATATCATTTTTCATGAAAAGCTTACCAGCTCAAGTGTTTCCATTTGTAGCCCTGCTGCTCTTACAAGGCCAGGAGCACTAGGGCTGGTTTTCAGGCTTAATGAGTCCTCACAGCTGCCACTGACTTCTGCTGAAGTTACAGAAGCTTAACATCTCATGATCAGACCTTCGAAAAAGAGAATTACACCAAGAGTTTCTAACTTCTTGGTTTTGACCCTTAACAATGTGAAACTTAACCATATGATATCTTTATTCTGTATGGCATAGAGACCTCCAAAGGCTAACACCAGTTTGAGTAACCTAAATCTTTTGTTCTTGCTTCACAGTGACTTTGACCAGCTTCCAGATGATGTACCTGTTTCAGCTAACATTGCAGACATTGAAGAGAAGAAAGGCTTTACTAATTATTTTGTAAGAAGGGAGATTAATCTTGTCTTTATATGCCCTCAACTGTGACTGGTTTGGTTGTGGGAAACAAGAGACAGTTAACCTGGTGTAGTTGCTTTTTGGTATGAATGGTTCCATGCTGAGACCTTCTCAGAGTTTCTCTTTTCTGGAATGAAGGTTATTCTGTCACAGATCTAGTCTGAAAATTTATTCTCTGGGTGAACCTGACAGAGATCTCTCCTCTAATATTGCTTGTTTTCTAAATTCTTACCTACACCTATTTCTTTCCTGTTAGAGAGCTGGATCTTGGTGAGGCAAGTGGAAAAAGTCAAAGAGGGAAAAAGGAGGGGGTTGGCTCCATTTTTCTATGGCACTGGCAAATTAGGACACTTCCATCTCCACAGAAGATATCATGTCTTTGATATCATATCTAGATCAGATAATGAGTCATGAAAGAGCACAAAAGAAGGAAATAGTGGGGAAAAGCTTTAAGAGATTTTCTGAGAAAGGATTTTGGATAAGACCAGCTCAGTCTGACTTCTGCAGAGTGTGCTGTTTTTGCTGGAGACAGTGCTCATAAAGTTTTCCCACTGAAGGATGCAGGTTTTACTTTTGAATATAGTGATGTTTAGTTGCTCTCTCTTTATGTCTGCCGAAGGATCTGGCTGCAACATGACCCAAAGGTCAGTGCATGTGAATCAAGAGTTTCCCTTACAGCAAAGCAGTTTTGGGGAGAGATAAGAAATAATGTAGTGGTTGGAGAGGGCATTAGAAGTCAGGGGACTTTTTGTTTCTGGCTTTGCCTTTGGTCAGATTACATAGACCAGAATTTCTAAAATTGTATACTTCAAAGTCAGAGGAAATATGAATGCCCTCAACTCTGAAAATCTTTTCATTTAGATGCATACCTGTAGATTTAGTTGTCCTAAGCATCCTACCATAAAACATTATCTTTGATCCTTTGATGTCTTCACTTCTCTATTTCAAATGAGGATATTTACATTTACCTCCCTAATATATTTTGTCAGTTCTGAGGGAACGTATGTGAGAGTAAAGTAGCATCTAGTCCTTTTGGGTTTCCTTTTAAGATTACCTTTTCTCAATGGTATCTAGTGACAGGATGAGAGGCAATGGGCACAAAATGAAACTCTGGAAATTCTGTCTGAACAAAAGAAAACACTTCTTCACTGTGAGGGCGGTTAAGCACTGGAACAGGTTTCCCAGAGAGGTTGTGGAGCATCCATCTTTGGAGATATTCCAAATTCAACTGGACACAGTCCTGGGCAACCTGCTCTAGCTGACCCTGCTTTGAGCAGGGGTGTTGGACCTGACAATCTCCAGAGGTCCCTTCCAACCTCAGCTATTCTGTGATTTTGTGTGATTTGGTGATTCTGTGATTATGTGATAGAAAGCAGCCACAGAGACATGATCCGTAGGCAACTTGGATCCACACATATTACACACTGTTTGGTGCTAACTTCTTATTTTCTAGTACTTGAGTATGCAGATACTTAACTGAAGCCTTACTTTTCACCCTGCCCCTAAGACAATATTCTCACCAGTGAGATGCTGATCTTATGTTCCTACCGTATGCCTTACTTTCATTTTGTAAATCTTAATAAGTATGAACATTAGCCTGAATTTTTCTTGTCTGTTTCAGATGTTTGTCATTGAAGTGAAGATTAAAGGTGGTGGCAGATACCTGATTTTCCGCCGCTACCGTCAGTTCTATGCCCTTCATTCCAAACTAGAAGAGAGATATGGGGCAGAGAGCAAAAACAGCCCTTTTACCTGCACACTCCCCATACTTCCAGGTAAGCTGTCAATTCAAAACCTGTACATGATTAGTAGCTTTCTCAGTCCCAGCCTGTCCTAAACAGGAATGCATTGACAGAATGCAGGACTGCTAGCTGTGACAAGGAACTAGTTCCCAGCCATGAAAGACGGGAAGTAAAGTCAAGGTGCACTGGCAGTCCCTCCACATGTGGTAAAGTTCCTTTAAGAACCTGAAATCCATTAGAAAATAACTATTTTCCTGGAGATCCAGGACTTCATACTTTCTCTGTATTGCTTCATTTCTCTGACAGCCTCTTTTTTTTTCCCTTCAATAACTGTCACTTGTTGTGTGCTTTCCAGGGAAGGTTTATGTTGGGGCCAAAAAGGAGATTGCTGAGAACAGGATCCCTATCCTAAATGCTTACATGAAGGTAAAACTTCATTTTAGCATAGAGACTGAGCTGAGCATTCCAGATAGTTACCCTGTGAAATCAGCTCAGACAGATATTACCACTCTAGTCCTGGGTATCTGCTTCTCTCTATAACATTTTCCCCAATGACATAGTGTCCACACTGTGGGACACCCTGCAATCCTAGTCCCCAAATTGTTTGGACTGTAGGAACCTACTGGAGTACACTGTTTACAAAGGCTCAGTCCCTGCCTTCATATCTAGACATCCTTACAAAAAAATCCAAGATGTATGAGGAAACGGAGATTCTTCAGGTGTTCTGTGAATATGGAGTTGGGATGTGCACCTAAGGAGTAGGAAAGTGGGGTGGGCTTCTGGGTTTACCTGCTCCACAGTGGAGACACAGCCGGTAACATCAGGGAGAGAAATTCCTTGTGTGTGGATTAACTGTAGCTCTGACTTTAAACCAGCAACAATCTGAAGCTTTCCACAACTCACTGGCCAAGTTTTTTGGTATTTAAGACTGCCTTCTCTTTTCACAGTCATTCATATTCTGAAGGGAAATACAAGGAGCAATTTACTTCTTCTGCATTAAATCAGGGATACAAAGAGTGAAGTGATGCATTAGCCAGCTCCAGGAGTAAACAGGAGAAACCGTCACTGTTCAGCCTTGTCCTACTGAGTGTGAAGGAGAGGGGGGAGATTTCTGGCAGTAATGAATATCCTTCATGATCCTGTAGGTCAGAGAGGCATATATGTTACATATGTAAATAAATAGAGAAGTGGTCTCTCCCACTGTAATTACTGTGCTTCCTACTTGCTCTTTGCACAGAACTTACTCTGCCTACCCATTTGGGTGTTGATGGATGAAGAGGTGCGGCTGTTCTTCTACCACTCAACCTTTGATAGCGAACAGGTGCCTCAGAGACTGAGACGGCTTCGCCCACGGACACGCCGAGTGTAAGTGATTGACATGTTTTTTCATCACCGCTTGGTGTAAGAGATGCTGTCCAGTTTTGTGGGGAAAGGGAGCTGATAATCACCACTCTGTTATCCCAAATGAATCCATGAAGTCCTAGAGGGTACCTTTGGGGTAGAGTGAAAACTGGGTATTTTTTCCTTTCAGTAATATATATTTAAAGTATATGTGGTATTTGCATTAAAGGGAAATTCCAAAATAAAGTTGTAGCTTCCTTTTCAAAGAATGTTGCTCAGCTCTGCCTGTTGAGAATTCTTTTATGGTAATATCTCTTATAAGGAAATGTGCAGAGTATACAGGCCAAACTTAAGGGCACAGGCTTGCACCACTGAAGTCAATGTGAGTTTTAGCACTGAATTCAATGAGATCTGGTTCAAACACTAAATGAAACTGAGCACTTCATTTATTCCTGTTCTTTGTCTAAGCAGGGGCCCATCTTACATAGCAGCATTGGAACCCCTTTGGAAAACTGCTAAGTAGATGTCATACTTCATTACCCTTCACATATTAATTCTCCTTTGAACATAGCAAAGATGGACTCACTTTCTTTTTGTGTAGCTCAAACAGTGCAAAAACTGCATGTGTATATAAATTCCTGAATGTACGTATGATGGCAGAGTTTGAACTGAATGCCATGAATGCTCTAAAAAGGAGACCTAGAAGGCAGATTGAGATGCTGAGCAGTGTTGTGGAAGGGAGGTCCAGGCTACTGACTATGTTGAAAATTCCATCTGTTCTCAGCAGCAGACGTCATCAGATTGCTGCTGCTCTGTATGGGAACTGAGAGAACTAGGGCAGTGTTGTTGTATCCATGTTTATTTACTTCAATGCTGTACACAGATTCTCATGCACTTTTTCTCCAGTGATCTGTGGCTTGCCTGCCTCTTGTGATAATGAAAATGCAGACAGTGTACTGATCGTGTTGTATTTCTGATGAGTAGAAAGAGGCATTTACTTCCCTTTTGTCTCCTTTCTTTTCAGTAAAAGCATTTCACCCCAATTGCCTATTTTAGACCGCATGGCAACTCCACGGGCTGAGGTGAGTGCTCTGTACAATCTACCACAGGGTGGGAGATTAAACTCCATCTTGCTCTGCTGTCTCTCTGGTCAAGATGCCTTTTCCAATTAGAGGTTGGAGAAAGAAGGGAAAGTGAAATCAGCGCAGGAAAGCAATTGCTTTTTAACAATAGGGATTGAAGCAAAGGATGGAAAAAAAACTAATTTCTCCTGACCTGAGTAATAAGAAGGTCCATTGTGAATTCAGAATGACAGGAGGTTCAAGACTGAGAGGCAGGTAGAACTCACTGCCAAAGGGTGCACACTTACATAGTGATACCCATAAAATAAATCTAAAGCAAGCACAAGCTTCATTCTCATTGACTTCAGCATATGTTTAAAAGCTTTGTTGGTGAGGTATACTGTCTTGGTATTAAGCACATGAAACTGCCTTGAAAGCAGCCCTTGTCTGAGTATGGACTTACTTTCTGAACATGTGACTCTTTCATGTAAGGTTATTAAAAAACATGGAATTTTTTTGATTTTTTTTTTTTTTACACTGATGATGACTGGTCTTGGATCAGTTGTAATTCTTGGGTTTTATCTACCTTTTTATTAATATTTATTATATGTACAACAGCTTTTTAATAGATGGAAAAAGGCTTTTGAAAGAGCTATTATGTAAACATACCAACTTCTAGCAAGCCAGTAGTCATTGTCGATTTTTTATTAGGAGAACCCTAAGGAGAACCTTTATAAGGCGCTCAAATTTGGCATTAATGAGACCAAAAGAACCATCTCACCGCGGAATAAGGGACATCTAATGTTTGCTCTTCTAAGAGTGTTTGAATGGCTACTATGTTCTCTAGGACAATGGGGAAGATGTATGTTTTTGATAACTCAGCCACTTTAGTTATTAAAGAGTAGCTTGTTAAGGTTAAGCTTGTTAATAGCTTGTAAACATGTGCTTAACTCCTTTTATTTTCCTGAAGGGGGCATCTAAGTTCTACTTTAGCTATATGTCAATTTCCCAGACTTCCTCTAATCTCTCAGTTCAGCATATAGGCCTGAAAGCTAGATGTAAACAGAACAGCTAGTTATCCTTAAATTTGGACACAACTCTCCTGCAACTTTTTAAGGCTCATTGTGACATCTTGCAGCAAATCTGAAGGCTGTAGAACTGCAGCCAGAAATAATATAATTCTTTTGGATTTTCAGGGCTTCAAGTTGTCAAGTTTCAAGTTGACAGTTGTCTTTAGCTCTGTTGACTAACTTGCTTTTATATGCTTTCACCTTCTTTATATTTATTTAACTGGTAGTCAGGGTCCTGCCACTTTAAGAATCCAAGCACGTAGCCTTTTCAGAACCATGTTTATCCTATTGCTTTTGCTACTTTTTCAAAGCCTTACTGCCTGTACTGAGTAGGAGAAGAAATTGTGAGGACTGCAGATTACAGTTCTGTATATGACCTTACCCCAGAAATAGATCTGTGATGACTGTGTGTGTACTATCCTGCTCGTTCATGCTCTGTGTGTGCAGTTCAAGAACAGAACAGGCAAGGCAGATTCACTTTTGTAATTCCATGAATTAAAAATTTCAGAGTTATTACTTTCCTTAGGCACTATTTGATTTTTCTGGAACCAATAAACTGGAACTCAGCTTTAAGAAGGGGGACTTGATCTATCTACTCAGCAGAATAAACAAAGACTGGTTGGAGGTAAGACTGCAATACCAGTACTGAATTATTAGCATACTTTGAAATATATGACTAGAAAGTACTGTTTTAGTCCTTGATACCTGTCCCCTTCTTTCAAAGAGCAACTGTATCACAATCAGGCATTAATGTGAGGGAAATGTCATTGACTCCAAATTTAAGATTGTTTTCCTCTGATGGTTTTTAGATTACAATTTTCCTGCATTCTAGACTTCAGTTTTCATTGTCATTTGCTTCTGCCAGAATGTTCTTTAAATTCTTTGGAAGTGATTAGAACACAAAAAGGCCACAGAAAGTAGCTGGAAACTCTATTTCAGAGATTAATAGGTTTCTTGCCTTAGGATAAGTTGCTCTATACTTCATGCTTTATACCACAAAACACGTCAGCCTGATTATAGAGAACTTGGGCAAAAGAGCAGTGTTCTGAAAAAGGATGAGGAGAACATACTGTGTGTTTGCTGATATGATATCTCTGCTTGCTCAAATACCACAGCCTTCCTTGGTAACCATTTGACTTTCATATATTGCGCATTGTTTCACTTCCCCACCACGTATTTGACTACCCAATCTTATAATCTTGTTGCAGGGATGACATCAGGTGACTTCCATAGCTTTTTTGTTTCTTTTCTTTTTAAAGTAGAAAAACTCTGATTGTTGTTCCCATGGAAATTAATTTAATTCCAAAACTTATAATATGTAGCTAAAACAGCATGTTTTTTCTCATTCTAATGCTTCCTGTCATTCCAGGGAACAGCTCATAGTGCCACTGGGATTTTTCCCTGTGCTTTTGTGAAGATCATAAAAGATTTACCACAGCAGGAAGACACAGTTAATAGAGTACGCTGTTATTACCATGAGGAGACAGTGAGCACTATCAGGTAATAAGAAAATGGTCTTCCAGGTTACTGCTGATGAGATGCTGATAATTCTCTTTTTATGATATGTAATGATAATGTTTGTTCTTATTACAGGGATATCTTGGTGGAAGAGGATTTGAGCAGCATTCCATTATTCAAAGATCTAATGGAATTAATAAGGTACAGAGCGAGCAGATAGTTGTATATTTAATATCACTCAAAACTTGTGTCACGTTCCTTCCAGTCCTTTCAGTTCCTTCCAGATTTTCTATATTCTATACATTCTACCCAGCCATCATGATGTTCTGGGTGTGAAACACTTTTGAAGTGTCCTGAAGAAGTATTTGTACTTTGACTTGGCCCAGTGCCAGCTGTGCAGACACTAGTCTGCCTTTGGATTGTCAGCAAGTGCTGAATGCCACATGCTTCCAACTCAACTGTGCTGGATAGAATTCAGTATCTGTTTCTTGCTCTAAGACTAGAGCCATGCTCCCAAGCAAGGATCTTTTGTCTAATATACTTCTTTGGGATGCAGGACACCACCATCTAATGCCTGTAGATCATTAAACTAGTGTTGAACATTAAGACATTAGAACATTAAATTCTAATTTAATGTTTAAAGTCCTCAGAGGACTTTTCTCAGCATTCTTCCATTACTTAACCTGCCCTCCCCTCAAAAAAAGCAACCATAAATAGACAAAAGGGGGGAGTAACTACAGTCAACTCTTGGTTATATATGAGCATATTATCAGACTTAATTAATTGTGCCATGCACATGGAGTTACTGGAGATGGTCCGTGATCCTGACAAATTTGTTAACTTAGACACAACAAAATGTGAATGTGGCTATATGATTTCTACCACTAGCTCTGCATCAAGAACATGGAGGCACCCAAGGCTTAGTGTGGCTCTGGCAGGATTAATTAGATTTCCAAGATATCATCTACCATGCAGTACTTTACAGGCATTCTTTGGTTGCTAGGGATCAATCCCCTTCTTTTCTGCCAGGCGGGAGTTTGACCAAGACGACATTGTTTTGAATTACTGTGACCTTGATGGTGATCTGATCCGGCTGCTCTCTGATCAGGATGTTGAACTCATGGTGTCTCAGAGCAGAAGGAAGCCTGCTGAGAAGCATATCTTCCCTTGGAAGTTACACATCACTCACAAAGATGACTTAAGTGTCTACAACACTAATCCAGGAATAGGTGCTATTCAAACAGTAAGAACAACATGACCACTATAGAGAGATGTTCCAGTAGGTAGCTATATCATCCTTCTGTGATTTCCCCTCTGCAGATAATTTCCTTTAACAAGTGTTTGAGGTGAGCTTGAAAAAAATAACATTTAATAATGTAGTACTTTTCAATGTAAAATCTATACCTAGTTAGCTTCTTCAGCTTTTCAGCACTCCTGTGCAATAGAGATATCTACAATGAAGACCAGAGAAACTAAGGAACAGAAAAGTAAAATCACTGGCTATGTTCACAAAGCAAGTCAATGTTAGCCTGAAATAGAGGTTTGATGTCCTGAGCTCCAAGACCTTCTTTAATTTCCGTCCTCTCTCCTAGAGTCACTTATTTGCCCAGAATGTCTTCATTAGCTTTTTTTCTAGCACTGTCATAATTTTCTCTTCACTTGCTGGAATGAATGTTTGTTTGCTAATGCTTATGAACACAGTAATTATTTCTGTTATCTGGGTGTCTGACTGGACATTCAGAGTTTATTATGGAAGCATCAAGAAAAATTTCTGTTATTTCAGTGAAGAAATCGCAGCTGACCTTTGCTTTTGTCTTTCCATTGGGCAATACTTTAAATTCTGTACATTAAACCTAGTTCAAATGCAGTGTTACTAATAAGCTTCTTGTAATTGTGCAGAGTATTTTTTTTTCCACATTCTGGGATAATTTGTGTGATGCCTATCCAGATAACAATTTCCTTTCTGTCTGTCTCCTCTTCTGCTTCCTGACACTGTATCACAAAGCAGAACTAACAAGAAATTACTGTATCAGATTCTTCAACAAGTAAAGTCACATATAAGCTTATTTTATCAGTTTCTATTCAAATGTTTATTTTGGTGGTGAAATAATTCATTCTCCTTTTTCTTTTTTCTTGAAAATGAGGTAATTTTGAAGAGTTTGAATGTTATCTTTTCAGCCTTCCTTAAAAGAGTTGGTTATTAAAAAAAAAATCTTGAAATTGTTTCTTTAATGGTCATGCAGTCAAAAATATTTTCTTCCTGAACAAATTTACTGCTGCTTGTAAGTATTACTCGTTATGTATATTTTACATAAATTGTATCATATCTAAGGTGCTATATTTTAAAAACACCATGCAGTCATGTAATTACAAGGATACCATCATGTATAGATATAAACAGTAAAAATAAGAAATTAAAAAAGGTTTCAGATACCATGCTTCTGATTCAACTGTTAGTTTCTATGATGTTAAACTACACATCTGCTTTTTAAGAAATATTTGTCCTTGGTCAGCTGCTAAAACTCATACAGAAAAAAGGGAAGACTGACAACCTTTCTGAAGGTACTACAAGTCAGTTATCTAACCATGCGCAAGTAACCCACCACTCCCCAAACTGGCAAAATAATGTTTTCTTTTTTCTGTTTCTTAGATGTTACCTGTAATTGGTAAATCAGGTAACAAGATTTTCAAAAATAACAACAAAAAATTAAATACAACTTATCCCTTAAACTTTGGCTTTTTTTCCTGATGTGTGTACATAAGTTTATACATAAATTTATGTATATAAACTTTAATAGTCTTTTATCTGCAGCCTTGCATTTATGAATATAACAATGTATTGGAAATAAAGGAGAGAGTTTATATTTAAAGATAAGCATATACTTTGCTAGATTGGGATCCATAGACCATTTATTGCATCATACTTTATTTATTAAGTGCATAGTTCTATCTGTATATTAATGCTGTACAGACTCATATAAGAAAATGCTCCTTTCTCCAAAGAGTTGTAAGGTGTGCCACAGGCCACCTCTCTACTCCAGGTAAAAAAGTTCCAGCTGATTAAATCCACACATACTAAATTTCAGAGCTAAATAACATATGTTCAAAAGAGACACAGATTATGCTTTCCTTTTTCCAATGGTCAAAGTTTTTAATGGGCACTATTTTATTAAAATGTTATAAAATATAACTTCCCACTTTAAAGGCATTGTACAAATGCAGTGGAGGAAGGAGATGAAACAATGTACAATGATAATATTAATAATCTTACAGTGTATTCTCTTATGCATCAAGAGATGTCAGTTAGCTGAATCCTAATTAGTGTGCATGGCTTGCAAAGCTTCTGATGTGCAGGATCACCTGTCCTCTGTTGTTGGAGTTCAACAGAGCAAAGAAATTCTGAAGATTTTCACTGACTGCTAGATCCCATGATGGAACCAGTGATTTGGCAAGCTTGCTTGAACATTGAACATGGAGGGTCTGTCTGAGTGAGGAAGGAAAGGGAGGGAAAATGTCTGCTGAGAAACAAGATACATATTTTCTATAACCTGACTGGCCTCTGAAAATCAGAGCAGGAGAATTCTTGAACCTTTTCTGCCTCTGTGCTGTAATGTGAAGTAAATTCTGCCTACCCAGCAAACTGTCACATATTTCCCTCCTTGTTTGCCGGGTTTTATATGCACACCTCCTTAGAGTCCCAATGATACACAACTTCCCTGAATGCTCTCAGATCCTCTTCCTTGCACAGCACATGCTTCCTGTATTCTCAGTATACTTTGTTCCCAGTATATTGGTGTAGTTCTTGTGTAAGCCTAATGTGCTAACTATGGTTTTGGTCACTACTGCACGGATTTAGAGAAAGCCTAGTAGCAGTGCAGGACAGACAGACAGACTCAACAGTTGCATTCTTTATCTGAGGACTCATCTTAGCCCCTCACAGTTTACCCCTGAGAGCTTAAAGTTGAGTGTCTTTCCTTTCAGTCTAGCTCACTCTTTTATGGACCATACTGTTGAAGGCTAGTGGGCTAAACTTCAAAGTTGGATTTAAAACAGTGCGGCTGTCTTGGATGTAGGATAATTTCTGATCAGCTCTTCTCTCCAGTTTTCTTTTTTTTCCTCTGGATACTCTAATAATCATAATTTATTATTAATTCTTGTTGAGATCAGTAAAACAATAGGATTTTTAAGATGGCTGAAATTAACAGGATTACAGAGATAATGGTAGTCTGTCCTTTATTCATATATATATATATGTATGTATATATAAAAATAAATATAATATATGAAAGCATAAATAAAGAATGATCCCTGCCTCAAAGTTTGTCTAGACTAGCCTAAAGCAAGAAACAGTATGGGAATAAAAACCAGAGAATTCTTTGCTATTCTTTCTTACTTCAGCTGCAGTCATTCCTCCCTTTTTCTCTCCCCCATTTTTTCTGAAAATACATTAGTCCCACTGTCTGCTAATTTGAAATGCGGATGGGCAGTGACATACTTCCTTCCCCTCCCTTTCCATTTAAACAGTTCATCTGAGTAAGTGCCTTGGGGGCTAAAATAGGAAGTACAGACTACAAATGCACAGGCAACTCCTTTCCTTGAAAAGGTGTGGTCTGCCTCTTTAGAAGGGGCATTTTAGGTGCACAGAAAGTATAACAGTTATTTTAAAGGCTAAGTTTGCAACGAAATCCTGCAGTCAGTTTTATGTCCCCCATCTCCAGTCTGGGTAAGTGAGATTTTGCTGGTTTCTGCATCTGCATAGAGGATTCTGATGTTGTGGAGGAAGGGTCGAAAGGAAGAGTCACCCATCAGGTTGAATCATCTGCTTCATAGACAGCTCTGATTCCAGGTAAGGGAACTGTTTCCTCTCTGGGGACAGCAAAACGGCAAAGAGAGTCTGTTCTCAAACAATAGTTTGGGAACCATTTAGGGATCTGTTAGCTGTGATGGTTATTCAAGGGCTTAGTCAGTTGCTTCTGGTGTAAAGAAATGGCATTCAGGAATCTTAAAGTCAATAGGAGTTAAAAAGGGGCTTTCTCCATGCTCTCCTAAAGTGGGAAAGAGCTACAGACTAGATATTCCCGGAGTACAAGAGTCTCAACTCTGTGACATACATGGACATGTGGGTCTATTTTACTTTTGAGAAAGCAATGAGAAATGACCAAAATCACTTGAGTCACAGTTTTGGAGAATGTGGCCTATAGTCTTTGAACCACTGACATCGACTTTGGATCACTACAATCACCAGAAAAAAGAGCAATGACATTCCTTTGGGATCATTCCTATAATTTGCAATTTGTTTGTGGAGCAGCTGGAAAAGTAGCTTGTTGAAGAGATACCTGAAAGTGAATGAATATTGAGATTCAACCACTATTCCTCCTAGGAGATGTGTGGTTGAGGATCATGTTTTTAATAAAAGTAAGAAAACAGAGCAGCATGAGGGGTCATTGGGCTTTGAGCATGATAAGTAGAAGGATGAATGAATTTGGAGGCTGAACTCTTTTCACAGATTAGGATTGTTTCTTGTTACTACTCTTAGTTAGATTCTTCTGCTCTACCTTCAAAATGCACATTTACTTCTTAATTCTTGGTTTATTTTGTAAGTTCTCACAATAAGAAGATGGGGATTTTGTCCTACAATAAATACTTGATAGAAGTTCTTTTTAAATGTCACTCCAACGCAGCATGAGAAGGTTTTCTGCTTAAAGAAGTTCCCTAATTCTGTTTTACTTCTCTTTCTGTGAAATGAAAACAAGAAGCTTCACAATAAGCAGAGCAGAAGAGTAGTCAGTTGGCAATGAAAACAATTATCTTCTGACTTAGGATCAAGCTTGTGTGCAAAGGACAGTATGAGCATGAAAGAGATTTGCAGCCTTTTGCTGAGTCTACACTTTGTCTTTAGTGTCCAAGCCATTCGAGGTGAGTTTCAAATATATTTTACTTTTTCTTCCTTTTTTTTTTTTTTTGCCTCCATCTCTTTCTTTCAGCCAATACTCTTCCTCATTCTCTGCTTTTTTTCCACTTCCTTCTGCTACCAGCTTCTCTGCTACAGGAGAATAGACGTCTTAGTCATAGACAGACAGTCAGTGTGTTATAGATGGATGTAGAGACAAAACAATTGTAGTATGGTTGGAGGACTGGACAGATAAAATACTGGACAAATGGATGAGATGAACAAGTTGACTGGTTAATGAGTGAACAGAAAAGAGGACTAGTTCCTGACAGTAAGTTAAAACATAGGAAAATGACAGGGTACCTGGATCAGATGGCAGTGTGTTTGAACAGAGATGAGTAGACAGACACAAGATGTGTGGGTGTATGGGCTGTGGACAGCAACATGCAAATAACCTGACCTTTTTCCTTGTAGAATAGCTGAAAGATAAAGAGACCATCTGTCAGATCCATTGTCTTCTGTTTCTGAGTTTAACGTCTTTCCTCTTCTGTGTATAATTAGAGCTACTTTTATTTCCTCCAGTTTGGTTTAGCATACCTTGGAGTAGGAAGTATCTTTCTAAATTTCTTAGTATCTCTTCAGATCACCCAGTATTTCTTGTCTGCATAAAGACTAAGCCTGTACCCTTCCTAAAAGTGTTATCAGAAGGTGTGGCTCTTGGTATTTACCTTTTCCAAGACAGATGCCCCTGCCTGATGTCCACAGTAACTGGGGGAATTATGCTGCCTGGCCCAGTGTCAAAAGCAGGACATTTACCTTTGAGACCTCTGCAGGAATATGTATTACAGTATAGGGCAGTCTGGTCTCTTAGATGATGCATTCCAAGTTTCAGCCTTATGTTTAGATCACTTTCTTTGTAGGATACTCCATTTCCTGGACCAGCAAGGGATGTACTAGGACTTGCTTTTGCACTGCTTTTTACTAGAAGATGAAAGTAAGGTCACTCTTAGGCCTGCTAGCTAAGATACCATCTTACTTTTTTGATGTTTTTGGCCTGCAAAAAGCCCTACAGTCAAGCTGACAGTAATTCTCAGCAAGAAAAATTATTTGAGAGCTCACATTCATGTTTGCATGCTGACATCTCTGTCACCTGGAGGTCACATCCCAATAATGTGGCACAGATACTACCTTTGCAGAGATTAAAGAAGGACAGGAGAAAGCAGCTTGCTTTGTAGTGCATGTACCAATCATTTCTGTTTGCTCTTATTGCTGGAATTGGAGGCCTGTATTTTCCCACTTCACAGTTGCGAGATTGAAAAAAAAAATGTTTTCCCTGACAAGTGGTCTGGACATTTCTGGGTCTTAAATCTAGTTCCAACAAACTAGTTTGGCCATTCTTCTGAGTTCTAACAAGATGTTTTCCAGACCATTGACTTCCTAGTGTCAAAACCTTTACTAGGAGGTTAGTAGGCAAAGAAGTCCCATTTAGTAACGCATGAAGATGAAATGATCCCCACTGACTGTTGTATCTGTTAACCTCTGGAAATAATCTCTATCTGCAAAGTGATACTTTGGCTAGAATGATAGGCCCTAAAGCATGAAGATCTCACTTCATTCTTGTTAATTTAGACCTGTAGCTTGGTTTGGACACTTGTATATTGTGGAGATATGCAGAATGACCACAGCTCAGTGCATATTTTCATGGAACATCATCTTCTGGTGTCATGAGGAGAGGGTTGTTATCTGTGCCTTCTCCTTTTTGCTGGCAGAACTTGTGTACCTCCAGCTATCTTTCACTATTTACATTCATAACCACTGCATCTGTTTTGCCTGGATTCTTTTCTCAGAGAGTGTCCCAATGCAGAACTTGAGCTGCTATAATGACTACAACTCACAGGTGATCTGCACATGGATGGAGCATTCAGAGGCTCACGTCTTCCTTGGTATGACTCTTTACCGAAGGGATAATAGCGAAATGTAAGTACCTGAACTGTGCTCTGCTGGATAAAAGTCAAAAGGAAACTTGGCCACTGAACATAGAGATGAGAACTGGGGTCCAGACAAGGGATGGCAGTCAAGTTTTCAGATCACCTCTTTCTGTTGTTGAGCGAGAGTATAAGTTGGGCCCTCTTCTAAGACCTCTTCTTGGAAGGGAGAAATGAATAAGGTGCAGTAGTGGAGTTGTTTTATTACTTTTTCAATTATTTTCTCCTAGTTTTGCTGTGGGCTCATAGGTATGAAATGTGATGGGGCATGTAGGTCACTGTAGATGGGGTGGAGAAGATAGATAGTGCCACAACAAGTGTGGGCCTGAGGGTTGTTCATAAACCTAGAAGGGAGGAGATATTTTGTCGGTTACTTTGCCCTTGCAGGAACATCACTGAGAGCATAGTTTTGATCATTTCTGCAAAACACAAATAGACTGTGCATTTGTGAGACTGATAAGTTCATTTGTGCTATCAGGTTTCCTCCTAGAGATACTGGTCTGTTTATGTCACTATCTCCCTGCTACATCTGTTTCCTTATGGAAATGGACATGAAACACCAGACTGGATCATTTGTGAGGATAAAAAAAGGACAGAGAGGGAGGAATAGTCAAAGGAGAGAGGAAGATGGAAAACTGAGAAGAAAATGAATTAGAGTCTGGGGAAAAAGGAAGAAAAGAAAAAAAAGAAAGAAGCCTTGATTTTATTTTGAGGAAGAGAGAATTCATAGACCTAAAAGTATCTGAAATCAGTGGAAGGTCTTTGGAACAGGCCCTAGAAACTTATACTCATGGGAAAAGATAATATAAAATTACTTGGACCTTTAGACTATGCTCTGGAACTTTGTTACATGTTGGAGTGTTGTGTGTGGATACTACAGTAAACATGAATGGAGCTTACTAAACAGACAAACAGGTATTAAGTGTGGACAGTCACACAGCTGACATCAAAATGGCCAGTGATTAAATAAGGTTAGCTCATAGATGAAGAATAGCTGACTAAATCCAAACTATGAGTTGATGCTAGTGCATAGACAGAAGCATCTTCTACACTTCACATCCCTAAAGCTGACTCTTTTGGTTAACGGCACACACCCATGTATGGTTAGTCCCTTCCATACTTTAGGAATATCCCTGGTTTCTTTGCTAATACCCAACTTTTAAAAATAGCGGTATTGCTGAACAATGCTTGCTGACATGTGGTTGGCTAGAAGACTCCATCATGTCCTGGAAGACAGGATTGGACCTCAGACATTTGTGACTTAATATCTCTCATCTAACTGGAACAGAATCACAGAATCGCAGAATCACAAAATAGTTGGCGTTGGAGGAGACCTATGGAGATCATCTGATCTAACACCCCTGCTCAAGCAGGATCAGTTGGGCAGGTTGCTCAGAACCACATCCAGTCAGTTTTTGAATATCTCCAGGGATGGAGACTCCATATCCTCTCCAGGCAATCTGTTCCAGTGTTCAACCCCTCTCACAGTGAATAAATGTTTTCTTATGGTCGGATGGAATTTCCTGTGTTTCAATATGTGCCCACTGCCTCTTGTCCTGTCACTGGGCACCATTGAAAAGAGACTGATTCCGTTTTCTTTACACATTCGCATCAGATATTTATAAATGATATTGATAACAGACCCACTGAGCATTCTCTTCTCCAGGCTAAACAGACCAGCTCTCTCGGCCTCTCCTTGAGTTTCAGATCCTCCAGTCCCTTAATCACCTTTGTGGCCCTTTGTTAGACTCACTCTAGTAGGTCTATGTCTCTCTTGTACTGGGGACAGAACTGGATCCAGTGGTCCAGATGTGGCCTCACCAGTGCTGAAGAGAAAGGAAGGATCACCTCCCTTGACATGATGGCAATGCTCTTCCTCATGAAGGCCAGGATATCATTGGCTTTCTTTGCCACGAGGGTGCATTGCTAGCTCATGTTCAGCTTGTCTACTAGGACTCCCAGGTCCTTGTCTGCAGAGCTGCTTTCCAGCTGGTTGGCCCCCAGTGGGTACTGGTATATGAGATTATTCCTCCCCAGGTGCAGGACTTTGCATTTCCCTTTGTTGAACTTCACGAGGTTCCTCTCTGCCCATTTCTCCAGTCAGTCAAGGTCCCTCTGAATGGCAGCCCAACCATCTGGTGTATCTAGTTCTTCTTTCTGATCAGGCAGTCTATAGCAAACACCCACTACAATGTCACTCACATCAGTCTGCCCACTGATACTGACCAATGAGCTCTCAGCTGGCCCCTCACCCATCCCTAGGCAGAACTCTGTGCATTCCAACTGCTCTCTCACATAAAGGGCAACTCCTCACTCCTCACCTTCCTGGGCTGTCCAAGAGCCTGTATCCATCCATTGCAGCACCCCAGTCACATGAGCTATCCCACCACAAGAAAATAGTTTTATTTTAGACACCTACATCTAGTAGGTGTACACCTAATTTTATTTTAGACACCTACATGACAGATGGTCATTTTTGTTTTTCAATGTAATATAACTGAGAACAATGTAATATAACTGGGCATGAAGCCATAAGCACAATCAAAATTCCAGAGGGTACAAAAAGCAGCAACACATCTCTTCAGCGGCTAAAGCTACTGCAAGCACACAAAGCTTATGCTCTCCTGTCTAGTTTAAAATATTGTTTTTAATCTTGAGGATGCTCCTTGGCCTGGAGAAAAGCTATCTAAAAGGATGCTTAATACTCTGAGATGAAAACTGTGATGAATACCTAAGGTCCCTTGACAGAGCAGAGTTCTCACTACTAAGGATATAAAAATGCATTTTGTTTGGAGAGAAAAAAAAAAAGTGTCTTTCTGAGCCTGCAGAATGAACTTCTTCAAGGAGCTAAGGATCTTCAGAAACCTTTACTGCCTTTCACTCTGAGTGAAAGGTGCATTTCCATGACATTATTGTTCATCATACCATTTCTCACATAAAAATATGAGAATCTGTACATTTAGGATAAAAATTAACAAAAATAGAGCAGTACCAAAGCATAACGTTCTATTGCACACTTTTGAAAAGGGAAGGCATTTGAGAAAAATCATCATGTTAAAAATGTTTGTTATATTGATTAATGCAAAACAGGAATAATAAGTAAAGTGATGATGAGGATATAAGAATCCAAGTAAATTATAAGAGAACAGAATGAGATAGAATTGTTTTTAGACATTTAATTTTGGATTAATTATATGTCTCCAAATCAGCTCTTTATAGATCACCTTTTTTATACACAGGAAGAATGAAGAGATGCATTGCAAGCCCCAGGCAGAAAATGAGTTCCATAAGGCTCCCAAATCCTATATCCATTGGGTTTGTCGCAGCACTGTAAACAGTTTTGGAATAGGGGTAGATGATATTTACAGCTTCAAACCTAACAAGATACTTCAAGCAGAACTGAACGTTCATCTTTTCCAGACTGGTAAGGATTAAATACCATGTTCACATTTTCCCATGAATATTAGATATCCTTGAGAAACAAAAGTTAATAATCTCTCTCTTACACTGCAGTCCATTCAGGAATTGAATTTGACTTCTGTTGTGAAATCTGTCAAATGGTTCCACATTGAGAGGACAGGCAGGGGCAGGAAGGGAGAGAGCAAGGTTTTGAGAGCAGCTGGGACTAGAAGAGGGCACTCATCCAGGAGCTACTTGCTCTGGCAGGGATAAGATACTGCAGAGATGGGGAAGTTTAGCTAGGTTCCTCCCCACTTCATGCCCCTCTCCTTGCTATTGCAACTCACATGTTGTACCTTCACCTTCCAGTTCAGCCCCTCCCACCTCAGAACCTTTCAATCAGCTTGATGAGATCAGGAGACTTCTTGCTGACATGGAAAGTAGCTGATGGAAACCAAGGGCTGGGCAATGCACTGGAGTATGAAGTGGCTTACAAGCAGGAGTGGGAGTCCTGGGAGGTAAGAACAGAGAGCTGGGCTGTCCTGTGTGGGGGCTTTAGGGTGGTCGAGATCCTGCAGTAAAAGCTGGGAAAATTTCTGGCCTTTTGGTTCTCAGGCACTGCCAAGAGATGCAATAAGTGATGTTTGTGGTCAGGCAGAAGGGGCTCTGTTCCTATTTGCAAGTGGCTTGCACAGTGAAATACTGCTTGTTTTGAACGGAGTGCAAAGATCTACTCTTTACAGAAAGAAGCACTGCACTTGGCTTTTGAGATGGAATTTGTTTTACATCAAGTCCCTCTTAAATGAAATTAAAGCATGTTTCAAGATGAACTTGTGGGCTCATGTGGGAAGATGGCAAAAACCATTTGAAGCTGTTTCCCCGCAAGGAGCATGTTTTTAAATTTTTAAGAGAGTATCTCCTTTGCTCCGTTGTTTCCCCAATCCGCCTATGTTTCTGTACCTCTCAGCCTGATCTCTACTTTTTCATGAGAAGTATCTTGGCCAAATGCCCACACAGTTCTGCACTGGGCAGTGCTCTGAACCTGCGTAGTTGATGCTGAAGACAATTGAGCCTCTCAAAGCTGCAAGAGCCAGCCCATCTGCGGGGTAGATTTTGCCTGGCAATGCCTGTGCCTCGTCTGTCCTGGGCTATGCAGGCAGCGTGCACACCAAAGCCCCTCTAGGATGTGAGCACAGAGCGCTACATGGCACCATGCGTGTCGATGGTCGCACGTGTGGGAATGCTTGGAGATGCTATAGTGCCCTCAGAAAGCTCTCTCTAGTCTCTTCTCTGATGGTCACTTCCTCTTGCTCTTTCCCTGTCTTCCCTCTTCCCTTCTCCTCCGTTCCCTGATTCCCCTTTCCTCCCTCCCTCCCTGCTTTCCCCCACTAATAGAAAGCTGCCTCGCTCTCACTCTCCAACACCACGCATTGTCATCTCAGCCATGAGGGCCTTGTTCCGGGCAGCACCTATGTTGCCCGTGTGCGAGCCAGACCAGGACAGACCAGTGGCTTCTCTGGGCAGTACAGCGAGTGGAGCATGGAGGCATCCTGGGAGACACCGGAAGGTAGTGTGGGGCAGAGCGGGGCCGTGCGGGGGTGGAAGGGCTGGCTGAGAAGCCAGGGCCTGAGGGATGTGGGTTGTCATGCTGCGCTGGCAGAGAATCGGGGCCTGGGCTGAGGAATGATGGGGCATCTGCAGGGGAGGATGCAGGTGGTTCGTTGCCTTACTGTCCCCCACTCCTTAGTTTGCTCTGATCTTCTCTGAAGGTGGCATTCAGCCCAGGAACCTTCGCTGCCTCTTCAACAGTGTGGATCGTCTGACGTGCAGCTGGGAAGTGAAGAAAGAGATCATCACCTCTGTCCTCTTTGGCTTGTTCTTCAGGGCCACTTCAGCATCAGCGTACGTGACCTGCCCCTGGCAGTGTGCCTGTGCCTCTGCCATCGAGGCTCTGTTCTGTCCTGTTCCCATTCATCTCAGCACAATCTCCATTTTCTCCCCTCAGAGAGGAGGAGTGCTCTCCTGTGCATGAGAAGACTTTGCCCCGTGACCCCTATGTGGTCCAGAGCTGTGAGATCACTGTTACCAACACCAGCAGTCAGAGCCAGTACCATGTAGCTGTCCGGACCAAAACGGAGGAGAAACTGATTGAAGCCTACAGGAACAGTAAGCCCCGGTGTTGTGCCTTGCTTTTCCTGGGAGTTTCTTGGGGAGGTGCTGGGACTGGTCAAGAGGGTGTGAGGATAGTGGTGGGAGAGGTGAGGAGAAGTGGGTGGGAAGAGGCAGAGACCTGGACTGATGAAGAAAGGAGCTGGATGCTGAGACAGGTCAGAGTTCTGGGAGAAGTGGCTTGTAGGTCTGGAGTTACTCAGGGGCTCTTGCGATGCTGAGGGAGCTGGCAGGAGTGTAAACTGCTGTGAAGAAATTCCAGGTCTGGTCTTGAGCTCCTAGGTGAGTGACTGTCACCTTGCCAACTTTGCTGTGGTTAGAATGTCATTGTCCTTTGTGGGGGTCCCAGCTGACAGGAAGCGGTGGGGAGAGGTGTTTGTGGGGAGTGTGTCTTTAAGAGATTTCACAAGAACCCAGTGGAGCTGTTGGGAGTCCCCACAGTGGCTCCTGGAGCACTGATGAGGTAGGACTCCTCTGCTGAGCGAGGTGCGTTACACAGATCTTCTTTGCCTGCATGTGTCCAGAGGTACCAGTGCTACTCTCCGTAAACTAAAGCTGGGGAGGATTCCTGCAGTGGGTGACAATACAAGTTAGGAGCTCCAGGAGAGCTGAAAATCTTTGGAACTGTGGTGGACAAGTGCAGAACTTTCAAACATTGCTTTACTGCTTATCTGCACAGAGAAGTGCCATCATATTGATGAATATGGATTTTCTTCTATTTAAGGGGGAGACTGGTTTGCTGTTTTTGACTGGGGAAAGAGGTGTGAGGAATAAAGGGGTGTTAAGTAACTGAGACAGACTATGTTGCATAACGCAACGCTGTTTTCAGGCTTGGTCTCCATCCACTGTGGTGAATGGTAGCGTCAGACCAGTATGCTGATACATATTCCGAGACATTGTGTGTGTTCCAGTTAAGGTGCTGCCACCTGCAAATGTGTCGGTAACCATGAGAGAGAACCAGGAGTATGAACTGAGGTGGATAAAACACACTTTGCGATATAGCTTCATAAAACAGAGATACGAAGTCCAATACTGGAAGCACAACCAAGAGGAAAAGGTAAGTCATAGGAAGCGTGGGAGCCCTGGATTTCTATTTGCAGGGTGAATGGGAAAGATTATTCCCCTCCCCTCTTCATGCGTGCTTCTTTCTTCCCCCCAGACTCTCCAGAGGATAAATATCAGCAACGATGAGCCTCCCTTCATCTTCACCCTGCAGATGCTGGAATCATCCACGCAATACAGGGGGAGAATGCGTGCAAGGGTGAATACTCCTCCAGATTACAAGGGGCCTTGGAGTGAATGGAGTGAGGAGTTCACCTGGGAAACTGAGAATGGTACTTTTCACTTGGGCTCCTTTCATAAGCTGTTGTGGAATGTTAATGGGGGAAGTGCTTCTATAGAGAAATACACTCTCCTAGCTGGGCTTGAAGTTAGATCCAGCCACGGCATAGCTGGGGTTGCTTAACAAGGTAGCTGTCTGATCAGCATCCTTGCAGTACAGGGGCAATGCTAATGAAGGAGGAGAGCAGGAATAACCCTTTAAGCATTGTTCCTTTCTTTTTCCTTCTCAAGACCACTACAACCAACCTGAAAGGTTTTCACAGAGAGAATCAAGCAAACACCATGCCCACAAGGTCATCCTTGTTTCCTAATTCTAACAGTCCATTCTGCTGTCAGAGATTGAAGAGGCTGAGACTGCAAGAAGACAGAATAAAAGTCATCAGCCTCTTCTGTTTGCAGAGTGACTATAGGATGGTGTTAAGCACACCGCAGAGTGCACCGGAGATACAAACCTTAACATGGTTTTCACTGTTTCTGAACCTAGAAGTGGAATGTCTGTTACCAGCGTGGCCTTGTGCCCAAGGCTGTGTGATCTTACATGAGTTGTCCTGAGGAAACTTGAGGTAATAAGAAGGCTTAGGGAAGTTCTGCTGAGTGTACTCAGGAAGAAATTGTTATCTTCCTGATGACCAGTTACGGTCATTAGGAAAGGAAGCCCTTTCTCAGAAAATCTCTGAGACCCCTCATCTCTTCAGGACTGTACAGAATAAGGCAGATCCCAGACTTCTCCTAAAAATAAGGGATAGAGAAATGAAGGTACATGCTCATTTTGGAGTAGGAGACAAAATAAGTCAGACCTAAGATGCCTGAAGACACACCCAGTGTTCATGGTGGGGCAATGTACCTGCTCAGCTTTCTATGAGCATAAATTGATCACTCTGATGCCAATGGAAAAGCTGCTCAGGTCACATTTGGTCTCTCTCACTTTGGAGGGTATCCCAACAGTTAGAAGGCCTCTTCATCCTGTCACGTGATGTGCCATCTACATTCCCCTGGTCTTGTTGCATGACAAGTGACCAGAATGAAAAACCTGGTACGGGAAGCAGCCACTCTGTGTGGGTAGCTCCCTATTTCTCTTTTCTCTGTTTCAGTTCTGTCACCAGTAGTTCTCCCAGTGGTGCTCCCAGCCATCATCATCGCTTTGCTAATAATTGCTCATTGCAGCTATAAGTATTTCCTCAGGTAGGTTTGCATTGTGACTAGGGGATTTAGCAGCATGTTGGCCGTGCGCGTGGAATAAAGGGTGAAAAACTGAGGGCGAGGCACTGCTCATCCAGCATGAGAGAGTGCTCTATGTGGAGATGAGCCTTGGTGTGCAATGGGGAGCCCTGTGCATGTCTGTGTGCAGGTGAGAGCTGGGTCATGGTGCCTTGCTGTGCAGAACAGCACTGTGTGTGCACGGTGTAGTCTTTTCCCTTTGCAGCCAAGGCAAGAAGCAAATCTTGTAAACTCTGTGTTGTTGTTGCAGGAAGAAGAAAAGCTGGGAGGAAAATATTCCAAACCCCAGCAAGAGTCTCCTGATCCAGAGCTACTTAGGGGTAAGGATGGAATTGTGCTTTGCAGGGTTCATTATTTCTCTCTTTTTTCAGGATTTAATAATATTAAGAATCTTAGTAGTAAAAATAGTAATATTAATAGCTTTTCTGTCTCCTACTCCACAATGAACTCATACCTTCAGTACTCTATTTCTTATTTTTAGGAGAAGCCCAGGTATCTTTATCATAACCGTAACCTTACATTTGTACTAGTAGGCTTCTGTGTATTGTGCTTGTCAGCATCACAGTTTTCTGAAATCAAACTAGAAAGTTTTCTGTGCACTAAACTTTTAACTGATTGAAATAATCTAGTGTCTTTAGCAAATTCACCAACTGGTGGTTTCTTCCATCTCCAAACAGTAGTCAACACTGATTCAAAGTGTTTTAGGATGGGCTTTTAGCCTCATTTAAGAAGCTTTCTATTTTTAAGTAACTGGGTTTTCTGGAATATACATTATAACATGTCTGTCTGTTACCAAGACAAGTATTCTTCATTGGAAAGCAAAGTGCACACTTAGATAGCATTCAATTACGACAGTATAAGTAGGAAAAATCCACAAAACCAACATCTGGGAAGAATAGAATAGGCATCTCTCTAGATTTTTGCAGTAAAACTCTTCTAGTTTTGCAAGAGTTACACTTTTGATTCTATAATATGTGTTTTCCTCCACATAGATATATTTTTATATTACAGTTGGTTCTAGTCTAAGCTCACAGAGAATGTGTTACAGTGTGTTTAGATACATGGCAATGCAATGGGTATGATTTACAACATGACCTTTGTGTGAGGCAAATGGGCACTTAACTTACAGTATTTATGTTTATGTTTGAGTGAAAGACTTAACAGTTGTTTGTTAAACATCTCATATTTGTTATTTTGCTGTAAAATGGACTTCCACTGTAATGACCTAGTTTTACACATCATTTTCAAATAGACAGGAAAAACTAAGCCTGGATGCTCCTGTGCCAGATGACAGAATATTTATGCTTATACTAAAGTCTCAAGTTAGTTTATTTTGCCTGATCTCTATAGTAAAAATTAAAAAACATGTTCCCACTCTAAGAAATACCTCTGTAGTTTTGTTTCCTATCCCATACCTGATTCTTTCCTCACACGTACTCACTGCTCTTAATGTCATGATTTTGAAAGTTTCCCTCCTTTCAGTGAGTTACCTTATCCTAAACTTTGTAAACATCCCACTTATTCTGTTTTTCTGGTCAGCTGTTACAGAAGGACAGTCCTTATACACCTACAAGTGAAATACTGCCCAGTGTCCTCATATGGTGCTGGAGAAGAGTAGGCACTGCACAATGCAGTAGCTTTATTATGTTTATTATGGTAGGACCTGCAGCATCCTCACGAGCTCTTTAGGGGAGCAGCTCCTGCCCTATATGCTATGTAAAGTTAGGTCAGGGATATGGTAACATGGATATGAAGGAACAGTCTTCTGGAGAATAGAGGGAACCTTCTAGTCATATTAGTGAAGTTGTATCCAGATTGCCAGATGCTGTAGGCTTCCTTTTGTCCATGAGGCTCTTGATTCTACTGCCAGTGAGAAACCTCTTTTTCCTCATCTCTACTTTCTCTTTTCCAGAAAGTACACCTAGGAAACTGGCTGACAAACAGTCAGCTAGACTTCAACAAACACAACTTTTCTGAGAAGATGGAGCAGGCTAGTTTCCTTCAAGTCGTGGACAGGTTAGTGAACAGCACCTTATAGTGGCACTGTCTGTGAGACTCTTGAGGAGGTTCCTAAGCCATGGGAGGATACAATTAAACATTCTGTCACCAAAAAAAGCCTATGCCAGTTGCTCCTGAGGATGAGACAAATTTTTTTTGCTATCTGGGTTAACCTGCTCTCCCAAGAAAGATTATTTTCTAATCATCTGTGTAGCTATGTGTGTAAGTAACCCTCTGTTTATATGTAATGTTCATCACAAGAATATTTCTCAATAGCAGTTTTTAACTTTCCCTCATTCAGGCAGACGAAGACTTTGGCAGAGTCCCCTGAAGGGCAAGCTGAAAAGGCAGAGGTTTCCCTGGTTGTGTTGGATCCTCAGAACGTATACCATGCTTTAGATGTGCCAGAGGATGCTGCAGTTGTCTGCCCGCCAAGTCAGATGGCTGATCCTTCCTTTCCTGTTTCAAGGGAGAACAGTGCTGATGCAAGCATTGCTTCCCAGACAGCAATGCCTTGCTTTGATTTCAACGGTCCGTACTTGTACAGCCCAGTGATGTCCTCCCAGCCTGATATGCATCAGGCCCTTCAAGCAGTCCCAGCGGGAATCCATGGGAAATCAGTGTCCCTTCAGTACGTGACCCTCCCAAAGGAAGCCTGTCCCCAGGCTCCACAGAGGCAGGCCCAGCCAGGAGCACTTCCTCTGCAGCCCTTTCTGCTCCCAGACCAGAAGGAAATGATGCAGCACCTCAGCAATGGGGAGGAAATTTCACCAGCCCAACCAGCCTGTGGGAAATGCATGAATGTGAGACCAGAAGGGCAGAAATCTCCAGTGGCTCTTAGCTGTACCGGCTCTCCCCAGCAGTGCTCCTTGGGCTACATCACCACAGATAGCCTCTTACTGCCATCAGTCAGAGACACCAGCCATCTGGCACCCGTCACTGATGGAGAGGTAGCTTCTGACTCACAGGAGATCCAGCCCCCTGATGACTGCTCTTGCTATGAGTTTTCTCCTGGGAAATCTGGTGTCATGGTTGCAGTTTCAGATCAAACACCAAACCCTTGTCCTGAATTGCACCTGGATGCATTTGGGGACTATCTTACTGTCCCTCCAGGTCCCCATGGACTTTCAGAATCCACAAATATTTCCTTACCTGTCTTACAGAAGGGAAAGAATCTTCCGAAAGAGCAGCCTTTGTCAGAGGGTAATTTGGTGGTCTTAAACCCTGATAGCACTGAGCCAGTTTTCCTTTGCGAGGTTGGTGACTATTGCTTCCCCAGCCTAAAACCCAGTGAGAAGATGTGTATAAGCCAGGAAGATCCCCAAGTCAAGAAACCTTCTGAAGGCAGGACAGCACCTGGGAAACCGGTATCCGATGATGAATCCATCACTGGCAAAGAACAGAATGTATCAAAAATGCAGGCTATTCATCTTTTCAAAAGCCTGAAATCAGAGGATTACTTTTCCTGGCAGCAATCTTCAAGGATCACAGAAATCTGTTAAAGCAGCAAATATTAATGAATGACAAGACTACAGGTAACTGAAAGAGACTTGCAACTATTTCATGAAAATGAACCCCAATGTTCCCTTCCACACAGGAAAAAATAAACAGCAATTCCCTTTTCCAGCTTCCAGTTCAACATGGTGAATGACTTCAATCAATCACCTTCTCGACGGCCTTCGCTCAATCTCCTTCTCAATGGCCTTCACAGACCTGGCATGAAAGACAATCCAAACACCACCATTTTGAGAGAGCTGGTGTTTTTCAAATATTCTCACTCATCCACAATGAGCATTTCAGCCTTCTCACGGTCCTGGTAAAAATGTGGTAGATCACAGGCATCCTACCATAATACCAAACTGCCTACAGCAAAACTCATGGCAGGAAGTGCAGACTTCATAGCATGAAATATTACCAGGTTAAAACTGTCTTGGAAAGTTTGGAAAGAAAACATTTACTTTCTTAAGAACATTTTTTTTGATTTTTTGCATGAAATAGATCTAAGAGTCATCAAGGACCTTTCATATCTCTCCCTTTCCACTGCTGGGATGGAACAGATATTGTCTAAAATGCAACAAAACAGACAGTAATAGAAGAGTAAAACAAATAGGAAAAAATTTGTTGAAGTGCAGAAAACCTGTCATAATGTTAAGTGCAATATATTGTAGAATATTCTGCAAGGGGAAGGAGACACTGCTAAGAGACATAAAGTAGGCTGTAGAAAACCACGGGGAAGATATATTGTCAAAAGAAAACCTGAGAACTCATAGGGTAGAGAGGGAGTGGGACAGGTAACAGAATGGCAGGGGAGAAATGTTATGAAGGTGCATAAGCCTGGGTCTCTCTCTCTTTTTTTTTTTTTTCTATTTCTAAGTGCTAAAATGCTGTGTGAGTATCTTTTAAGTTCATTGGCTGTTTATGTATGATATCATATATCTTAACTATGTAATTTTTTTTATTAATTTATTTTTAAATTTTTTTTGTTATTTTTTTTAAAGTGATAAGCTGTGTTGAGAAAGAGGAGCCATTTTTTTCCAGTTCTTCTGTAAAGAAAATGGTGCAAAGTAAGAGCACACTGATTCAGAGCTGCCAGTCTATGATCAGTAAAAGGTTTTGGTTTCAGATCTGAAGGTGGGCTTGCATTCCAAGAACATCCTTTTTTCTTTTTTTTCAAATACATAAGTGGAACTATTAAAAATATTGTTTCTTCCTACAGAGTTTTCCTTTCATATGTTTAGAGCATCATGTTTACAATAACATCACTATTACCTCATCTGATGAGGCCTTAAAAAATTCTGTATGTTCAGATATGTCACCTATGAGGTTAGGATGTTTTCTCCTGATTTTTATGTCTTATTTTTCAGAGCTAATGAGAGGGAGTTCAGTGTCTGTGTCAGCTGATTCGTCCTGCTATGTTAATCGGACACTGCCAGTTCAGAAATTGCAGTGAAATGCATTATTTTTTCATAATTCAAATGCTTATAAATATTATTTTAAATCTAAAAGGTGTGAAAATTCAATCTGATATTCTGGACAGCAAGAGGCAGGCAGTTGCAGCCTCTGGCAGAGCAGAATATTCAAGAACACTTTAAGGGATTTTCATTGTGCATGAGGCCTATTTGCACTGTGATCAGTCCTCTGAGAACTATGCATTCCTTATGTACTTCTACACTTCATTGGACATTTGCAGGGGCTACTACTGGAGGCAGGATTTATAGGTAGATGAACATTTCATGTGACCCCACAGAGCAGCTATTATGATCATAAGATCACTTCAGGAGCTTGGAACGCTATATTCCTTCCAGAGTAACACACCAGCATCAGGCTAGGGGAGCTGAACAGCATTTTTCTTTTGCAACTATAAAAATCATTTTGGGGCAGAATGAATTCCTGCTCTAGGGACTAGTTGTTCATTACCTGTCTAAGCATATTAAATAAAATATGTAAACAATCTCGGAAGCAGGGATCAGAACCTATGATTCTTTCATGCTAGAGGAGCCTGCTTCTTACTGGATTACAGAATCAAAGCTTTCATGAGCTTTGTCTGTTGCTAATCCTATGAATCTTACATTCCTTTCTGCATGAGGTCCAGCTACAGCAGAAGTGATAAAAAGTATTTGAAATCCTGTGGCCTGGCGATTCAAGAATGTAGGGACTGTTGTGAATCCCAGATCTTTGAATTCCTGATCATTAACTTGAGCACAAAGTTACTGTGCAGAAGGAGGCTGCTGCTACCTTCCCCAATGCTAGGTACTGATATGTAGGAGAGGACTGAGCTTTCTGGTGAGTCAGGAGCCTATTATGACATGCTCCTTTGCCTAGAGTTTCCCAATGAATAGTTCCGGAGTGGCTCTTTGCCCTATGCATTCCAGTGATGATTCACCCAGCTTTCCTGTATAGTCAACGACGGAGAGGTAGGCACCTCAATCAGTGCTTTAAATCACTTTTTGCAACTGTATAACTATTTACATTAAACATGTAGTTGTGAAATCATTGCAACCCTTTCCTCACTGTATGTCCAAACATCAAAGATTCTGCTTGTGTTTTAATGGTAGGCAATTTTCTCTCAGTTGCTCTGAAGTAATCAGTTTATTATTCCCTTATCAGAATCCTTCTCAACTAGAAATATAGTACCTGAGTTTCCATGAGGTTAGGTTAGTAAGTATGTTGTGGCCTCAACAGTTCTAATAAAGATCCATGCTGAACTAGTCTGTTCTGTTTCCAATAGCCTGGGAGTTGTCTTTTATGTAAGGAAGGAAAATGAGGGTGAATGGTTTGCTAGAAACAGAAGCCTGCAGTGGAAAGCCCTCCAAGGGCTCAAAGAACAATACCTGGAGAATTCATGAGACTCCTATATCTCTCTACAAGTTAATGGGAAACAAACTGAACCCATCCTGCAAATCCCTCAGTAGTTTCTTGTTCGTTCACTGTCAGATACATTTGTACACACGGTCTCATTCCCATACAACTACACTGAATGCTCTCAACTGCTTCTCACTCTGTACATGCTCCCTCTTTTCTCACTACAGTAATGAAGAAACTGTGAAAAGAAATCCTGGTTGTCATGTTCTGCAATTGGGGAATAAATAGCACACTGCTTTCATGCCCATTTTGGCCTTTTAACTCCCTCCTAGTGGCCGACAGACTTCAGTATGTTCCAGCCTTGATCCTGACAGCTTTTCATGTTATGGATGTTTCACCATGGTGTTAGGTGAAAGGACCCAGACTGCTCTGCAAACTTGTTCAATATAAGCCAGCTTTAGGTCAAAAACTATGTTGCTTCATTGTGTCCTTGTCAGTATGTTGGTAGGAGAGTGTATGTTCCTCCTTGTTTAAGGTTAACTTGTCTATGTAGAAAGCTAGATGTAAAACCATCTAAAACTCTTGGCTGGTTTTTCATATTTTCTTTTTTTAAATGTTCAATCTCCACGTCCAGAATGTGCACATACATTGCAAACTTCCAAGCTGAATACTTTTGCCTCTTCTGTAGCCATGTAGCATACTCCTAACCTGCTTGTCTTTCTGCTGCATTCATAGGTACATAGGGTGTTACCATACACTTTTTAGTTTCATTCATTCACTCTAGATTCACAATGCAGTTCTGTTTCAGTATCTAAAGACACCATTTTCTTCCCATTCTACTTGGAGCAGACACTACAGTACAGGAACGTAAGAATAACTGCACTGCATCAGTCACTCCATCTTGCCCACTATTTTGTCTCTGTCAATAGCTTATAGCGGATGCTTAAAGCCACAGTATGATAAACGGGGAAAAGTATAAAGTAAATCAGTAAATTCTTCACTGATACGTTTACTTGGCATCTGGCCCAGAGCCTTCCAGAGATGGAGGTTGCATCTAGGCTGTTGTAGGTAGTATGTACTTATGGTTCTAGCCTGTAGAGATGTAGCTAATCCCTTTTTAAAACCACTTAATTTTTGGCTTCATATCATCTGACAGTATAGTACTCCTCAATTTGTTTATGAATAAAAAACATCCAAACAAAAACAGACCCACAATTTCCTGTTTTCATTTTGGGTCAACTGTATGATAAAGTGCTCCCTCGTTCTTGTTCTGTGAGATCTGGTGAATGATCACTCTTATTCACCATCTCGCTCCTATTTGTGATGGTATAAGCTTCTGTCATATCATCTCTGAGTTGTCTCTTTTCCAAGCTGAAGAATTCTGGTCTAAATAGTCTTTCTTCTTATGGACCCCATATTTCTGATAATACTAGTTGCCCTTTTGTAGCTTTTCAGTTTCTACAATATTCTTTCAGAGATAAGATGACAAGAACTGAATATGGTATTCAAGAAACATGTTAGTTACCCAGGCTACAATAATTGTACTCTCCCATTGCTGTTTTTTATTTGCCCTCACAGGTTCTTTGATCTTCTTGTACAGTTAGGATTACTTTTCCATCACATGAATTACTATAGATTTATTAACACTGAATTTCATATACCATTTATACCTAATAATTCAGTGATTGGGTATCATCACAAACTTCATGAACCCTAGTCACCTTCTCTTCCAGCTCATTTATAACTATGTTGAAAATTATAAATTCCTGGGAGACCTCATTGATAACATTCCTCCAATATGAAAACTAACCATTAACTTCTATCATTTCTTTTCTTTTAATTGGCCTTAATCTACACAAGAACCTTCCTTTTATCCATTAGTTTCTTGAGCAGCACTTTTTGAGAGACTTTTAATTACGCTTTTTAGAAATCCAGGTATAATATATTAAATGATTAATTCTATGTCTGTTTTCCCATGGACTTCTCAGAACTCTACCAGTGACTACATAACTACATAACTACCCTCTACAAAAGCCATGTTAACTCTTTCCCAGAACATTTTTATTTACTGTTTCTATTTTTCATTATAATTTATATCACTTACGGAGTACAAAAGTCAGCCTGATTGGTCAGTAGTTCCTTGGATTCTTCTCTGAGTCTTTCTCAAAAACTTTCATATGATACATCCTTTTCTCTTATGCTGAAGCCTATTAAAGCCTTTGATTATTTACTACAATTATTTGTTCAGCAATTGCATATTTAAGTTCCCTTACAGCTTTTAGTATAGGAAAATAATTGCATAAGAATATAAATTATGCATGGCTTGTAAAGAAAGTTATTATGTTTTATTAAACCAAAAGATTTAGTTGGAAAAAAGTCAGTATAAGATACCATTTTTCTCTACATGTCTTGCTTCACTTACCTTTTTAGAACATTGAGGTTACAATAACCCTATCTTTAAAGCATGCGTAGACTTGCAAAAGTCCTGAGTTCACTTCTGAGTTTTGAAGATGATTCTTTAAACAGCTCCTTTGTGCCTGCAAACATTTGACCCTTTTAGCAGCTTTTGGGGGCTTATTTTTGCTAGTCTCCTTATTTTTATGTGTGCCCCTTAAACATTATTGTTATCAACTTTTGTCTTTTTTATTTTTACAGGTATATTATATTTGAATATGTAATGTACTGTTTCAGCTGGTACCAGGTCCTGTGTACTATCCAATAAATCACAGGTTGTTTCTTTTCTTGTGAGTTCTTTCACAAAGTAACTCCAAGAAGCAACCATTTATAGTGCCAAAAAGTGTAGTGACTGTGACTACATCTATACTAGGAAATAAAGTGGACCAAGGTGTATTTCTGGATGTAAGGGCAAATGACATGGTGTAGTCATGGAATGTCCATTTATCCAAACTCTTTTCCCCACTAGTACAAGGTGACCTCTTCCATACTGCCTGTTGGAAACAGTCCCTGGCTTGCTAATTGACATGGATAAAAAACGTATCAAAGAGTTTGCTAACAACTGAGCAGTGTCTACGATCTCATGCCAGGGCTCAAGCCATTGCCTTGGCCTGGTCTAGTCTATTAGAGCAGACATAGCTTGCATCACAATTCATACTGACATTGGACTGTTCAATTATTATTGTTTGTCTACCCTTAAAAGCTCTCTGATCTTCCCTAGCATTTCATTCACACCATTCTGTTCAGGTGATTGAGAGCACAGCAGTAACAGCATATCTGTCTATGTCTATATGTCTAGCTATCTGACTAGCAGCATGAATTTGCTATCAGTGATCAGGACATACTACATGTTAGCTCAAGTTACTGTAGCAGCCTCACTGAAAAGGAGTGCCTCAGATTCACCCAAGGGAACCCTAATCTTACCTTCACTAAGCACTGTGCTATTGCAGAAGTACTCAATCTCATAGATAGACCTTCTTGTCTAGGGATGCCAAAACTAACTCCAAGTAAATTAAGTGAGAGGAGTAGCAGTATTGCTTTGTCGTGTGAAAGGGAGGGAAGGAAGACCCTTCCTTATCTTTCTAATTTACGTTTGCCTGCCAGAGCCCCCTGTTTGAGGACTTTCCCTGAGTCACTTTCACAAAGTAAAAAGAATAAGATTTTATTAAAGCGACAGATACAACAGGTTCGGAACTGCCGTTGATAAACGCACTTGCTGCTACAAATTTTCTTTCTATGAGCTCAAACTAACAATTAAGCGCTTTCATTAATAATCTATTTTCCCGGGTAATGCTCGACATTTGTCAGAGGCGCAAGTCTTACCAAAGAGACATCCCTGTTTAGGGGAGGGGAGAAGGAGGCTTGCTCGTCAGCAATCTCCAGTGAACAGGTTGGGGGTTCAATTTTCTTCCCTTCCAAAAATTTTAGTGAGCTATCCGCTGTTTTATAGTTGCTGAAGGTGGGATGTGGAAGTGCGGCAGACATACTTCATTGGCCAGATTGCCATTTGCGTGGTTGTTGGGGGTATGCCCCCCTTTTTTACATATTATTATGCAGCAAAGGGCATGTTTTTTAATATGGTAAGCAGGGATAATGAGGCTAGGGGTACTACAGGTCAACAGTCCGTGAGCAGCAATTATTTTTTCGGTATGCAACCCTTTGTGGTCGGGGGCGGACCGTGATACCTCCATATCGCTCCCCTCCTCCACCGTGCAGCTAGAACAAACTGTCTGGCCTTCACCAGCTAGTTTGTTACTCATGTTGCAAAAGGGTGGTGTGTTTTGGCTGCCACGTACTGTTTTTTCCTTTGTGCCCCCTTATCTTTCTCCCTGAATTTTCTCTTGATCCCACATGCTTGAATTCCCATACACTGTGTATGTGCTTAACAAGCATGCAAAGAAGAAAAAGCAATTACTTATGAATGGCTGGAGTTTCAAGAGACATAGTCCACAGGGGTATTCCTTACCAATCCTCATTTTTCTCCATTGAGGTCTCTGTATAAAAATGGGATTCTGTCTGTTAAAAAGAACCTGAAGGGATAAGGTTACACCTCATTCAATGTATCTGTGAAAGGAGCATGAAGAGAAGGAGAGTGCATGTGTGCCCGTTGGGGACTGCAAAGGCAAAAAAGTCTCCAACCTCAAGCTCATGTGCATGCACTGTATGCAATGTTCACTTGCATAGCATATCTTGAAAACTATTGCCAAGTAGCTTTCTCTTCTTCTTCCTCTTCTTCTTCTTCTTCTTCTTCTTCTTCTTCTGCTTACTCTGCTTTTCTATTCACTTTTTTTTCTGCACTTTCAGCTGCCACTGATTCATAAGAAATTGTGTATGCTACTGAGGGCATAATTCAAAGTTGTCTGAACTCTGGTATTTTTCAGGGATAAAGGTACTGCCCAAAGCTATAGCAGTCTTTTCCCAGAGATTGCACAGTCTAGGTTACAGAAAGCAGTATCAGTGGGAGGAGACAAATGAGGAAACCTCACCTCCTTTCACTTCTTTAGATGCTACCACTCCCCATTCTTTTACTCTTCTTTCCAAGATTAAAAAGATCTAAATATATGTTAAATTACACTGTCTCCATTTGAGTGTATTTTCCTCACTGCTACAGATGCAGTATGATACTTTCACTTAAATCAAAGTATGTAATCAAAGTGTGCTTTGAATTTCAATCCTTAACAGTATGTTTTGGGGTTAAACAGAATTCACGCCTCTGCTGCTACTATTTGGATGGAGACAGCTTTATGCAGTTCAGGCTTATCAGCAGCAATATGTCTTTAAGGGGACATTTGCAATGTAAACTAATGTTTTATTTAATGACTGTTTAACTTGATGGCAATGAATCTTCTTTTCAGAAGACAGTGCATGCAAGTATTATGACAATGTAAAGAAGAGGTTTCAAGTGCAGATCAACTGAAGAGAGAACAAGCAGCAAAAGTCAGCTTCTCTTAACAGATCATGATACCTTATTTCCTGAAAAATATGCCTCATTTCTTCAGAAATGTTTAACAAAAATATAACAAGGAAAAATTCTTCCTTCCTTCTTTCTTTCAAGTGCATGACATCTGAGCAGCTGCCTAGTTGCTGGACCTACACTAGACATAGGAAGATCAGAGAGAGCAAGTCACACATCTGCCTCTGATACTGAAGACTGTAACTGCCCAACTGAAAGGGAAACAGAGCCCAGACTTAAAAAAGGGGTAAGGCTGTGGGTGTCCCACTGGTAGTAGCATTTTCCCCAACTCCTTGTGAATGATAAATAAGAAAGATATCCACTTGCTCTGAAGCACCTGCCTTGAAAACCACTCTGGATTCAGGTAAGGCAAATGTGTTGTTACTGTGGGGAAGCAATTGGCAAGGAGTCCTCTCTCCCCCAAAAAGCAAGGGCTTAAAAGCCCTGTGAGTCAGGTCTTCAAGTGGAGAAATATGAAGGCTGGTTTTCCCACTTCACTAGAAGTGTATTTTTGTGAGTGAGAGTAGTAAGAGAGGTAAAGAGGTGTTTCCTTTTGGACAGGTTCATGTTTCAGTAAAACAGCATGGTGTACTTTGAATGGATTTGAAGGGTGAATCAACATAGATAATTAATTCCTTTTCATAACTTAGGCATTATTTCTTACTGTCAAGGTGAGGGAAGGATGATGGTTGAAAAAACTGTCATTATTTCCAAGCAGCAAGCTTTGTCTTTGTCCTCTGGTGAAGAGGTAGAAACTTTCCCCCTCAACAAATGATTGTCTCCATTTAAAGCCACTCTGAAAGATCACTTCCGTATGGATGCAAGAGGTGGTTTGGGATCAACAGAAGGGCCCAAACTCTCCCAGCTAACCGCATGAGTTTTCCTTCCAGGTATAATAGATGACAAAGGAGGCAGTACAGTAGCTGTTGAGCATGCATTAGAGGAAGAACAGCCAGTGATCCAGGGAGTTGTTGCCTGACATGTGATCAAGCTTTTGTGCAAAGGTATAAAGATGAGAGAGTTCCTCAGTCTTCTTCTGGCTCCATGCCTGATTTTTGGGGCTGAACCTCTTTGAGGTGAGTTTCAGGCTCTTTGCCTCTATTTTTCCTTCCTTTCTTTTCTATTATTGTTCCTTTTATTTAGGCCTGACACTTCTCTATCCTACATTTCTTTTCTGCTTTCATCTTGGTGACAGAAAGACAAGGAGACTCTGTGAGTGCACATGTGTAGTTACTAGGGCTATACCAAATATTTCAGGTGTATGTCAATAGCAGAGTTATGAAAAGTATTTAGGTAGGACCGCAAACTTTACGGACCATATTCAAAGCATGTTAGTATATTTACTTAAACTGAGTAGTCATGAAGTTTCAGATCTGAGTAGGCCTGCCTATTACCTGGATGAGCTGTGATTTTCACCTATCCCATTGTTAGATACCATTTTGGTTTATATAAGAAAACTTCTTTTCCAACATGCCTTTGCTTCTTTTTTCCCCAACAAAAGGTGTCCCTTTGTTATGTCTCTTGATTCCTCCTGTCTCTCTGTTACTGTCCTTTTCTCTATAGTTAGGGTGAGGGCTGCTCCCTAAGGGATGGGAAGCTGGGAGCCAATTGATCATGATAACACAGCCAGCAGGGCAGAGGTCTTACCAACAGGGCCCTGTTCCATACTACCTGCATGAGGCGAGCAGGGCAGAGCCAGGGATGGCACCAAGATTCAGCTGAGAGGCCAGATCATGCCAAATCAAGCAAGTTCATGGTGATGGGGCAGGACCGAGGTCAAGCCAGGAAGACAATCCACAGGCCAGGGCCGGATCAACACGGTCCATAGCCAGACAGTGGCAAGGCCGTAGTGGAGCTGGAGACCAACATTGCTATGGCATCACTGGGACAGGGACTGATGGCCCTGAGCTAAGCTGAAATGGGGTCCTGGTCCTGGGCAGGGTCAGGGGAGGCCCCAGAAGAGGCTGGGCAGGGCCAGTAAGGCTTGGTAGTGCCCTCAGGGACCTGAAAAGAACTGTCTGTTGAATTACACTGTTCAGTAATCATAGCTTAAAGAGGAAGGCTTCGGAAATTACTCGTTCATTTCTTTGAGCATTAGAGGCTCTGAGATGGTATTGAATAAAAGGTATTGAAATAAAAGGTTTTGAGAAGTGTACCTGTTGAACACCTATCTTTCCAGAGGTAGATGCGCATCCCTGGTACTTGAGAGAATTATACTCTCTTGCCTCATGCATGATTTACACTACTGAAGACTATGAACTCTCTGGTCTCTCAAGCTATGCCCCTATGAAAACTGAAACAACCTCTTCCTTGTGGTGTATTTCACTTTTTGGACCTGAAAGTGGCTCTGCTTGAGCACAGCTGTTCCAGCTGCAGTAGGTCTGCTAAGTATGGCAAAATCATTCCTTACCATCTTTTGGCTGCTCTTTCTGAAAAACAGCTCTCAACCAGGCTGACCCCAGGTCAGTAGTTCCCATCATAGCGGAGATAACTCCACTGCCTGTTCTGGGAGCTGGAATCATCAGGGAAGGGCATTTTCCTTTTCCCAGGTTAATGGTGACCTCACCTCAACACAGCTCCTCCTTTCACAGAGCTTTCTCATGAAAGAAAAATAAAAAGCAGATTCTCTGCAAATGCATCTACTACATATGTTTGTTTACTCGGAGGGACACATATTTTTCAGTCACTAGATTTTTAAAATATATTTTCCTTATCTGTTCTGTGACTTAAATGTCTGGTTGTAGCTAACCAGAGAAAATGTTCCTCTGAGCTGTTGTAAGAAGTCTCTCACTTTGCATATGACTTCCTAGTGGCATAACTCTTGCTAACACTAGTGGACTTACTAGGTGGACAGCTGAATGTACTCATCACCTTTACAACAACCCACAAAGACAAAGCTGAATGTCACAGAATCACAGAATCGCTGAGGTTGGAAGGGACCTCTGGAGATCATCTAGTCCAATCCTCCTGCTCAAGCAGGGTCACCTAGAGCACATTGCACAGGATTGCATCCAGGCGGCTTTTGAATATCTCCAGAGAAGGAGACTCCACAACCTCTCTGGGCAACCTGTTCCAGTGCTCTGTCACCCTCACAGTGAAAAAGTTTTTCCTCATGTTCAGATGGAACTGTCTGTGTTTCAGTTTGTGCCCATTGCCTCACGTCCTGTCGCTGGGCACCACTGAAAAGAGTCTGGCTCCATCCTCTTGACACTCTCCCTTCAGATACTTGTACACATTGATAAGATCTCCTCTCAGCCTTCTCTTCTCCAGGCTAAACAGGCCCAGCTCTCTCAGCCTTTCCTCATAAGAGAGATGCTCCAGTCCCCTAATCATCTTTGTAGCCCTTCGCTGGACTTGTTCCAGTAGTGCCACATCCCTCTTGTACTGGGGAGCCCAGAACTGGACGCAGTACTCCAGATGTGGCCTCACCAGGGCTGAGTAGAGGGGGAGAATCACCTCCCTCGACCTGCTGGCAACACTCTTCCTGATGCACCCCAGGATACCATTGGCTTTCTTGGCCACAAGGGCACATTGCTGCCTCATGCTTAACTTGGTGTCCACCAGCACTCCCAGGTCCTTCTCTGCAGAGCTGCTTTCCAGCAGGTCAGCCCCCAACCTGTACTGGCGCATGGGGTTATTCCTCCCCAGGTGCAGGACCCTGCACTTGCTTTTGTTGAACTTCATGAGGTTCCTCTCCGCCCACCTCTCCAGCCTGTCCAGGTCTCTCTGAATGGCAGCACAGCCCTCTGGTGTATCAGCCACTCCTCCCAGTTTTGTATCAGCAGCAAACTTGCTGAGGGTGCGCTCTGTCCCTTCATCCAGCTCATTGATGAAGAAGTTGAACAAGACTGGACCCAGTACTGACCCCTGGGGGACACCGCTAGCTACAGGCCTCCAACTAGACTCTGCACCGCTGATCACAACCCTCTGAGCTCTGCCATTCAGCCAGTTCTCAATCCACCTCACTGTCCACTGATCTAGCCCACACTTCCTGAGCTTGTCTATGAGGATGTTATGGGAGACAGTGTCAAAAGCCTTGCTGAAGTCAAGGTAGACAACATCCACTGCTCTCCCCTCATCTACCCAGCCAGTCATTCCATCATAGAAGGCTATCAGATTGGTTAGGCATGATTTCCCCTTGGTGAAGCCATGCTGACTACTCCTGATCACCTTCTTGTCCTCCACATGCTTGGAGATGGCCTCCAGGATGAGTTGCTCCATCACCTTTCCAGGGATGCAGGTGAGGCTGACTGGCCGGTAGTTTGCCGGGTCCTCCTTCTTGCCCTTTTTGAAGACTGGGGTGACATTGGCTTTCTTCCAGTCCTCAGGCATCTCTCCTGTTCTCCATGACCTTTCAAACATGATGGAGAGTGGCTTAGCAATGACATCTGCCAGCTCCCTCAGCACTCATGGGTGCATCCCATCGGGGCCCATGGATTTGTGGGTGTCAGGTTTGCTTAAATGATCTCTAACCCACTCCTCCTCCACCAAGGGAAAGTCTTCCTTTCTCCAGACTTTCTCTCTTGCCTCCAGGGTCTGCAGTTCCTGAGGGCTGGCCTGAGCAGTAAAGACTGAAGCAAAGAAGGCATTCAGTAACTCTGCCTTCTCTGCATCCTTCATCACCAGGGCACCCACCCCATTCAGCAAAGGGCCCACATTTTCCCTAGTCTTCCTCTTGCTACTGATGTATTTGAAGAAGCCCTTCTTGCTGTCCTTGACATCTCTCGCCAGATTTAATTCCAAACGGGCCTTAGCCTTCCTCGTCGCATCCCTGCATACTCTGACAACGTTCCTATATTCCTCCCAAGTGGCCTGTCCCCCTTTCCACTTTCTGTTATTGTGCCACATTGTGCCACAAGAAAATTTCTGTGGTTTGTAGACTTCAATCCATAACAAACTGCTAAAATTTTGAATTTGGTTCAGTACTCTATGGACTGTAAGGGGCGTCTTCTCCATTGACTTCTGTGGCTGCCAGGTCAAGTCATGAGTGAATCCTACAGTTCTTTCTCAAAACAAAACCAAGACAACTTCTTCCTATTCCCATTTCACGTATTTTCTTCCCACTCTCCATCCTCTGCTGTTTAGCCCTCCATCTCCTGCTTTTGCTATCTATTTTTTTCTCCTTCCCCTATCTCTTCTTCTTTCTCTGTCACTTCCTCTCCCTCATACCTTCCAGTCTGACAGTTTAGTTCTTTTTTGAAAGGAAGCAGAAGTAGCTAGGAGATAGTGACAAATACAGACCAGTATCTCTGGGAGGAAACCCAGTGAGTCAAACGACTCTGTACAACTTCTCTCTTTCTCACAGAGTGTTTTGCAGAAATTATTTCAACATAGCTGTGCTCTTAATGGCATAAAGAGGGAGAAGAAGCCTCCTTTACCATGTTGATAAGTTACCATCTCCATTGCATCTAGTGTAACACATCTTCTTCCACTCTGGCTGCAGTAATTAACATGCCCTACCATATTTTGCACCTGTGATCTCACAGCAAAAGCAAAAGAGTGTGACTGAAAAGATAATGAAAACAACTTGATCAGCATATCCTGCTTTCTTTTCTTCCTCGCCCTATACAGATCCAACTTCCTCCCCACCCTGGGCATAATACTGGTGTCTGCAGGCTGGATACCATCCTGGCTGCAAGCCCAGGCCACTGTCCTTCCACCTAGCTCCATCTCTAAGATTGGCTTTAGCAGCCAAGCCCCTTTGGACTCTTCACAGAACAAAGACAAAGCACTTACTTTCCACAGTTCAGAGTCACATTCAGGAATTGATGAGCTTCTGAGCACTGCATCCATGTGCAAGTTGTAGTGATTTGTAGTCTATGTAACAGTGTGGGGACTGTATTTGTATGCCCTCTGAAAAGAGAAAGCACTCGGAAGACAGATGGGTCATAAAGGAGATATAGACAGACAGAAGTGGTAAAATCAGCACCAGCTCTGCTACTGTGCTGGAGAAGGCAGAGAGAGAGAGAGAGAGAGAGAGAGAGAGAGAGAGGAGTGAGAAGCAGGGAGATGAGGTCTGCTGGGAATATCCCCTATATTGTTCAGCTCACACTGCATGGATTTCACAAACAAAATTTGGCTCTTCATGGAGAAACCTGAAGACAAGAAGTCTTCAACAGCAGTTGCTGCTCATAGAGTTGGCTGGAACGTCATTTTGTTGCCATTTATCTGGATTTTATCATGAGTCTTAGGACTGAGAAAGCTTCAAATTCTTGACTCTGCTCATCTGTAAATCACAATGTTGTGCAAGAAAAATAAGATTCTGGCCTACCAATTGTGAAGAAAAGGTAGAATAGTTTTGGAATAGGGAATGTTAATTTTCAAGAGATATTCTAATTCAAAAGATAAGTCTAAAGTCATAAGCTTGTTTTTTAAGCCTCATAGGGCCTCCTGACTACAAGCAAAAGGGCCTCATAACACTGACTTATTCCTGAAAAACTTCCTCCTTTTTCTGCTCCCAGCCTCCCAAGACAGGAATCACAGCCCTTCTGATACAGTGAGCTATTATATAAGATTTAAAATCATATCTCTGTTCCTTTTCCTGAGTTGCAGAGGCCTGATGCTCCATGCAACTTGAACACAGAGAAGAAGCTGCGCAAGCAAGTATGAGTATAACACAGAAAGCCTCAAAGAGCAGCTCCCCTCAATAAGAAGCCTCTTTTCTCCCATGAAGGACCCTTTGATATTTTCAGTAGGGAGAGATCAGAGTATCAAGACCAACCGGGCAATGCTGAATGGGGATTTACTTTGCTGAGTACTCACTTCAGCATCAATGTCCTAAGCTTAGTGCAGTTCTGAGTCCTTGATAAATCTCTGTATAGCTTTGTAATAAACAAAAGTCCAAGCCAAACTGGAGACTGCAATAGCAGTAATGTAGTAAGATCTCCTGCTCACAGGACTTAGCCAAAGTGTAACATTGCCTTGTGTACCTCTTAACCACAGGAAGAATCTTGGGAGATGTTTAGAAAGACAACTTCTAAGAACATGATTGTAGATAAAAAAGGCCAAACAAAAGCTCTTACCAATTCAGTGCTCTTCTAACAATCAATAAATGTCTCAACAGAAAGGCAGTAAGTGTGAGGTATGAGTGAATGTTTTATCATTTCAGGCAGAAACCAGATGCCTCATTAAGCATAGCAGAATATACATATTTACGTATATAAACTGCCAGCTCTACTGTTACGAAAGCAGCTTTGGCTGCTAAGGGAGGTGAGCAAGGAGTTAAGGGTAACAGACAGCAAAGCAGGCAGAGGCAGTGACCGCACTGACAAGGGCACAGTCCTTCAGTAACAAGAGCAGAATAGCTGCAGTGACAGTGACCAGAATCAGCCATCAGTCTAGATCTGGAAGCAAGTCTATAGTCAGGAGGCAGGCTCAAGATCAAGCTAGGAAGTGAATGCCACACATCAGAATCAGCAAGGCACATCACCAGGCATAGATCTGGCTGCACCGTAGCTCAGGCAAGGTCCAAGGACAAGGGCCTGAGTTTAAAAGCAGCTCCTGAGTGAAAGTGGGGAGGTCCCCAGTGAGGCTTCTCAAAGTTTTTCCTGCACAGCTTTCACAACAGTCTGATCCCAGGTTACACAGCCATGCTGTATCAGAGCTGGCCTTGTGCATGGGCAGCCAAACCCCTGGAAGGGGAAGAAGAGGTTGTACTCAGGTCCCTGACACCTACCAACCCAAGACAGTTAGTGTGTATGCAATTTCTGTTGAGGAAAGGAAGCAGATGTGCCCAATATTAGAGAAGTTATTCATGTCACTTAATGTATTACAGGAATATGCCAACATGACACAGTGATAATAATTAGAAAAAGAATAAAATAGAATGAGGGGAAGGTTTCAGAAGCCAAAGTTTGGACTATCTGTCAGCTTCCTATTCAGCTACTCATGCCTTTTTCAGTGTAACCAGAACCAGAGAAACAACCTGTGTGTTCCACAAAGATGAAAGCCACACTAACTGCCAGAACTTCACAATGAACTGGGTGTGTCAAAGCAATCTGAGAGCAGATGATGAAAAAGAGTGCAACTTTGAATCGGATTGATACTGCAGGCAGAGCTAAATGTCTGCTTGTTTCAGAGTGGTAAGAATAAGCCACTAGGTCTTGTTTCTATTTGTAAGTATTTAAGAGATTTTCACATAAAAATTTCCTTTTCTTTTGCATACCTAATCCTAAAAGATACATAGATGAGCTCTTAACTTGAAAACCAAGCAAGAGTTGAGTTTAATGTCCATTATAAGGCCATATTACCAGCTTCTGCTTTACTTCATTCTGTACAGACTGAAATGAATCTTCCTTACTTGGCTACAATGGAAAAAATCAGAAGATACATTCCATCTTAACAATGTCTTGATTGGGACTGGGGGATGATATCAAACCTTCTATTTCAGCACCATGCTTTGTAAAGCATCCTGTTTTGGAAAGCTGCTCAAAAGCTGCTCAAAAGCACTCTCTCTCTAATCTCTTATCCTGTTCATCAATTTATTTCCAATGGTATTGCTCAATTTCCTCTTTGCATTGTCAGCCAACATTGGATTACTTGCAGCACCCCTGAGGAATCATCGTTAAATGGCCAGATTCTTCCTTTCATAGAATAGGAAGTTTAGCTAGGTTCCTCCCCACTTCATGCCCCTCTCCTTGCTATTGCAACTCACATGTTGTACCTTCACCTTCCAGTTCAGCCCCTCCCACCTCAGAACCTTTCAATCAGCTTGATGAGATCAGGAGACTTCTTGCTGACATGGAAAGTAGCTGATGGAAACCAAGGGCTGGGCAATGCACTGGAGTATGAAGTGGCTTACAAGCAGGAGTGGGAGTCCTGGGAGGTAAGAACAGAGAGCTGGGCTGTCCTGTGTGGGGGCTTTAGGGTGGTCGAGATCCTGCAGTAAAAGCTGGGAAAATTTCTGGCCTTTTGGTTCTCAGGCACTGCCAAGAGATGCAATAAGTGATGTTTGTGGTCAGGCAGAAGGGGCTCTGTTCCTATTTGCAAGTGGCTTGCACAGTGAAATACTGCTTGTTTTGAACGGAGTGCAAAGATCTACTCTTTACAGAAAGAAGCACTGCACTTGGCTTTTGAGATGGAATTTGTTTTACATCAAGTCCCTCTTAAATGAAATTAAAGCATGTTTCAAGATGAACTTGTGGGCTCATGTGGGAAGATGGCAAAAACCATTTGAAGCTGTTTCCCCGCAAGGAGCATGTTTTTAAATTTTTAAGAGAGTATCTCCTTTGCTCCGTTGTTTCCCCAATCCGCCTATGTTTCTGTACCTCTCAGCCTGATCTCTACTTTTTCATGAGAAGTATCTTGGCCAAATGCCCACACAGTTCTGCACTGGGCAGTGCTCTGAACCTGCGTAGTTGATGCTGAAGACAATTGAGCCTCTCAAAGCTGCAAGAGCCAGCCCATCTGCGGGGTAGATTTTGCCTGGCAATGCCTGTGCCTCGTCTGTCCTGGGCTATGCAGGCAGCGTGCACACCAAAGCCCCTCTAGGATGTGAGCACAGAGCGCTACATGGCACCATGCGTGTCGATGGTCGCACGTGTGGGAATGCTTGGAGATGCTATAGTGCCCTCAGAAAGCTCTCTCTAGTCTCTTCTCTGATGGTCACTTCCTCTTGCTCTTTCCCTGTCTTCCCTCTTCCCTTCTCCTCCGTTCCCTGATTCCCCTTTCCTCCCTCCCTCCCTGCTTTCCCCCACTAATAGAAAGCTGCCTCGCTCTCACTCTCCAACACCACGCATTGTCATCTCAGCCATGAGGGCCTTGTTCCGGGCAGCACCTATGTTGCCCGTGTGCGAGCCAGACCAGGACAGACCAGTGGCTTCTCTGGGCAGTACAGCGAGTGGAGCATGGAGGCATCCTGGGAGACACCGGAAGGTAGTGTGGGGCAGAGCGGGGCCGTGCGGGGGTGGAAGGGCTGGCTGAGAAGCCAGGGCCTGAGGGATGTGGGTTGTCATGCTGCGCTGGCAGAGAATCGGGGCCTGGGCTGAGGAATGATGGGGCATCTGCAGGGGAGGATGCAGGTGGTTCGTTGCCTTACTGTCCCCCACTCCTTAGTTTGCTCTGATCTTCTCTGAAGGTGGCATTCAGCCCAGGAACCTTCGCTGCCTCTTCAACAGTGTGGATCGTCTGACGTGCAGCTGGGAAGTGAAGAAAGAGATCATCACCTCTGTCCTCTTTGGCTTGTTCTTCAGGGCCACTTCAGCATCAGCGTACGTGACCTGCCCCTGGCAGTGTGCCTGTGCCTCTGCCATCGAGGCTCTGTTCTGTCCTGTTCCCATTCATCTCAGCACAATCTCCATTTTCTCCCCTCAGAGAGGAGGAGTGCTCTCCTGTGCATGAGAAGACTTTGCCCCGTGACCCCTATGTGGTCCAGAGCTGTGAGATCACTGTTACCAACACCAGCAGTCAGAGCCAGTACCATGTAGCTGTCCGGACCAAAACGGAGGAGAAACTGATTGAAGCCTACAGGAACAGTAAGCCCCGGTGTTGTGCCTTGCTTTTCCTGGGAGTTTCTTGGGGAGGTGCTGGGACTGGTCAAGAGGGTGTGAGGATAGTGGTGGGAGAGGTGAGGAGAAGTGGGTGGGAAGAGGCAGAGACCTGGACTGATGAAGAAAGGAGCTGGATGCTGAGACAGGTCAGAGTTCTGGGAGAAGTGGCTTGTAGGTCTGGAGTTACTCAGGGGCTCTTGCGATGCTGAGGGAGCTGGCAGGAGTGTAAACTGCTGTGAAGAAATTCCAGGTCTGGTCTTGAGCTCCTAGGTGAGTGACTGTCACCTTGCCAACTTTGCTGTGGTTAGAATGTCGTTGTCCTTTGTGGGGGTCCCAGCTGACAGGAAGCGGTGGGGAGAGGTGTTTGTGGGGAGTGTGTCTTTAAGAGATTTCACAAGAACCCAGTGGAGCTGTTGGGAGTCCCCACAGTGGCTCCTGGAGCACTGATGAGGTAGGACTCCTCTGCTGAGCGAGGTGCGTTACACAGATCTTCTTTGCCTGCATGTGTCCAGAGGTACCAGTGCTACTCTCCGTAAACTAAAGCTGGGGAGGATTCCTGCAGTGGGTGACAATACAAGTTAGGAGCTCCAGGAGAGCTGAAAATCTTTGGAACTGTGGTGGACAAGTGCAGAACTTTCAAACATTGCTTTACTGCTTATCTGCACAGAGAAGTGCCATCATATTGATGAATATGGATTTTCTTCTATTTAAGGGGGAGACTGGTTTGCTGTTTTTGACTGGGGAAAGAGGTGTGAGGAATAAAGGGGTGTTAAGTAACTGAGACAGACTATGTTGCATAACGCAACGCTGTTTTCAGGCTTGGTCTCCATCCACTGTGGTGAATGGTAGCGTCAGACCAGTATGCTGATACATATTCCGAGACATTGTGTGTGTTCCAGTTAAGGTGCTGCCACCTGCAAATGTGTCGGTAACCATGAGAGAGAACCAGGAGTATGAACTGAGGTGGATAAAACACACTTTGCGATATAGCTTCATAAAACAGAGATACGAAGTCCAATACTGGAAGCACAACCAAGAGGAAAAGGTAAGTCATAGGAAGCGTGGGAGCCCTGGATTTCTATTTGCAGGGTGAATGGGAAAGATTATTCCCCTCCCCTCTTCATGCGTGCTTCTTTCTTCCCCCCAGACTCTCCAGAGGATAAATATCAGCAACGATGAGCCTCCCTTCATCTTCACCCTGCAGATGCTGGAATCATCCACGCAATACAGGGGGAGAATGCGTGCAAGGGTGAATACTCCTCCAGATTACAAGGGGCCTTGGAGTGAATGGAGTGAGGAGTTCACCTGGGAAACTGAGAATGGTACTTTTCACTTGGGCTCCTTTCATAAGCTGTTGTGGAATGTTAATGGGGGAAGTGCTTCTATAGAGAAATACACTCTCCTAGCTGGGCTTGAAGTTAGATCCAGCCACGGCATAGCTGGGGTTGCTTAACAAGGTAGCTGTCTGATCAGCATCCTTGCAGTACAGGGGCAATGCTAATGAAGGAGGAGAGCAGGAATAACCCTTTAAGCATTGTTCCTTTCTTTTTCCTTCTCAAGACCACTACAACCAACCTGAAAGGTTTTCACAGAGAGAATCAAGCAAACACCATGCCCACAAGGTCATCCTTGTTTCCTAATTCTAACAGTCCATTCTGCTGTCAGAGATTGAAGAGGCTGAGACTGCAAGAAGACAGAATAAAAGTCATCAGCCTCTTCTGTTTGCAGAGTGACTATAGGATGGTGTTAAGCACACCGCAGAGTGCACCGGAGATACAAACCTTAACATGGTTTTCACTGTTTCTGAACCTAGAAGTGGAATGTCTGTTACCAGCGTGGCCTTGTGCCCAAGGCTGTGTGATCTTACATGAGTTGTCCTGAGGAAACTTGAGGTAATAAGAAGGCTTAGGGAAGTTCTGCTGAGTGTACTCAGGAAGAAATTGTTATCTTCCTGATGACCAGTTACGGTCATTAGGAAAGGAAGCCCTTTCTCAGAAAATCTCTGAGACCCCTCATCTCTTCAGGACTGTACAGAATAAGGCAGATCCCAGACTTCTCCTAAAAATAAGGGATAGAGAAATGAAGGTACATGCTCATTTTGGAGTAGGAGACAAAATAAGTCAGACCTAAGATGCCTGAAGACACACCCAGTGTTCATGGTGGGGCAATGTACCTGCTCAGCTTTCTATGAGCATAAATTGATCACTCTGATGCCAATGGAAAAGCTGCTCAGGTCACATTTGGTCTCTCTCACTTTGGAGGGTATCCCAACAGTTAGAAGGCCTCTTCATCCTGTCACGTGATGTGCCATCTACATTCCCCTGGTCTTGTTGCATGACAAGTGACCAGAATGAAAAACCTGGTACGGGAAGCAGCCACTCTGTGTGGGTAGCTCCCTATTTCTCTTTTCTCTGTTTCAGTTCTGTCACCAGTAGTTCTCCCAGTGGTGCTCCCAGCCATCATCATCGCTTTGCTAATAATTGCTCATTGCAGCTATAAGTATTTCCTCAGGTAGGTTTGCATTGTGACTAGGGGATTTAGCAGCATGTTGGCCGTGCGCGTGGAATAAAGGGTGAAAAACTGAGGGCGAGGCACTGCTCATCCAGCATGAGAGAGTGCTCTATGTGGAGATGAGCCTTGGTGTGCAATGGGGAGCCCTGTGCATGTCTGTGTGCAGGTGAGAGCTGGGTCATGGTGCCTTGCTGTGCAGAACAGCACTGTGTGTGCACGGTGTAGTCTTTTCCCTTTGCAGCCAAGGCAAGAAGCAAATCTTGTAAACTCTGTGTTGTTGTTGCAGGAAGAAGAAAAGCTGGGAGGAAAATATTCCAAACCCCAGCAAGAGTCTCCTGATCCAGAGCTACTTAGGGGTAAGGATGGAATTGTGCTTTGCAGGGTTCATTATTTCTCTCTTTTTTCAGGATTTAATAATATTAAGAATCTTAGTAGTAAAAATAGTAATATTAATAGCTTTTCTGTCTCCTACTCCACAATGAACTCATACCTTCAGTACTCTATTTCTTATTTTTAGGAGAAGCCCAGGTATCTTTATCATAACCGTAACCTTACATTTGTACTAGTAGGCTTCTGTGTATTGTGCTTGTCAGCATCACAGTTTTCTGAAATCAAACTAGAAAGTTTTCTGTGCACTAAACTTTTAACTGATTGAAATAATCTAGTGTCTTTAGCAAATTCACCAACTGGTGGTTTCTTCCATCTCCAAACAGTAGTCAACACTGATTCAAAGTGTTTTAGGATGGGCTTTTAGCCTCATTTAAGAAGCTTTCTATTTTTAAGTAACTGGGTTTTCTGGAATATACATTATAACATGTCTGTCTGTTACCAAGACAAGTATTCTTCATTGGAAAGCAAAGTGCACACTTAGATAGCATTCAATTACGACAGTATAAGTAGGAAAAATCCACAAAACCAACATCTGGGAAGAATAGAATAGGCATCTCTCTAGATTTTTGCAGTAAAACTCTTCTAGTTTTGCAAGAGTTACACTTTTGATTCTATAATATGTGTTTTCCTCCACATAGATATATTTTTATATTACAGTTGGTTCTAGTCTAAGCTCACAGAGAATGTGTTACAGTGTGTTTAGATACATGGCAATGCAATGGGTATGATTTACAACATGACCTTTGTGTGAGGCAAATGGGCACTTAACTTACAGTATTTATGTTTATGTTTGAGTGAAAGACTTAACAGTTGTTTGTTAAACATCTCATATTTGTTATTTTGCTGTAAAATGGACTTCCACTGTAATGACCTAGTTTTACACATCATTTTCAAATAGACAGGAAAAACTAAGCCTGGATGCTCCTGTGCCAGATGACAGAATATTTATGCTTATACTAAAGTCTCAAGTTAGTTTATTTTGCCTGATCTCTATAGTAAAAATTAAAAAACATGTTCCCACTCTAAGAAATACCTCTGTAGTTTTGTTTCCTATCCCATACCTGATTCTTTCCTCACACGTACTCACTGCTCTTAATGTCATGATTTTGAAAGTTTCCCTCCTTTCAGTGAGTTACCTTATCCTAAACTTTGTAAACATCCCACTTATTCTGTTTTTCTGGTCAGCTGTTACAGAAGGACAGTCCTTATACACCTACAAGTGAAATACTGCCCAGTGTCCTCATATGGTGCTGGAGAAGAGTAGGCACTGCACAATGCAGTAGCTTTATTATGTTTATTATGGTAGGACCTGCAGCATCCTCACGAGCTCTTTAGGGGAGCAGCTCCTGCCCTATATGCTATGTAAAGTTAGGTCAGGGATATGGTAACATGGATATGAAGGAACAGTCTTCTGGAGAATAGAGGGAACCTTCTAGTCATATTAGTGAAGTTGTATCCAGATTGCCAGATGCTGTAGGCTTCCTTTTGTCCATGAGGCTCTTGATTCTACTGCCAGTGAGAAACCTCTTTTTCCTCATCTCTACTTTCTCTTTTCCAGAAAGTACACCTAGGAAACTGGCTGACAAACAGTCAGCTAGACTTCAACAAACACAACTTTTCTGAGAAGATGGAGCAGGCTAGTTTCCTTCAAGTCGTGGACAGGTTAGTGAACAGCACCTTATAGTGGCACTGTCTGTGAGACTCTTGAGGAGGTTCCTAAGCCATGGGAGGATACAATTAAACATTCTGTCACCAAAAAAAGCCTATGCCAGTTGCTCCTGAGGATGAGACAAATTTTTTTTGCTATCTGGGTTAACCTGCTCTCCCAAGAAAGATTATTTTCTAATCATCTGTGTAGCTATGTGTGTAAGTAACCCTCTGTTTATATGTAATGTTCATCACAAGAATATTTCTCAATAGCAGTTTTTAACTTTCCCTCATTCAGGCAGACGAAGACTTTGGCAGAGTCCCCTGAAGGGCAAGCTGAAAAGGCAGAGGTTTCCCTGGTTGTGTTGGATCCTCAGAACGTATACCATGCTTTAGATGTGCCAGAGGATGCTGCAGTTGTCTGCCCGCCAAGTCAGATGGCTGATCCTTCCTTTCCTGTTTCAAGGGAGAACAGTGCTGATGCAAGCATTGCTTCCCAGACAGCAATGCCTTGCTTTGATTTCAACGGTCCGTACTTGTACAGCCCAGTGATGTCCTCCCAGCCTGATATGCATCAGGCCCTTCAAGCAGTCCCAGCGGGAATCCATGGGAAATCAGTGTCCCTTCAGTACGTGACCCTCCCAAAGGAAGCCTGTCCCCAGGCTCCACAGAGGCAGGCCCAGCCAGGAGCACTTCCTCTGCAGCCCTTTCTGCTCCCAGACCAGAAGGAAATGATGCAGCACCTCAGCAATGGGGAGGAAATTTCACCAGCCCAACCAGCCTGTGGGAAATGCATGAATGTGAGACCAGAAGGGCAGAAATCTCCAGTGGCTCTTAGCTGTACCGGCTCTCCCCAGCAGTGCTCCTTGGGCTACATCACCACAGATAGCCTCTTACTGCCATCAGTCAGAGACACCAGCCATCTGGCACCCGTCACTGATGGAGAGGTAGCTTCTGACTCACAGGAGATCCAGCCCCCTGATGACTGCTCTTGCTATGAGTTTTCTCCTGGGAAATCTGGTGTCATGGTTGCAGTTTCAGATCAAACACCAAACCCTTGTCCTGAATTGCACCTGGATGCATTTGGGGACTATCTTACTGTCCCTCCAGGTCCCCATGGACTTTCAGAATCCACAAATATTTCCTTACCTGTCTTACAGAAGGGAAAGAATCTTCCGAAAGAGCAGCCTTTGTCAGAGGGTAATTTGGTGGTCTTAAACCCTGATACAATGTGTTCTAGGTGACCCTGCTTGAGTGGAAGGAAGGGGGGGGGGGTTGGACTAGATGATCTCCAGAGGTCCCTTCCAACCTCAACAATTCTGTGATTCTGTGATTCTGTGAAATGCTATTTCTCCTGTCCAATTTCCAGTCCAACATGGAGAAAGTTCTCAGGCAACCCTATCCCCTTTCTTAGTTACATTAATGCATCTGGTAAAAGGTACAGGATGTAATTCCCCCATACCTGCCTTTAGATGGGCTTGCTTCATAATCCCTTGACAGGTTTGATTGGCAGTGGAAGAAGCCCAATTTATCTAGGGCTTCTTTCTAAAAATAGGTAATCAATTTCAATTCAAACTTCTCAGGTTATGGGAGAAGAAAATGATTCTGCTTGGGCACATAATAAGCTTGGATAATCAAGTTTCCTACTCAAGAGCAATGAATCCAAGGGCTTAAAAGAAAAGGAACTTATTAAAAGGGATAAAATGGCAACTCAACATAAACACCAGAAAGACAATTTACTGAATTCAATAATATAACCTGAAAGCTTCTTGGTAACGTATTCCACTCCCATTCTTTGCCCAGAGCTGAGAGCATCCATTGTTCATCTCTGAGGGAAATGTTGCTCCTAAACCTCTCTTACCATTCCCAAATGCAGTGATCTCACCTCTGATACTGGGTAGCTGCTCTCAGCAGCTTTAGCCCAAGAAGTGTTCATTGTATTTGCAGTCCCCACACTGCCCCCTCAACATTTCAGTTCCTCAGAGAGGAGTCAGAGGCATGCAAAAGCCCAAGAGACCCCTGGGGAAAATACCTCTTCTGTTTTCTTCACTTTCTTACTACATAGCTCCTTTGCTCTTCCACTACCAAAGGGACTAGCAAAAGTAATTCCTAATCCTTAGGCATGTTCAAACACCATTGTCTCCTGATGGATAATAGTGTTTTAAATGCTTTCAAAATTAAGACAAAATTGCATTTCAGCCCTAGTGCCCAAGACTGAAATCCACTGAGTCAGTTCCCTTGCTCCCTCTTTGTTGTGATCTCTAGCCATTTCAAGCAGCTCAGGATTCTTTAGCCCGTTAAAGACAGGATCAGCAGTAAGTACCTCATTCTTTTAGGAAAGAGGTATTGGGCTTACCTCAGGATAGAAGCAGCTCTGAATTTAAGTTTTAGTTCAGCACAAGCTTTACAGTGTACAGGATTGAATTTAATAGCTGGCTGAAGACTCTGATAAGAGTTCTTGCAGTGAGTATCTTCTGTTCTTACAGTTACAGTTTCTTTAGTGAGCCATTCAAAATCACTTGCAGTGGAGATAACAAAGACAGACTGGAATTATTCAGGATAGCCCAAGATAGACAGAAGTCAGGAGGTTAAGTGAAAAGGAAAAAGGCTGGATGGAGAACAGAAAACCTTTCTGAACAGTGATATCTTGCAGAATAAGCTATGTCTCAATTGGTGGGATGCCTAAACCTAAACTGGGAAATATCCATTATTGCAGGAAAAACTAGAAGGTAGGACAAGAATGCTGCAGATGTTTGGATTTAATTGGTCTCTTCTATTTCAAATTGCTATAGTACTATACAATTATCTATATTTCCAGTGCATTCACTGTTTATAGATGACTGAAACAACTCTTAACCAGCTGTTTTGATGAATGGTTTAGCTAAGCCAGAGAAGAACACCTTTTTTTTTTTCTGCCAGCTCCAGCCTGTCAGGTAAAAACATTGTCTCAGAGCTGCCACCCAATGCTCAGACCTTGCAAAATCGCTCAAATACAAGCTATCTACATTGCAAAGTGCTGAGTTCAGTGAGACAATATAGCAGAGGTCTAATATCTCACTGCATATAAAAGGCAAAAAGTGAAAGGCCATTTCCCTCTCCACTCCTGTTCCTCAACATCTGCATGCCCCACCACTACGTGCCTTGACTGTAACAAGATCCTTCGCTCAGTAAATTTAATTTGTTAACCTGTTAACTTGCTTTCTTCTGTATTGATTTTCTGATGGTTTATCAAGTTGAATCAATTTGGAGTGTGGGCAGGTAAGTGTCAGCACCAGCACAAACAAGCAAGCAGGAATGAACAGCTGAGAGCAGAGGGATGGGTGGGAGACTTTCAGCAGCAATGAGCACTTATTTCAGCTCAGCTGTCTTGTCTAGCTGCATCTGACATGCTATTTGGAGATTCCCAAGCTGGCTTTAAATATGCTTGTTTGGATATCCAAAGCACTCTAGGCACCATGGAGTGCCACACAGGGTAACACACCTCACCATGGTTCTGGGCAAATCAGTCTGTTCAGCACTCTGTGACTTCAGGTATTGATTGCTTCCAGGAGCTGAGCTCTCTCATTGAGAGCTATCTCAGTTATCTCTGCACCTTTCAATGTGTCACCTATCAGAAAGTGTTTGCCTCTGGCTGTGCTGTATCATTTGGCAAAGCAGAGAGGAAGATGAAAGGGGATTACCATGTGTATGTGTTCACTTGGCATCAATCAGATGTCATCTGTTTCACTGCATTACACAATGCCAACTATTTTGCATTATTTAAGTGCTTATAAACATATTATTTGAATTTGTAAAAAGTGTATAAAGCGATTACTGTTCTTCACGGCAAGAGACAAACAACACTGTGGCACAGGACAGTGGTGCACCATTAAGACTTTTCCAGTCCCTTCCTGGATCTTCCTTAGCCTTTCATGGATAGCAAAGGGCATTTGTTCCAAGCTGTACCAGAATTTTGTACTCTGTCTGCCCAGATATTAGAAAGAGACCTGTAAATTTGTATGCTGATTCAGCCCTTATATTAAAATCTTATATCTGTATTAGCTAACTGCCCTGAATTTTCTGCTTTTAGTATGCCAAACAACGTCAGTAGATTTCTCTTCAGGTCCATTGATTCTGGATTAGGACTTGCTGCAGGCTCAGAGGACAGAGTTTATTATGTACTTGGAGTCATGCTGGTCATCAGTGCTGTATGCAACATGCAGAACAGGGTGGTGCTACAGAACCCTGCTGTTTAGCTGAAGCCAGAGTGCTGTGTGCAAAGACAGGGACATCTTGTACTGATGCACAAGGAAATCCACAGGGAGATTTCTACACGTTGCCATTTGGCCAGTCTCCTTAGTTTGAAAGACTTGCGCATGTGCCTGGAAATATCTGAATTCCAAATGGTTAATTATTGCTGGTGGAAAATGATTATCACATGATAATCACTAGTTATATTTTAACTTACTTCACTGCTTTTATGCAGTCAGCTTATTCTCATCTAAGCCCAAATGGATAGAGTGGTGTAACAATCCTAGTTCTTTCCTAAAGCAGTTCATATCAGGAAGCAGCAAAACATCAGTCTTTTAAAACTGGGAAAGCTTGGGAGCAGAGGGGAAAGATCAGGGCATCTCCCTTTCCAGACAGGTAGTTTGTGATTGCTGGGCCAACCTGGTACACTCTGTGGGGCTGGAAGGCAGAAGCCTGCAAGAAGAACCATTAGATACTATCAGAAGAACATGTCAGGAATCCCCGAATAACCCTGGATGTACTGCAGCATTCAAGCCCTTGGGTGATCCTGAGTTATTCTTTTGATATACTCTCTGGACTTCAGATTACATGGACTGTATGGTGGAGACACATGTTTCTCTCTAAGAAACATTTATCTGTAAGGTGGGGGAAGGGCTAACAGGGGTGAGTACGGCTTATGAGAGCTTCAGTAATAGTCCAGTCATACTGGGGAGTGACTTGCAGATTGGAGAAGTCCAGGGACTTCTTGTAGCTTTCCTGTTTCCTTTAGGTGGGATGACTTGGTTTGTATTTGCATTAGCTTGGCCTGCAAATTTTGTAGGCTTTGGAGAACACCCCAACACCTTCTCTTCTCAGGTGAGTTTCTATTTGTTTGCCTAGCATTACTGCTGCTATCTGCCTAGGCAAGAACTTTCCATGAAATCCTCCAAGTGACAGACATAACAACAAAACCAGAACTGTGAGCGGAGAAATTTCCTTTCCTACCCCATATAGGCATCTGTTGCCAACCATCTGGATTTGCCCCGAGCTATTGCATGGACACTGTTTGATGCCTAAGAAGCACAAAAGAATCTGAATTCACCTGCAAAGCATCAACAGGCATCTGGTTCTTTGCCTGGTGTGCCTTGCTGCTACATACCTCCAGCTCTGAAGCTGTGTGAGAGTTTTACAGCCTTTGGGGTGGAAGAGGTAGGCAGCATTCAGGCTCTTGGGTGACCCTAGTTCATTCCCTGTGTATCCTCTGGGTACAGGCATACCTCGTTTTATTGTGCTTTGCTTTATTGCACTTCACAGATATTGTGTTTTTTACAATTGGAAGGTTTGGGGCAACTCTGCGTTGAGCAAGTCTATCGGCACCATTCCTCCAACAGCATGCACTCACTTCATGTCTCTGTGTCCTGTTTTGGTAATTCTCGCAATATTTCAAACTTTTTCATTATTATTATATCTGTTATGGTGATCTGTGATCAGTGATCTTTGATGTTACTATTGTAATTGTTTTAGGGTGCCATGGACCACACCCATATAAGACAGCAAACTTAATCGATAAATGTTGTGTGTGTTCTGACTGCTCCACCCACCAGCCATTCCCCCGTCTCTCTCCTTCTCCTTGGGCCTCCCTATTCCCTGAGACACAACAATATTGAAATTAGGGCAATTAATAACCCTACAATGGCCTCTAAGTGTTCAAGGGAAAGGAAGAGTCGCACATCTCTCACTTTAAATCAAAAGCTAGAAATGATTAAGCTTAGTGAGGAAAGCATATCGAAAGCTGAGACAGGCCGAAAGCTGGACCTCTTGCACCAAGCAGTTAGCAAAGTTGTGAATGCAAAGGAAAAGTTCTTGAAGGAAATTCAAAGTGCTACTCCAGTGAACATACGAATGATAAGAAAGCGAAACAGCCTTATTGCTGATAGGGAGAAAGTTTTAGCTGTCTGGATAGAAGATCAAACCAGCCACAACATTCCCTTAAGCCAAAGCCTCATCCAGAGCAAGGCCCTCACTCTCTTCAATTCTGTGAAGGCTGAGAGAGGTGAGGAAGCTGCAGAAGAAAAGTTTGAAGCTAGCAGAGGTGGGTTCATGAGGTTTCCGGAAAGAAGCCATCTCCATAACATCAAAGCGCAAGGTGAAGCAGCAAGTGCTGAGGTAGAAGCTGCAGCAAGTTATCCAGAAGATCTAGCTAAGAGAATCAATGAAGGTGGCTACACTAAACAACAGATTTTCAATGTAGATGAAACAGCCTTATATTGGAAGAAGATGCCATCTAGGACTTTCATAGCTAGAGAGAAGTCAATGCCTGACTTCAAAGCTTCAAAGGACAGGCTGACTCTCTTGTTAGGGGCTAATGCAGCTGGTGACTTTAAGCTGAAGCCAATGCTCATTTACCATTCTGAAAATCCTAGGGCCCTTAAGAATTATGCCAAATCTACTCTGCCTGTGCTCTGTAAATGGAACAACAAAGCCTGGATGACAGCACATCTGTTTACAACACGGTTTACTGAATATTTAAAGCTCACTGTTGAGACCTACTGCTCAGAAAAAAAGATTCCTTTCAAGATATTACTGCTCATTGACAATGCACCTGGTCACCCAAGAGCTCTGATGGAGATGTACAACAAGATTATTGTTTGCATGCCTGCTAACACAACATCCATTCTGCAGCCCATGGATCAAGGAGTAATTTCAACTTTCAAGTCTTATTATTTAAGAAACACATTTTGTAAGGCTATAGCTGCCATAGATAGTGATTCCTCTGATGGATCTGGGCAAAGTAAACTGAAAACCTTCTGGAAAGGGTTCACCATTCTAGGTGCCATTAAGAACATTCATGATTCATGGGAGGAGGTCAAAATACCAGCATCAACAGGAATTTGGAAGAAGTTGATTCCAACCCTCATGGATGACTTTGAGGGGTTCAACACTTCAGTGGAGGAAGTAACTACAGATGTGGTGGAAATAGCAAGAGAACTAGAATTAGAAGTGGAGCCTGAAGATGTGACTGAATTGCTGCAATTTCATGATAAAAATTTAACAGATGAGGAGTTGCTTCTTATGGATGAGCAAAGAAAGTGGTTTCTTGAGATGGAATCTATTCCTAGTGAAGATGCTGTGAACATTGTTGAAATGACAACAAAGGATTTAGAATACTACATAAGCTTAGTTGATAAACCAGAGGCAGGGTTTGAGAGGATTGACTCTAATTTTGAAAGAAGTTCTGTTGTGAGTAAAATGCTATCAAACAGCATCACATGCTACAGAGAAATCCTTCGTGAAAGGAAGAGTCAATCAATGCAGCAAACTTCACTGCTGTCTTATTTTAAGAAATTGCCATAGCCACTCCAACCTTCAGCGACCACCACCCTGCTCAGTCAGCAGCCATCAACATCGAGGCAAGACCCTCCATCAGCAAAAAGATTATGACTCGCTGAAGGCTCAGATGATGGTTAGCATTTTTTAGCAATAAAGTATTTTTTAATTAAAGTATGTACATTGTTTTTTTAGACATAATGCTATTGCACACTTAATAAACTACAGTATAGTGTAAACATAACTTTTATATGCACTGGAAAACCAAAAAATTCGTGTGACTTGCTTTATTGCAATATTCGCTTTATTGCGGTGATCTGGAACCGAACCCTCAATATCTCTGAGGTATGCCTGTATTCCCTTCTATCTATCTGGTTTGCTGGGGCAGCCATTGAAGTATCATGAATCTTCTGACAAACCTGAGTTTATACACACACATACACATACAACCACACCCATACCTGTCCCCCTTCCTTGGCATCCTGTCTAGGTCCCACTTAATAACCCAGCACTACAGCTAGGTCACGGGGAGGGTGACATTCAAAAACCATGTTCATTCTCCCCTCACTTTCCATGTCACCCAGTGGGATTCCTGGTCCTACCTCATACATCCTACTCCACCTTATGTGGTGAGCAGATGAATTTCTATTTGGTCTCCTCTCACCACTGCATCCCTCTACACTGCAGGGTGTGTGTCTCACAACCCATTGAGGTTCAACTTACCAGTGACCAACAAAGCAATTTTTTTTTCCACATTCAGGTTTCTCTGGCATTCCGCTTCCAGAAGACCCCCTAATTGGGAGGAGAAGAGAGCACTACCAACACACCTGCTGTTGACACCTAGCAAGCAATTGGCGGAAGGCTTATATGGAGGTTTATTGGATGGTTGAGGAAGAAGATCCCTTGCTGAAAGCTACAATCCCTAACCTTATTCTTCTAAGGCTTGCCTTTGTTCTTCCCATATTTCTCTTCAAATGCTTTCTGCAGGTTAAGATTTAGGGCATTTTTCTGATGCCATCTCCCTGTAAAGAAGGCAAATCATAGTTCAAATACAGCTCCCCTTCTAACAGTATTACTCCTCAGGGATTTTTCTAGCTGTAGAGCTGCTCTCTCGTGAAAATGCCAATATGTAGTCCCCCCATTTGCCCATACCCATTCTTTATCCTTGGCAAAAGCAGCACCCATCTCAGAAGTTCAACAATGCATTTTTCCTGACAGAAGCCATACCTAGCTCATCAGTCCTCCTTCCATGCCAGTTCTTGGGATCTCTGATTGCTTTCTGAATTACATCGGGGGTGTAGGAATCTTTCATCAAGCTTTTGCTCTCCAGTGGGCCACCTGTAAGGAACAGCAAATGAGGAATTGTATGCAGAAACCACTGTACTGCAGGCCTGGAATTGAAGCAGGTGAGCCACACTAGCAATTTCAAAGGCACAGGAAAAGGTTTGTGCTGACTTTAGTATCTTTTATTAGGTGTATGGCTAGGTGCTGAATAACAGCTTCACCATCACACAGGCAGGAGCTGTGTTTGTCAATTTATCTGCTTTTAATTCTGAAGTATGAGATACACATAGAGGGTACTGCACACTATCGTCTTTATTTGTATCCCAGTGCCCTTTCTTCACTCAAGTATCCACTTAATCTCCTCTTGAATCCCCTCATCCATGTGAGTAACTTCCTATTCAACAGTACAGCTTCACAAAAAGCACTATCTTACCACTCAAGGCCTTCTTGAGCTCCTTTTCTGCCGTGATGCTTACAGATAGCTCCCACTCACTAGCCTCTGACTTCTCTGTTTAGCTCAACTTTTAGCCATCTGGGGGGCTTTATTATCATCTCTCATTCTTTCTCACCTTCCTTTTTATTGTACTCTCTCCTTGATGATAATGCCTTTGAGCTCCCTGGAGCAAGATATCCCTCTCTCCTGTGTGACTGCACAAAGCCCAGGACAATGCAGTTTTCAATATTCAGCAAGTTTCCTAGGTATTGTCATGGAACGTACTGTATAAGGATAAGGAATCTGACTCATGGTGGTACATGATAAGCTTCAGTAAGAGACATTTATTTCAGAGATTCTTGGATACAGTGGCAACAAGAATGGGATGAATGCTTTGTTCCCCATATTTGCTTAAATGGAGAGATCTCTGGGGATTGTGGAAAAAGAGGGAAGACATTTCAGAACCCCATATTTCTAAAGGTTTTGATGAGAAAAAAAGTCACTATTGGAACTGGAGGTAACATGGGATTGGAACTAACAGGGGACTTTCAGTTGCAAATGCTGTTCATTGGGGAAGTGCTGGACATGGAGGATGGAGGCATGATACACCCTCACTTCTCCCACCTTGACAAAAAAGAGTGGAAGAGAGAAAAGAAAGGGATGGAATATGTAGAAAGGGAGGCTGTAACTTTCATTTCCTCAAGCACTACAGCCTGAGAAAGGAGTGCCATGGATGGAAGGGGCAAGAAGGGTAGATGAGGGATACCTACCATCAGACCTCTACCCAAACCAGTGCAGATACTCAGGGCCCACGCCCAGTGTAGATGGGCCCAGCTTTGAAGATAAGGCATAGGTATGTGCATCCCCTCACCTTGGAAGATATTTGACCTCAGGTTAAAACCCAGCTGGTAGTAATCAGCAAAAGATCCAGAGGTCAGTGGGTTTTGTAGCATCTCAGTGCGGTCGCTGAGCCTTTTCTGCCCTATGATTAATCCTGCCTTGCACAGAGCCTGCCGTTCCTGAAAATATGAACAACATGGAACCAGTTTCAGTTCACACTCCTTAAGTACACCAAACTCCTTCTGGCATTTCCATCCTTGTATAGGCCTTTGAGCTATGACTAATATCCCAGATCCAAGTCCGTCCTTGAGTCAGCAGCCTCTGTAGGCATTGTAACTGCATGGGCCAACTGACACTGGTGCAAATGGGTGCAAATTAGAAAGAGCTGATGGTGTTTGGCCCTGGACTGGGTCCTGGTACCACACTGCTTTGCCTTGTTGAATTGGGACTCTGTTGCTGACTACAGGGACCTTATAAATGAAAGGGGGAGGGGAAAACAAAACAAAAAAAAAGATGGGACAGGCTGTCTGTGGAATGTGACATTGCACCTCAGTGTGAAGCCCAAATCTATTCCCCTAAATGTCATCTAGAAACTGCTTATATTGCACCCACTCAGCCCTCCTGCTACATCATAAAAAGAGCCTTCAACCTGCCCCAAAGGACACATGAAACTGCTTCCTCCAGTACCTCTTCACTGCTGGCAAGTTCATCTGCACTGACAGATTTATATTTGCCGTTAGCATGGATTAAGGCGTTTCTCTTCTCCAGAAGAAGCTTCCCCTCTGCTTTCACATCTTGCCCTAATGATGCTAAGGACTCTTTGGCACTTAATCTGCAGTGGGTTTCCTTGGCCTCTTTGTAGCTGGCCTTGGCAGTCTTCTGGGGAGATCCAGGCACCCTAGACCCTAGTGTTCGGTGCTGGCCTGCTGCTGGTTCTTTGGCATTTGAGCTTGGTTTGTCCTCTGCCTCCTTCTGCCTGGATAGTGCAGAGGGGCGGAAACTGCTGTTCCTCCCTCTTAGTTCATGCCCCACCGCTAGGTCTTTGGTGGCAGAAGTATCTCCTCCTTCCTCTTCAAGTCTTCTTGAATGAAGATCCCGCATGGAGGGAGTTTTGGCCTGGAGATTCTGTTTGCGGTGGCTTTTATTCTGAACACACTTTGCAGAAGGAAATGCCTGAGATTTGACAGATGTGGAATTCTTTGCCATTCCCTGAGCTGATGAACCTTTGGAGATCTTCCAGGAGGTTCTGCTGGAACTCCATAGGGATGTTCTCCGGCTGCTGGGCCGTGAGCTTGCTGGAAGATGCTCCTTCCTCCCTTCCCCAGGTTCCACTTAAAGACAAAAGGAATAGCTCAATGAATTTGATACTATTTTGATGATAGGTAGTACCTTAAGTGAAGCTGGAAACAACCAGACATGTCATGGTGTCATTGTCAGATAATAAAAGAAGTATCAAGGGTCTCAAAGAGGGAAGGAAAAGAAAAATACCTAGCAGCATTATACCAAACTTTCTGCTCCCACTGAACCAGATGAAGGTTTCTAGGGAGTCTCAAATACTCTTAATAGATGACCACGCACAGAAATGTACAGGTAAAAATCTTGTGGTCAAATGTGCACACAAAGCTTTATATTTTCTTACTTTTAGGTGACCCCTCCAAACATATGTGAATGTGCGCTTACAGCCTCTGCCATGCATTGGTATCTGTTGAGGAGTTTACAGCCCAGCCTTGGCTTTTTGCACTTATGCAGAGAAGTAGCGAGACAAGTCCACCAGTAGAGGACACATTCTCAGGGGGACTGTAACCCATCAGCCCACAGACACATGGGATCCCATGCTCCCCTGTCTGTGTAGTTTTCACTCACACAGGGTACATGCGAATCTGGACATCATGAAGTAAGGGAGGCAATGATAATCTCCCTCACAAGCTATGTTGCAAAGCAAGCTCTGAATAAGGGACAGTTTTTTTGCTACCTTGCTTACCTGATGAACTGCCAGCCAGCACAGAGTCACTTTTTGCCAGGTCAGGTGTGGGGGGAGTTAAGGCCAGTGGCACCTCCTTGGAAGAGAAATAAATTCTGTGTCAGGCTCAGAGAAGGGAATGAAGAAGACTGTAGTCCTGCCCATCTGGCCATCTTTCTGAGATGTGGACTATTCTCAAGCAAATGTGGAATTTGCCTCCCTAGATCAAGATAGGGCTGTCCACACCTGACTGGGTCCTACAACCCAGAATCCTTTCAGATTAAAAAAGTGCAGAAGTCCTGCAGGATTTGACATTAACAGCCTGCCTAGGACATGGTCAAGCAGTGCCTCTAAGGAATACTGAGCTGCAAGGGTTTTTACAGGCAGCAGTGAAGAAACAGGCCAAAATGGAAAAAAATCAGTGAAAACTTCATTATCTATTCTGAAGCACCTACAGGTGCTTCAGTCGAGACTTCCATTCCCAGGTCTGCCATGTGCTATACAATTATAACAGCTCATTCCTTCAGTGCATTAAAGTAAGGCTAGACAAACATGGAGAGGAGGTAACGAACATAAAATGGCTGCACAATGCTGAATATGCAGAGGAAGAGAGATTGGTTGTGTGTGAGGTTCCTTCCCTGATTCTGGCAGCAACTATTCCCTGTTTTGCTTTGTTAGCTCTGCTGATGTGATTGATCCAATGCCTAGCCTTTGCAAAACCAGCTCTTGGGTTCTGCCTGTCTCCTGTACTTGGAAGAAGCTTATGCTCTTCCATGCGGAAGAAAAGTCTGCATATCCTCAGTCCTGTCCTGCTGCTGTTCTGTGTTCCTCATCCCAGTAGGACTCTATAGGCTTAGCTCATGTGAATCCATAATGGGTTACAAATGATGACATGGCCCACGATGGTGAATACAGGATTTGTGAACCTGCTGGCTCTGGCAGCAGTACAAATGTGATCTCGATCAGGTAAAGGCATATGTTTGCATTTGCTGAATTAGCTCATGATATGGCATTTATGCTTACTTTCTGCTCTTAATGCTGGTTACTGGAAAACAGACAACATCTGACAGGGCAGGAAGCCTACTGCTTTAAAGTTAACTCCCAGGAATTCTCAGGAATGATTTGAAACAGCAGCTTGTGTTTTACGCTGCACCAGCATTTTGCTGCAGCATGTCTGATGCAATACTGGGATCCTGAAGCTGGATTTACTCAATCAGTCTGACTCCAAGAGTCAGTGCTGCATGCTGCACAAATGTAGTAAGAGAAAATACCTCTCCCAGAAAAAGACAAGGGCTACAAGAGATGCAGAGGGAGAGCCAGTGTGTGGCTCATATGGTAGGATCAGCTTCTTTTCGGTATTGCTTTTAACCCCTTTTAAAGAAGAACCAAAGATTTAAACATGATCGAAGTGCATGAATTTGTTCCTAAATAAACTCCTGTGTTAATTCCCACCTCCTACATAGCACTAAAATATGGTGGTTATTATTATTATATCCAATGGAAAGAACTTTCTCTCCAATCTGCTGTTGTAGAAATTCCTCTTCTCTCACTTCAGTGCACCTCTTCTAATTAAGCAGAATTTCTACATACAGAGGCAACATGCTAATCTCCCAAATCCCTATCATTGATAACTTTCATTTCCCTAGTTCCTCCTAGACAAAACAACACTGAAGTTCTGCTGTTGTTCCTACCTTCTGGTTTGCAATTGGATTTGATGTTATTATCACTGCTTATTGTTTGTTTTACTTTTGAGCCTAGGGGTCCTGTCCAAAGTCAAGGTACCACTCTGAGATTCTGGTATCTTCATGCCAGGAAGGACTCTTGGATCATTTTACCATCCTCCTGGATAACAGTTAAACCAACTTTGCAAGGGACAATATGCAGACATACCAGAAAAGACATATCTTAGTCAAAGAGCTAAAAATGATTAAACTTTTTCATTCCTTTTTCTGAAAAAACAAAATAAATATTTAGCCTAGCCCAACACCCTGACTTGACTTCTAGTCATCCCAGGCAGGGTACTGACCTCCTCAGACAGCTGTAGGAATTGCTATGCCATTCTCACCAGTTGCTAGACGTGGTCAAGAATGGTCTAATATGTCTTCCACATCTGGCTTGGCCTTCAAAATAGGAGGAGATTGCAGCAATTTTCTAGGCCTGAGAAGCCCCATGAGTGTCAAAGTAATACTGGATCTTTTCTTTTTTTTTCATGCTGAAGAAAGGATCTAGGTTTTAGCAAGAGGCAAAGCATCTTTCATTATCACTTCTCTCACCTGATTCATGATCTCTGATGAGATGCCAAAGCTATTCTTACAACCACACAGGTCCTGCTGAAGTCCAGGTATGGAGGTGGAATGAAGGGTAAACACCAGAGACAGTCGCTAGGGAACAACCCTCCCTCTATCTGTGAGCTGTAGTCACCATGGGAACCATAATAAACATGGCAGAGATCAGGGTCATCCTTGTTGATTGAAAAAACAAGAAGGAGACTAAAAAGCTCATGTCTCATAAAGCACCTGTGCCCAGAAGTTGTCATCACGTAAGCAGGATTTCTTGGAGGCTTTCATAACACAAACATGATCATCAACAAGACTGTCATTTTAGCATAACTGGGCCTCTTAGCATCTCTAAATGCTTCTCACAGGCTCAACGAGTCCCCTCAGAGAGGTAGGGGAAGGTGCGCACGCTTTCCGCAGCAGAAAAGAAGAGATGGTTGGCTGACTAAAGGTCTCACATTGAGTCAATGACAGAGCAAGAGCTGGACCCTCCAGTGTTCAGCACCCAGCGCTGTATTTTAGCCCTAGATTTACACTCTTCATCTGTTGTGTTACACCATGGATCTGAGCTCTCACCAGAACACAGGAATTTCTGAAAGCCTCCAGGGTGCAACTTTCCCTCAAGTAAAAAAGTTGCCTTTCCCAACCAGTACAAGAAGGTCATGGGCCACAGAGAAGAATTAGAGATATTCACAGTTGCATCATCTTAGAAGCAGATTTTATTCATTATGAGAAACTAAAAGGTGGGATAAGAACCCTACTGATCATTCTTAGAAAAACTGACAAAATATAAACTAGCATGTTTTTCCTGTATTTCCACCTCCTCTCTTTCCCTGTACTCTGGGCTGGAGAGAACTGCTAGATCTCACTGCCCAAGGCAATAATTTTCCTTCTAGGCCTTGTTGCGCTTCAACTCAGAGACCTTGTACTGAGGTGGGGCACGATGGAACCACTCTGACCAGGAACCATCATAAACAGACACATCAGGCTTGCCACACAGGTAGGCTGCCAAGGCAATGTGGCATGCTGTGACCCCTTTGCGGCATGTAGCAGTCAGCGGCTTCGAGAGATCAACTTTCTTCTCCTGGAACATTTGTTGGATCTCCTCAAGACTCTTCTCATGGCCAGCTTCTGTTAGGAATGAGTGGAATGGTATGTTCACAGCACCAGGGATGTGACCAGATTCCAGGCCTGCAAGAGTGGACAGGAAAAGGAAATGTTAGCAGGGAGGAGTTAATGTAGGTGATGAGAGACACCTACAAAAGACACATTAAAGAGACACATCGCTGCAGGTGCTCCTAGTCTCTCTTTTCAAGATACTCATTTGTTTCAGGTGATGATGAAGATGCAAAGCAGTACAGCGCTAAGAAGAGGAAGATAAAGATTATTTGGCATTGCTAAGGTCAAATTTTCCAGGATATTTTGAAAACTATTACCCCACTGAAAGCAATGGGCAGCAGGAATTTAAAGGCCTTGGAAGACCTTGATGTGACAAGCATCGAAGAACCAACACAGAAAAGATCCTAACAAAGACGTTAATGAGAATTGTGTAAAGAGAAATGCGGCAGGATATTTTCTGGCCTTTCCCAAGTATGCCTGCTGTCTACAGCAGTGTAACAGAGCTTTCAGAAGCAAAAAATGTGGCTTGCGTGAAATTTGTGAAAGTAGTTCTCTGTTCACAGTTTCTTCCTATGTCACCTTAAGATCCTATTTCAGAAAAGTAAAGCAACCTTAAAGCCAGCCACATTACTGTTGAGGAAGGCATCCCAGGGCAACAGGGTCAGAGAAGCGAGAATTTAGATTCTGTATCACTTTTTGTCTACTCTGTGGATGAAATCAGCATGGGTTCTGTTTTTCTGCTGATATAACTGACCACTTCAGGCAAGCTGAAAGTTGGATCGCAACAACAAAGTCTTCAGAGAGAAGCAGAAATAAAAATGTGATGGATGAGATTTTCATCATGCCCTTGAAATTCAAACTCTGTCACTATAGGCTTACTCAAAATCCATTACACTCAAAGGAAGTTTTTCCAATGACTTTGACAGGCTTTGAATCAAGCCTCAATGGAGCAGGAAACATTAAATATTAGGTTGAAAACGCATTCCAGGGAATGGTCCTAGCTAGGTTCGAACTTCTAAGGAGACTGCCCTGGGAAAGTTTCACTGAAATAGTAATCTCTGTTTCATTAAGAGCTTTTAATTTGCCCCAAACGTCAATAGGGTAACTGATTTCAGGAGACAGAGGAGAGATTGGGGCATAGAACCTTTGTCAAAGCCAAATGACTAAAGTGTACTTAGTCAGAGACTGGCTTTAGGCGTCATAATGACACTGCAGTTTCATCACTCCTGGAGACCACATCATAACAGAAAGACAAGGTTTTGGGGAATCATGAGTAGGTGATTTTTGTACAGTGGAGCAAAGACTGAGAGCCTAGAGACACCAGAAGCTGCCCTGAGACTGTTTCACAAAAGCTCTCCCTGTTCCAGATGGACCCTGTTTGCCTCTTGATTCATCCACTCCCAGTGCCTTGGAAATCTGACACTGCTGTCCACTAGCCATCTCATGCGTCCCTCAGGAGTGTTCAGCATTGCAGGGAAAAGTTGGGAGAACAACTGCTCTGACTTCTGGCTCTGTTTGGAGGGGTTTATGTTAAAAAAAGACAGTGTTTTAGACTGGTACTTTCACCATATGTTTTTTTTCCAGTTCCAGAAAACAACAGCTTATCAGTTCCTGTTTTTGCAGTACAGATAATTGCAAAACCCACTGTCATTAACACAGTGTCTGTGTGACAGAGGGAGAATTTAAAAAAGAAAAACAGGAAGAAAAGAAGGAGTGCAAGAAAACCTTTTTTGTAGTTCTCAGAATGCAGATCTTACCAGAAAAGGAGTTACAGACCTGGGCTAAGCTGTCATTTTCCCAGAGTCAATGGTCCTGATCCTCTACTTTGCCGAGGGATTTCTGCTAGGCTCTGCCGCAGTAATGATGATCACACCAACACAGACGAGTCTATGAACCACAGAGCAGTGGTCTTAAACTATCCCTCCATCCTAGAGCACAGGGGAAGTGTATCAAGATCAAGAAGGCCTGGAGCTGAACTAAGGGGCCCCAGTTCTTACTGGAAGAAGCTTGCCGGGCCACTGATTCACTTCTTAGCTGTTCCAGGCCCAACGTTCATGATCGCTTTTCTAGACTGTTCACACATCTTACAATAGGGGGGGTTGTATCCCTCCCTCTTATTGGAGACCACAAATCTTCAGTTACAAGCTGAGCAGATCTGAAAAGAACAGTCTCATTTTAGAGCATTTTTTTCTCTGACCTATAGGGAGACTTCTTTGCTCCAAAGATTCAAAAGTCTGTTGGAGCCGGAAAGATCAGTGCTTGTGGTCTGTGAGTGAAAAATGGGGAATTCTGTGGAAACAGCATTTATTCACGTATGCGGGTGTTCAGCTGAAAGAACTAGCTGACACTGCATAACTGCAATCACCTGGACTGCTTAAGAACTAGTGCTCTTGAGTGGTAGAGGAAATCTTATCAGCTCACTCCATGCTAGGACAAGAGCAGAGAAACACAGGACTGGAAGGCAAGGCTGGACACAGCTGGGATCTGGAATGGGGAGAGGATACATCCACTCCCATGTCATATAATACAGAGGATACTCCATGCCAGATTCACTTAGTCACCCTTACAAACTCCAGGAAGGAATCCTAGAGTTACAGAGCCTTGCTCCCAGCTATTACAGTAATCAGGTTATAGGCTCCCTCTCATAAAAGCATCCATCTCAGAAACAGTTTGAATCTTTGCCATGAGCCCTCCCGCTGAGGCACCACCCTGCTCAGATGAGGAGGAACATTCATTTCCAACTTAAGAGCATTGTGGTCAGACCATACACTGTTTATCCTTGAGCTAACATTGCCTTGTGGCTGAAACAGTTTTTTTTCATTTCTGGTTTCACTCCAATATATTTATGGCAAGCACTCAGCACTCCCATCAGCCATCAGGCCCTTAGCCTAAACCCAACAAGGTCTGGTTAGATATGCTCTTCACTGCCTAGGCTACCCTAGAAACAGTTCTGGGTGACCACTAGTCTTCTGAATAAGGAAGTGGCGCTTCCTAGCACCTTGACTGATAGACAGGAGGCTCATAACTGCTTTTTTCAAGGCCAAATCACATTTGTGGCTCCTGCAATCAACTAATTCACCCAAGTCTTACTCTCTTCTGTTGCTTCCAACTGTGGGAGCTCAGCTTGTAACAGAAACACCTGCAACAAAGTATTTAGTGCAACTAGGTATTCAGCCTGCTCTCTGTAGCACTATACTTGCTATCATTTCTATCACTTCAGTTGGTAAGGTCACACCATACTCCCCACATGATCATCTAAACCTCCCCAAGGCTGTGCTGGCTGTGCCAGCCAAGCATTTCAGCAGCACTGCCCTATTTTCAGTGCCCTGATGATTCACAAAAATATGAAACAAAACATAGAAGTCCAATGACTGGACTCTGCTGATAACTCCTGCCAGCCCAATAGATCTGCTTTCAGCATAGGCTGCTCTTATCGCCCTCACCTCCCTTTCAGTCAGTTCCTTGTGCTATTTGCCCTCTTCTCACACTAAATTAATTAATGCCTATTTAATATTATGTACAAAGTACATAAGTCCAAATGTATCAAATCTACCCCACAGCTGCTTGCAACAGCCAGAAGAAAGGATCAGACAGGCATGCATGTTCTCACTTCTCTTAACTGGCAAATCAATTCGGTTATCAAAGAAACATAGCCCTTAGTTGCAGTATAAGTTTAACAAAGTATTTTATTCCATTTTGCCTCCACTTCAAATACTTTTCCTTTAAGTTTTTTGAAAGTCTTTCAGTCTATCAAAGCTATGCTAATAGATTAATAGCTGCCCAGATTGTACTGCACCTCCCATCCTAAATACAAATACTAGCTTTGCTAGTGTTTTTGCCCTACAGAACCATACTCTAATGTGAGCTACTTATTAAAAGTCTTGCCTCATGGACTTGCAGCATCACATGACCAATTTTCAACACGTATTTGGGATGGAGATTGTCTGCCTCATGAATTTGAGCACATGGATACTTTTTAATTCCCTGTTTAGAAATGATCTTTTCCACTTCTCTCCCTTTCTTCTTACTATTCTTCCCCCTGTTCTATAGACTTATCCTCAGAAAAAAACAGTAGCAGAGTCAGAATACATAAAAAATCTTTCATCTTGAAACCCTGCTAACTCCATAACAACCCTATTTATTCTTTCTTCCCTTGTTTTCTTTTTATTCATTTTGCTCCAAAAGCTTTTGTTATGTGTTTTAATTCCTTTTGCCAAGTCTCACTCAGCTTGGCTTCTGGCAGTCCTCCCTCACACTTTGTAACCTCTAATATGTGATCTTCTACAGTGTTTAATCCCCTTCTCCACATCTGTTAGGTTCTCTGCTTAAATATCACTGTCTTTTTTCATTGGCTATTTATCTAGCTAAGACTAGAGCCCCCTCTTCTCTAGAATTCTCTAGAATTTTCCTTTTGCTTCTGATAAAAGCCCAGGCGGACTTTCTTAGTCAAAGAAGTCAGAGAGATGAAAGTCAAGTCAAAAAGATGAAAGTCTTGTCCATATTTAACTCCCTGACATTTTTGGAGTTAGCTGACTACAAATAGTTGTTCCCAACCAATTCCCCCTCCATTGTCTCCTTTTTTTATCTTTCTCTTTCATTCAAATTATATGCCTTGGAATGGACCACTAACGATCTCACCTAACCTACCATAAACTCACTGGAAAGAACACTTTAAGCTCAGTCCTGGCCAGCTCCCTGCAAGGCCCTGGCAGTTAGATCAATACTCCTTTGCTACCGATGTCAAAATACTGTGGGCATAGCCAGAACAGTCAATTCTTTATGAACCGGTATGAGCACAGTGCAGATCCTAGTGGCTGATGTTTGTCAAACTTGTCACACAGATGAACATCTTTGGATTGCAGACTTCTGTGAGATGAAACAGACTTTGATAAAGTCTCTCATTCTCCACATCATGCACGGGGTATTACTTCATGTACACAGTGGAGCTGGTCAGTTCAGACTGCACATCCTGCTTACAGAAGACAGGGAAGAAGCAACAACATGTCATTCTCACTTCTGCCATTGAATATTCAAGCTGAGCAGAAGTTGTATTTGTGGGGCAGGGTGCAATTGAAAGCTGGGAAAACAGGGAAAGCCTGAAGAGTAGTATATGTGCAAGGAAGACAGGGATGGCTCCTGTTTTTGCAGTACAGATAATCGAAAAACCCACTGAGGCCAGTGAAAAGGAGAAATAAAAATAGCTGGAAGTCCATTAGGCAACTTAGGGTTTGTCTTTTTTTTTTTTTTTTAAGATGAAAGATGAATTTCTTGTCTGTCCCCCTTTTTCAGTTGTCTGTAAATCCCAATGTTTCTGTATGCATTTGTTCAGCCTGTAATTCCTGTTCCCTGTTTTCTGTGCCAAATACTCAGAGGGAATCAGTACTGGCACCCTCAAAAATTTTTTATGATCTGCCCTGATTAGTGGGATTACCTCAATTCAAGCTGGCTTCCTGGACCTGTACCCTACTGTGCCTGAGTGAACAGGCCGTTGTAGAAATCTGTTTGGCCACTGCTGAATCACAGCTAGTGAGCAGAGCTAGACCTGCGTTTGCTCTGTATTTGCCAGTTCCTCCAGTAACATGCCACTTTAACCACTCCGTACATAGCTCAGGGCTGCACACCTGAGGAGCTCATTCCCCCATACACAAACACCTAAACTTCTTTTTCATCCAAAGCAATGCCTGTATTTAAGAGCTATGAGACCTGACATAAAGATACATCCATCTTTTTCCATCCCCTGGCAATCTGTGTAAACCTCCTTGAACAACTGAAAATTAACCCTATATTATGGCTTATCTTAAACACCACAACAGAGATCTGAGCCTCCACAAGATAGCTGCATAAAAATAAAACAGGGGCAGCTAATTCCTACCATAAGGAGCTTAAAAAAACAAACAAAGAGCGAACTGAAATTACTCTCTTCTAGAAATGAAGATCATGGAAGCGGAGAGATTAATTGACTTAATTAGAAAGTCAAGAGCTGAGACAATAATTAAACTGAAATTACCTGAGAACACAGCAAGTTCTTTAGCCTCAAGACCATTCTTCTTTTCTAAATTGCATGCAGCATTTCTTCTCCCTGATTGGATGACCTCTGTAATTAATCAGCATTGATTTCAAATTGTTCTTTTAGGTGTAAGCACTGCCTTTTACCCACTGCTGGCTGTTGTGCAGCTATTGGCTAGCTTGGTTTAGCAAGCTGTCAAGCTCTTGGGGAATGAGCATCTGCAGCTGGAGTGCTTATCCTGCTGGATGTGCTCCAGGAAGCAAAACTGGACCACCACAAATAAACTGTTCCATGCTGACTCATTTCAAAGGAAAAATCTGTTTTCAAGACATTGTCGGGGCTGCGGTATTTGTCATCTGGTGACAACTCCCACTTCGGGAAAGAGAATGTGAAGTCTATCAACTCCCAACAAGGAGCATTTTATTCACATCTTAAGGTTAAAACTCAAGCTTTACTTTGATGGGCTGTAGTAGGCGAAGAAACAGAATGAGCAATAAGCCTAACTCTCCATCCTTCCTTGTGAGAGTCCCCTCCATCACTCCCATTAACTCTCCCACCTTTTGCATTCTGTAGCACAGGTCAAGTGTGTTTGGGTGTTCACAGTAGATGCTTATGTGAACCATGTGTACAGATCCAGCACAGCCAAGCAGTCCTGAGGTTTGTCCATAGGAATTTATTTCAAGATCATAACCTCAGAGCTTGTTATCTGTGGGACAAAACTTTCACACTTGATGGCTGTAGAGCAGTACATACATAATAAAACACCCAAGACTGAATAAAAATCCACCTGTAAGGCTGAAGCACAGCATGGGCACAGAACCAGAGAAGCCTGTTGCACATCCACTCCTATGGAATGGAATTTCACTCAGATCAAGTAACTGTAGTTGGGTTTGTTTTTGTTTTTTAAACTCCGTATTTTTAAACTGTGTCTGTGACTCTGTTTTGGAGGGGAGGTTATTCTGTAATATACCAAGCCTTATATTTCACAGTAACAGCCTCCTTTAACAATCAACTCAAATTTCATTTCAGGAGTGCTGCTTTATTAGGTGACCCCACTGCACCGTATTTCTCCCACCCCTACTGCCTCCATGTCCAGTATTCTATCAAGGTAACAAAATTAATCTTTGTTTCTGTTACCTGAGGCATCCAGAAGAAAGAGGGTGACAGCACATATGTTTGGGAAAGGTTTGAGGCCTTTCTTCCTTTAGCTAGTTAGATTTATGGCAAAGAGCCAAAGGACAAAGATCAAGTTAAGCAAATTTTCTATTAGCTAGGAATCAGAGAAAGGAGAAAAACATCCCTTGGGTTACAGTATTGCCTAAAAACAGCCTGGGCTTTTGTTGGTTCATTAAGCGAGGTGCCTGTATGAATACTGATAGTTTGTGTGCATCTGTTAGTGTTAGATAGGACCCTAAACAACCCCCTGGAAGCTCTTATGTCCCATGTTTGCATTCTGTCTGATTAACTTCTGCAGGGTGCGGGATGGAGGATCCTGGAGCCAACTGACTGCAGACTTCACAGTATTTCCTCTCCCCTATCATTTTCTCCTACAGCTTTACAATCAATTGCAAGAAAAAAAAAAAACTTTGAGTGCATGGGGATCTGAATGCTCAACTGTGGATCCCTTAGCACTCAGATAAATCAAGGGGTTAGGCTGAGGTGTGCCTGTACATCAGAAAAATGTGTTTACTGGCTGAGAGGAGTTGTTATGCCTGGACTGACATCAACAATCATTCTGCTCTGGTGCAGAGGGCAGGTCCCGTTCCTACTTTCTTTTTACCTTGGTCTAGTTCGGTTCCTCGGAATCGGCCCTCCGGGCGGGAATCCACCACCTGGAACTGCCGGGATCCCAGGTTCTCCACCATCTCCTCGAAGGTCTTCAGCAAGGCTTTATTCAGCGTGGCCTTGAAGACTGCCGGTGCCACCTGGCTGACCTCTGCCGTCACGGGGTGGCCCTCCTTCACCCAGTTCTTGAAGCCGCCGTTCAGCACAGAGACCTCCCTGTGCCCGAAGGCCCGGAACATCCACCAGGCGCGGGGGGCGTAGAAGGTGCCCAGCTTGTCCCCATCGTACACCACCACGTGGGTGTCATTGCTGATCCCCAGGCAGCCCACGTAGTCGGCGAAGTGGGACTCGCTGGGCAGCATGAAGTCGTACGGGGAAGACTTGTCCCTGCACTCCTCAATGTCAAAAAACGAGGCTCCGGGGATGTGGCTCTCCCTGAACTCCTGCCGGGCGTTTCGCTCCTGAGGGGGGTACCAGGAGGCATCCAGCACCCGCAAGCTCGGCCCAACCCGCTGGGCCCGGATGGCCTCCGAGAGCCATTTGGTGGTGACCAGCGCCCTGGGGAGCACCTGCGACGCCATTTCGGGGGCCGAGGCTGAGGCTGCAGCGGGGCCGGCCAGGCCGCAGTCCCGGCCTCCTGGCACCCGGCCCCGGCCAATCAGTCGGCACGGGAAGGACGGGCCAGCGCCGTCTCCCTCCCGCGTAAGCTCCTTTTCCTCAGCGGGGCGCCGACGGCTCCGTTTCCCCTAGCAGCGGCCGTGTGCGCAAGCGGCTGTGCGCGCTGAGGGAGCTCGGGGCCCCTCCGCTGTCCCCCCCCCCCCCCCCCCCGTTTCTGCAGGACGAGAGGGAGAGCGGGGCGGGGAGGAGCGACACCGGCCTTCCCCGACCGACCGACCGAGCGGGCTGCGCGGGCAGGGGCCGGGCGGCGCCGAGGGCGAGGGCGAAGGCGCAGCCCGGGCCGGGGGACACAAAATGGCGGCGGCGCCACGCTAGCACCTCCGCTGCAGGTGGCTGCTGGGAGGCGCGGCCTGGGACCGGCCCGAGGAGGCGGGCGGGGGCGGGCGGTGCGGCCCGGGACCGGCCCGCTGGGCGGGCCCTGGCTCCCGTCTCCCGGAGGCGGTGGCGGCTATGGCGGGCGGCGACTGAGGGCTAGCGCGGCTCGGCTGGGCCCCAGCGCGGAGGTATGGGGCGACGCGGCCCGGGCCCCAGCTGGCCCTGCACCTTCCCCCTCTTCTCCGCGGAGAGGAGCCTCGGCGAGGCGGGTGTCCCGGGGCGGCGGGGGGGGGGGTGTCACCCCGGGAGGCTGCGCTCTGCAGTGAGCGTGAGGGCCACCGGGGCCCACCGAAGGCCTCGGCTTGACATGGTCTCCCGGGGGGGTGAGAGCGGTGGGGCTCTGCCTGCAGTGCCCCCCCTCCCCCGGCTGGGGGGCTGTGCCTCACCCCAAGGACGGCTACCTCCCTGCCTCCCGCTTGGAGACTGTTTCCCAGGGCCCTGGAGCAGGGGTTCCCAGGGCCCTGGGGCTGTCCTGCTCCCCTCTCATTGCCCTTAGTGTAGCTGAAGGTGTCTGGATGGGGGGGAGGGGACAAGGTGGGCTCAGGGCAGCTGGGCCAGGGGCAGGACTCAGCCGTGGCAGCCCCCAGTCAGTGCAGGGTTTGTGCTGAGCTCTGTGAAACTCATTATTCCCGGGACAGGAGCACTTCTGACCCCTCACTGTAGACTTAGCCAGCACTTCAGTGTACTAAGTATGAACACTGGCCAGAAAGTCTTTGGCCCCAAAATACATCTTCGTCCAGTTGCTTTCCATAAAGCTGGTCTCTAATTTACAGCTTTCTTCCTCTTGCAATCAGGTGAGTTCAGAGAAGCCCCAGAGATCACATAACCTTGGCCAGAACTTGTGAGCAATGTCGCAGCAGCTCCTCTACCGTGCTCTGGTGTCTGCAAAATGGCTATCAGAAGCCATCAAGTCTCAGCAAGCTGGGCTGGCCTTGAGAATCGTGGATGCATCCTGGTATTTGCCAAAGATGAAGCGTGACCCAAAGAGGGAATTCGAGGAGCGCCATATCCCTGGTGCAGTTTTCTTTGACATTGACCAGTGCAGTGACCGTACTTCACCATATGATCATATGCTGCCTAAGGCTGACGACTTTGCTGAGTATGTGGGGAAGCTCGGTTTGGGGAATGATTCCCATGTTGTGGTGTATGATGGCAGTGACCAAGGTCTCTTCTCTGCACCCCGGGTGTGGTGGATGTTTCGGGCCTTTGGACATGAAGCAGTTTCCCTTCTAGATGGTGGCCTGAAGAACTGGCAGCGAGAGGGGAATCCGCTGAGCTCTGGAAAGAGCCAGATAGTTCCCTCTGAGTTCCACGCCTCCTTGGACAAATCTATGGTGAAAAGCTATGAGGACATCATAGATAACTTGGATTCCCACCGCTTCCAACTAGTGGACGCACGCTCTGCAGGACGGTTCCGGGGAATAGAGCCAGAGCCCCGAGATGGTAATATGCCTGCTGAGACATTGGCATCATAAGCAGGGGCTTCATTTAGGGTGCCCACAGGCTTGACTCCTGTAGAGACAGTGAAGGGAAATACAGTTATCCTGTATGTATCCACCTGTCTTCCTAGCCCTTTGACTAGCTAGTGCTGCTTTTAGTTGAAAACTCGCTTAGGAGCAAGGAAAGACACGTGTTCTTTCTCATGAAGGGCTGGGGTGGGGAAAGTAGCATTCATACACCTCAGAAGTATTTATTAGTCTCTTCACGTGCTGGTACTACTTTCCCCTCAGAACCTGGGAAGGTGCTTCAGTCAGTGACTCTGCAGAGCAGATTGCTCTGGTGCAGGGGAGGAAGAAGAGAACTTCATGACAGGTTTTTCTGTCTACGTGGTAACCTGAAGGTTAGAGCCATCATTCCTGAGGGCGGTGCATCTAATCAGTAATGGTTGTCTAGTAAAGCAAACTTTAACAAAAATAAATATTTATTTTAACAAAATACACCAAAAAATAAATGTTTGTCCAGTGAAACAGAGAAGAGGTTTTGCAATGGACTCCTCCCAGACAGTAGAGGTTAATTCCTGTCCGTATTGCTTTTTCTCCAGGAATTGAGCCTGGTCATATCCCTGGGTCCCTGAACATCCCCTTCACTGATTTCCTCACAGAATCTGGCTTAGAGAAGACCTCTGAGCAGATCCGCAGTCTGTTCCAGGCGAAGAAGGTGGACCTCTCAAAGCCATTGGTAGCTACGTGTGGCTCTGGGGTCACTGCCTGCCACATTGCTCTGGGGGCATACCTCTGTGGCAAACCAGATGTGGCTGTGTACGACGGGGCCTGGGTGGAATGGTACATGCGAGCACAGCCTGAAAATGTTATTTCTGAAGGAAAGGGAAAGACATTGTGATAAGTTGCTTCATCTTCCAGATGTGCAGATAATTTGCCTTGAAACAGGATTTGGAATAAATGGATTTAGCATTCCTTGTAGAGATAAGTGTCATAAAGTGAAGGTGTTAGGTAACAAACATGGGTGCATGGTGTTTAGGCACCTTCTCCTTCCCCTATCACTAGCGTGTTGGAGCATAAAGATGTCCTCTCTTACAGTATCAGATGGAAGGGAGAGAGTGCTGTTAGCAGTGTGGGGAAATAATTGAGTCAAACCAGCCTCATGACTCAGGACAGTCCACCGTGTTTACTCACAGGATGGTCATACTTGTATAACTGTGCCTCATGATCATGCTCTTTGCCTGGCTGTGAGCATCTGGATGCCTGTGTCCTAGAATCCACCCATGTGGATAATGGTCATTTTGAGCACAAAGCCTAGGCAAAATGCATAGCTGTTGTAGGAGTAACTATGACTTCTAGTTTGGCACTTGATGAAGTTAGAGATTGGTCTGGATTTCTTCTTGTGCTTGGAATCTTAACTGCAATGTGCGCTTAGCTGGTTTTGTACCCTGATGACCCCAAATCCTTTTTTAATTAAAAAAAAAAAAGATTCTAGGATTAAAAAAGATTAAATAAATGCATTTCAAGGCCTTTCTGCTGAATGGAGCTTATGTGGGTGTTGCTTGGGTGTTAGTCTTTCTTATGAAATCAGTTTTTATGGGCTCACCTTTTCTGATGATTTAAGTGAGATGTTTCCTTCTTCCTTGAGTAGAACGACTTTTTCTTTCCCTTGGCAAGTTCTGCGGCCCAGACACAGAACTTCTTCTCTTGGGACACTGCCACTTTCTTCCTTCCAGTCTTTTGCGCATTTGCTTTTTGGCCTAAAACGGAGTCACAGCTCTGTTCTTCAAAGACTGGATGCCAGCTCACATGGTGAGAATTGGGTTGCATGAGTGTTGCTATTCCTTCCATGAGACATATGTTATGACTTTAAAGAACTTGGGGGAACTGGAACCTACAGAGGAATAACCCCAAATGGCAGGCATTTTTCCCCAGGACCATTGTCATATATTTGAGAACCGAAATCTCCCTAAGTGTCCCTGCCAAGGTTGTTCAACAATTTCTTCTCTGTAGTATTTTCTCTTTTAAAAGAAAAAAGACAGCAACTGTTCCAACCCACTGGTAACTCAGAAAGTTAATGAGCCAGGTTCTGCTCTTGGGCATGCAGCAACATATGCCTATGGCTATCTGGAGCTGATGGTGTCATCCTTTCTAGGGGATGTGATGGATACTTACTGTTACAGCCTTGCAGGGTCTCCTCCTCGCCAGTGAATACAAAGGCTGGATTCTAGTCCACTGGAAAGGTTTGTTCTTTATGTTTCTTTAGGCCAATGTTGGCTGGAGCCCTGGCTTCTTCCTGGGCCTGGCTTGCATGGACATGAGCTCTACTTCTGCAAATTTCTTGGGGTTTCACTGTTCAGATGATTTCTTCCTCTGTCCTCTGCAGCCCCACATACTTCCTGATCCCTTTTTCCCCCCATTTCCAATAATTGAAGCATTCACTTCCCCTACATAGGTTCAGTCTAATAACCTTGTTCTTCACGGACTTGCAGCTGGTGTTACAGCAAGCACTGGGTATACAGAGGTTACAGCAAGCACTGAGGTCTGAAATGAGTGACCCTATAGGTAGGCAGTGCAAGAAATTCATGTATCTGGCTAGAATTAACCTTTATTTTTGTTGGTTTCCATTTGTTTCTTTGCACTTAGACTTGCCCAAAAGTGCTTCTTCTGCAGGTCACAGAATGCCCTGCAAATTGTTAAGACTTCAGTTCTGGATCAGTTTGTGATCCAATAGATGGTTTAGTTTTCTTCTTCCTGATAGAGAAAAGTTCTCTATTCCCCTGTTTTGTAAATTTCCCTGCCCATATAATGGTGTTTTTAAAGGCTGGTAGCAACACTGCTTTATTTCAGGTTGGGTAATTTTCCAGCAACTGTTTCTTGGGGAGAAAAGGGAGGAACGAGCCAACATGTCACAGAAGATATCTGCAGTCTTTAACTGTGGGTACTAAAAAAAAAAAGCTGTTTAGGGGTGACTGGCTGAGTATAAGCAAGTGGTTCTAAACTTTCTGTGAAGGGGCTTTTCAATCTGAACAACGGGGACACTGCTTTTAAGACAGTTTAAGTTTTAAGACATCTGTGTGGATAGCATTTTCTAGTAAGAGATCCTGTAGCAGGGGCTGGCTTGTGACATCCTTTTGATTCAGGATTTCTAGCATCTCCCACCATTAGCCAAGCTAAGAGGCTTTCACTGATAGGTTGTTAAGGTTTAACACCCTGGGTGTGGCTGGAAGATGAGGCAGGTTATGTCAATATGTGGTCAAGCCTGTATACACAAGCGGACAATAATTCAAGAGTGCTGCTACTCCTCTGTTTCTGCAGGAAGTTACTTACTAGAGAAAATTTTTGTTTTCTTTCAGACTTCATTCATCATTTCCAGTGGATGCATGGGGCTGGCCTTCTGCTCTTGTGCTTCTAGAATATCTGGCCCACTGCAATGCAGCTCTAAGCACTGTGTTTCCTTTTGGGACACAGCAGTCCTTGGGGTCAATAATAATCTGCTTCCTCTTGAGCCTGAGCTCCTTTTCTCTTTCACATGTGCTGGGGAGAGGTGTCTGGTACAGCCCAATGAGCCACATGGAGTTTGCAAACTAACTGAAAGTTTTTTTCTTCTCCCCTTGTTCTGCATTTTGACTGAGTGACTCCATGACATCCAGCAGGACCTTTCCCCCTCTCTGACATGTGTACCAAGATTGGCAGTGCTCAGTTACCCTTCTCCCTGCTGGTTTTGAATCACAGAATCTTCTCAGTAGTTGATTCATTTTCCCAGGTTTCATCAAATCTTTTACGAGACACTTAGCTTTGCCTTAATTTCCCTGCTGCGGGGAAATAGAGAACTTCCCCCCACCCCAAAATATTTTGTCTCTGTGGGGTATGCCCTGTTATATCATGCATCAAAAATCTGTCCCAAGACAGTGTCTTCTGATATTTTCTCTCCCTTCTGTTGAGATCTATTCTCACGCTGCAGGCAAAGCACTGGGAACATTGTGGGGCCTGAGACAATGTTTTCAAAGTCTGGAGACTGCAAAGCCTATTTTGAGCTGTAACAGATGCTACTGGACATATGGAACAGCTGAGGGGACTTGCACCAGCACTATAAATGCTCTACAGATCTTTATGTCCCTGACTCGGTGGGTTTCCTGTGGGAACTGGAATCAGGGAAGGGGAGAAGTAGATATGAATGCAAATCACTAATGTTCCTGACATGCCCATGGGAAAATTGCCACTGGGAAAGGGGAGTAATGTATCTTAGATGGAACAGAGCTCAGGGCAACTGAGAAGTAGCCTAAAAAACAGCCCTAATGTGGGAAGAGGGTCACTCTGACCTATGGCTGATTTGAGATATAGCTGTTACAGATCTCTATAAATCCCAGAAACCCAGGTCAGCATGTAAATTCTTTATTGGTTTGTAGGTATGTTTTACTATCCGTAATGCTTTTGTCCTGAAGCAGTGTTGGACTCTGTGAGAACAGTCTGGTCAATGAATAACTCTGTGGCTGTCTCAGAGCACAGCACAGCTTTGAGGATCTGAGCAAAATTTGAGCCTGCAGGGATGAAGCCACGGTGATGATGCTGGAGGATCTGCTCTGTGCCTGGTGACAGAAGAGTGCATATACTATGTGAAGCAGCAGTAATTTGGAGGAAGAGGAAGGACTACAGCTGCCTGGTAAATCCACTCCAGGAGCTGAACACAGTGGGAAAGGGAAATGAGCAGGTTTTTTCCCTGAGACCTGGGAACCTGAGCAATGCGCCATGGAGGGTTTTAGTGTGTTTTGAGGCTTGGGATTGTGATGGTGTCTCATTTGGATCTGCTTATGATGCTAAGCACAAGAACCCCAAATGATGCCAAAGATCAGACAGCATATCACCCTTCTCCTGTTTGCAGCTTTTGTTTTGATCACAGGCCTGGCCACAGGAGACTCTCTGAGCCTGGAATGTGATGAGAGAGAAGAAAATGCTTCTCCTGTCAGAAGAGGTTGTGGTGAGGGAGAAACACTGTCACTTTTTAACCATATAACATATCCCCCACTACAAAGGATGTGATGATTCGCACCAGGTAGCTGGGGCCTGTTCTAGCTGCCACTGCTGCTGAGTCCTGCTCTCCAGGTCTGCTGTTGCAGGGTTTGTGGCATGGAGAGGTAGAGGAGAGCTAGGGCTTTGGGTCATGTCTGCTGCAGCCCCCTCTCAATCCCTTTCCTCCAGCTCTGGTGCCAGGCGTTCCCTCATATGTGGAGGCTCTGCTCACCTTCCAGGGATGTGACTATATTTCACACATGCTCCTTATCCTTTCCACCATGCATTTGCAATATAGCTCCATCTTTTATACAGTGTAAGCACAGACAGGCCTCCAAGAGGCCTCCAATCCGAGTCCCTTGTTCCTCACCTGTCTTCATCCCCTGCCTTCATCTTCCTTCCCTACTGCTGCCCAGCAATTGGATTGCACTGTTTCATGCCCAGAGCCCCAGTAAATCATTTGTTCTGCTGCACACTTTCCCCACAGCCCAAAGCAGGCCCTTTTCTGCCCGTACCACTGTCCCTTCCTAGTAATGACCACTGCATGAGCTTATTACCTGCAGGTGGCTTTTCTTGTTTCTCACATCTTTCTTGGGTCCAGCTCACAACCAAGTGTCATGTGACAGTTTTCTCTCCTCCTCCCAGCACTCTTCCGGCAGAGATGGTAAGTGAGGCACATACACATACAGGCTTTATACACTATTTTGAATGCAAGTACTCTGCTCACAGACCACATGGAGGACAAGCAGCTAGAGAGAGATTAGATCCCCAGCATGCCATAGGACCTTTTTTTTTCCTGCCCTGATCTGCCTTGCTCTGGTGGCAGTCAGGCTGGGCTGTGTTGGCTACAAGTAAACTGTCTTTGTCCCACCCCTATGTCCAGTGCAGGGAGTTTTCTTCGCCTAGTTCACTGCAGAGTTAATGGCAAGTTTCAGAGCTTTACTTGTCCTCCTCAGTCCAGTTCCTGTAGAAGAAGAGTTTCTTCTCCAGTGCCTTGTCCTAAAGTGTATTAATTAAGTGATCATTCAGGTTTAGTCCCAGATGTGTGTTCCCAGCCTGCCAGAGTAGTGACACAGTGTATGTCAATACATGGTGATTCTTGCTCCCACTGACACTCCACAACGCAACAATTACCTAAGAGCAGCTCTGTAACATCAGCAATGCATCATACACAATGTACCCAGCTGGATTATCCAGGTCATGATGTATGTACTGAATGTGGCAGTGTGTGTAACTCTTTGCTGGTTTACATGGTAAGCCTGATGGCTGCTGAACAAAAGTTCTCTCGCTTTACACTAACCCTCCTGGTTTTGCTCTGTCCCTGTCCCCTTTCCTGTCTACCCAGTGGCTGTTCAGCTTTTCCTGTCCCCAGTCTGTGTGTGCAATTGTCCCAGTCCCTGTGATTAACTGAATACTCAGTAGTGCTGTATGGCATTACATAATCACACTGCCCCATGTAAGCTCTTCCTTGCTGCTGTCTCTTTCCGTGCATGTGTTTTATATATTTTTATCGTCAAAGCAAGAGGATCAGCCATTTGGTTGTCTAAATTTATGTCTCCTCTCTCTCTTCTATTTCTCCTTGATTTTCAATGGACCTTAACAAGGACATGCTGATTGCATCTCAGAAATATGTCTGGTGACAGTGTTCAAATCAGGCCCATATTTAGCCCACAACACTGACTCATCACAGCATTTCAGTCAGTAACGCACTATGGGCTGATTTCCTCCCAAAGAGGGTTTTCACCTGCTAGGGGGAACTCCTTGACTTTTGGGGTTCCAGTAAAGTTCATGCTGTATGTTGCAGAAGAGAATGCTATGGGGATGGGAGAGGGTACCTCTACCTTTCTCCTTAGTCATAGTATACTTTTTGAGATTTATATACTAGCCCTTCACCCCATTGCCCAAGGATGGGCAAGACTTGACATGCTGGTCACAGATAGAGGCTAGTGGTGATGGAAGAAGGTATGCCCTGAATATAGACCAACCCTGAACCATGAGCAGCAGTGGTATGAGAGAGATTGGGGAGGAGGGCAGGAAAAACAAACAAGATTGCACCTAAAAAAGAGCAAGAGGCTGAGGGATTGTGAGACAGGTCTGGAGGAGAGGGAGACGGGGTGAACCCTTGATAAAAGAAGAGAGAAGACAAAGACAGGGCAGATTTCTTGGGGAGATAAGGGACATAAGTTGCCACCCACACCCACTGCATTCATATCAGGGAATGACAGTACTCAGCCTCTGACTCTGCTGGAGCTGTAGCCTGCACAGACAAGGTCATGCCTTCCTTGCACACCAGAGTGCAGAGCAGAACCCTTGGACTTGTCAAGGTTTGACTCGGAGCCAGAAGTAGGAGTGTGAGAGTCCCACAGCCCAGAGCTGTGCTGCACTGTGTGATGCTTCAGCTCGGGTCAGTGTTAACCTGAGCATCTCTGATATCCTTCGCTGCTCAGCAGAGACTGATTTAAGGGCTGGGGACTAATCTGGGCCACAGCCTGCTCCATACAGATAGGCAAAAATTACTTTTCATTCTCTCTCTATTACTGGTCACCCTAGTGCCTGGCCAGCTCCTGATATAAATTAAAGGAGATCCAGAGCTGTTTGAATTTGCACCCTGCAGGAGCTGTTCCTGTGCTGAAATTAGCTGGAGGTCAACAATCTAAAGCACCTTTTTCATGTTAGCCTTTCTTTCCCCCTCCCTTTTGCACCCTTCCACAGGAGGAGCAAAGTACATGGTTATACTGTCTGTGTTTGTCAAGGCACTCCTTTATCCTGGGTGATTTGGGGGAAGGGTGACGCTGCCTTCACACTCCGTGAAGATAAAAGGTAGTGATTTATAAGGAAATAAAAAAAAAAGAGAAGGAATGAAGGAATAAAAGGAAAAGAATAGGAAAACCTTTCTCTTTTTCCACCCTGTTCTTCCAGTAAAACCTCTGCTCAGGAGACACAAAGATCTAGATGCAAGAATGATAAAGTGTCTGCAAGGTGCTACAGTGTCTCTGCATTGCCCTGGCAAAGACAACCCAGAAGGTTGCTTGGGTGAAAGGGAGGCTTTGGGCCACGATCAGGTGGAGGGAGGGAAAGGGAGGGAAAACATCGGCCCTTCCCGTCCCAATACATTTGAGCTGCTGGCAACCATGGTTGTGCTTAGACCATAGTGGGAAATGCAGAGCTCCTAGAAAGGGCATGCTTTCAGGTTGTGTGTGTGCCAGGGAGCACATTTGAACCAATGTCCCACAGGGCATGGGTTGCTTTTTTTCCAAACCAGCTCCAGGCTTTGCCTGGCAGGAGTGAGTGACAGAGGTATGGCCAGATTCAGTAAGGAGGGACTGGCCCAATCAGAGTCAGTGGCTGATGCGTGCCTGGGACAAAGGTAAAATTCCATTCAGGGCTGATTTAAAATCTGAGCTTGCTATTGCCCAGGTGAAGTCAGAGATGGCAGGAGCATGGGGAAAGGAGACAGGGGGTCTCTGTCTGGCATGGTTGTGCTGGTAGGACAGCAATGAAAGAAAGTTTGCTGAGTCAGTGCTTTCAAGCACGAAGAAAAATGAATCCTGCCCCCTGCAGCACTTCACAAATCCAGGATACAGTTCCCAGAAGTGCCTCTACGTATGTTAGCAAGAAGGCAACTGTCCACGCATTTTGCAGCAAGAGCATCATGGCAACTGATACAGGAGCTGTGAACCTGGGAAAGCAGATCTCCTGAAGGGAAAGCTGTGCTGTACAGCACTGATGGGTTTAACCTGCTGAGTGCCAGAGAGCAGATTGTTCTTCCTGACTCCAGGCAAGCTCAAATGTGAGTCCCAGGACTGGAGACAGGCCAACTACCAGCTGCAGGGCTGGGGCCATATATTGCACTGTGCCCCCCTTGATTACAATATCTCCTTTTGTAGGGACAGTGGGCTGGGGAAAACTACAATTCCCAGTGCCCTTTTGTGCATGCCTGTGCAAACTACAGTTCCCAGAATCTTTTAAGGAGACAGAGATGCTGTTCATGGAAATAAATGCTGAGGATTTTTGCATAACACCCTGCACCTCTGAAGTGCTGGCCTGCCCTTAATTTGGTTAGTCAAAACTGGAACAGGGGAGAAGCCAGAGAACATCTGCACTGTGGAGCTTCAGTTTTGTCCATTCCTAATAACAGCAGTGATATCCTACAGCACAGAGCATCCTTCCTCTCCCCCCACCCCTGGCCCCCTTGGGGGGACCCTAGCAATCCTGGAAAATATGTCTGCTGCAGAAAGAGAGGCAGATGAACTACAGATCCCAGCATCCCCTGGTGGGCAGCACCTGCGGCAGTCCCTGCACGCTGAGGGGATGAGGATGAGGATGGAGGGCGGGGAGGAGATACAGGGCGCTGCGGGGCTGCGCTGCACCTGGGACATCCCGCCACCCACCGGCACCCAAGCCAAGTGGGTGAAGCTCAATGTGGGGGGCACTGTCTTCCTCACCACCAGGCAGACCCTGTGTCGGGAGCAGAAATCTTTCCTGTGTCGCTTGTGCCAGGGCGAGGAGCTGCAGTCGGACCAGGTAAGGCAGCCGGCTTGCCTCCTGCACCATGCCCCACTGAGCACAGGGAGGGCTGGAGGGCTGGAAGGATGCTGGATTGAGTCAGACCCCAACAGCTGCCAGAGCAACTGAGTAAAAAAAATACCTCTTCTTCCTCCCCCCTCTCCTGGGAATAACCTCCTCTTGCTTTCCTTGCCAGATGCTACCTTGCTGTGTTGTAGCCTAGCACCTGTCTTCCCCATCTGGGGAAAAAGAGAGGCCACCTCCCTTCCTTCCTGGCACTCCTGTCTCGCTATCCCCCAAGATCTCCTGGGTCTACATCCCAGCTATATCTCCCTGACTCAGCCTTGTTCCCTGTAAAGGGTATGTCCGCTCTCTCACACCAGCCCTGTACACAGAGTCACAGGAGGAGCCAGAGGCCTTTTTTTTGGCTTTCTTACCTGGGTTTGTCCATGCTGAGATGGGCATCCTGGGGATAATGAGCCAGGAGTTAAAATCCAAGCAAGGCTGACATGGATTTGGGCTCTCCATAGTCCATCTCAGGAGAGTAAATTGCAGAAGCTGGTGCCACTTACTGTGGGAATTAAACTTTTAGAAAGCTGAAGTTCTACCAAAACATCAAAAAACCCTGTTTTTTTCCTCCAAAACCTTGATTTGGTGTGGTGAGCATTGTGAACAGGTTTGCTCTCCCCTCTGTGGGTGCAGGCCAGGGACTCCCTCACCCAGGCTTTGACCTTGCACACTGGCTGGCTGTTGTTTTGTGTAACTGAGTGTGCATGCATATGTTTGGGATCCTTATGCTTTATTTAATCGTCATCCATCAGATCATCTCATAAAGGAGAAGCAGAGGCATCTTCTTTTTCCACTGGAGAGCTGCTATGTGCATGGTGTAGTGATGGTACCACAGAGGAGCTGAAACCATGGGCCCTGCCCATGGTTTCCAAGGAGCCTTAGAAATAGTGGACATTTTTTTTGGATCAATATTTTCCTCTAATCTGGAGCATTTGAGGGTTGGTGAAACTTTTCCCATGTTTTTTTTCTCCTCATGGTCCGTCTCTGTTGCTAGGATGAGACTGGTGCATACCTAATAGACCGGGACCCCACTTACTTTGGACCCATCCTGAATTTCCTCCGTCATGGGAAGCTGGTCCTGGATAAAGATATGGCTGAAGAGGGTGAGTTTTGGAGCTCAGAAACTTCCCACTTGAGATTGCTGCTGGAGCCAGAACACAGTAGGACTTGTTGTCCACTTTGTTGTGTCCCATTCTCCTCCTGAAGTTGGTGCGGGGAGATTTGAGAGGGCTGCCTCTGCAGCTCTTGGAAAGCATACCGATGCCTCCTTTACTTAGGGGCTTTGGAGTAGGTGGGGAAGTCATCCTATGATTGTTGTGGCTTCTCAACTGTTAATTCAGCAGAGATGTCACTGAAGCAGAAGTAGGCAAGGTCTCTCAGCCTCAATAAACTGTTTTATCACCTGTTTCTGATCTGCTTTTAATCAGGCTTTGTGACTGAGGTCACTGTTAATAATTAAAAGTTTCTACTAGGAATGAAAACCCAGAAGATCAAATTGACCAAGCTCATCTCTTCTACTGATTGTAATAAAGACCATCATTAATCAGTGATATGCACTGATATGTTACTAGTGCCCTTACGTGTTGTGGGCCGCAGCAATTTCAGTGGAACAAGACAGAGAAACCAATCTCTCATTTGAGGTTGACAGAGTCCAATAGGATAACTCACTAACATGATCTCAGGGTTATCAGCTAGCAATCTCCAATGCCTCAGGGTTTTTTTGGACATTAGAGTATAACAAGTAGCCAATTCTAAAGACAGGCTGTGCTGTTCAGCCTCTGCCAAGTACAGTTTCTGCAGGTTCATCAGTCTTCTTGTCTCTCTCTTAAGTATTTTTACCTAACAAAATGCATGTTTTTTTCAGAATTGTCTTATGAATTATGATTACAAAAAATACATCCAAGTAATGGTACAGAACCATAATAAACATGATTCTGAGGTGTTTTCTACTTGCTATGTCTTGTAATCCTCACATCAGACAGAGTTCTGCCACAGGTTTTAACATAAAATCTGAAGCATAACGGGAGTCTGGTTCACAGCTTGACATCGCCTTTTGTTCCTGCCACAGACACCCAGGCTGACATGAAATAAAACTCATCAGATGATTCAGGATATAATGAAGGGCTCTGAGCGGGTTGGACAGAGCCAATTCAATCCCTCCTGCCTACTTGGTCTGTGCACTGCCCTGGGGACATGTGAATGTTGGTTGCTAGTCTCCTTCCCCTCATTGACCCACTGGGAACCCACCTTGCTTTCCCTGAAGGCTTTTAATAAACAGGAGAGTCTCAGGAGAGGTGATAGATGCAGACAGCATAGAGAAAAAACAAAACACATCTCTTTACCGGCTTTGAGGTGAAGCACAGGTGAGAGACTGACAGATTGTCTGAAATGTATGGGGTTGCTGGGTGGGTACAACTCTGACTGGCCCAGGAGAACAGTGGGAATTTTCTCGGGTCTCTCACTGATGAGGTCAGAACAAGTCATGGTTTTCTGCCTTCCAAAGACTGCCAAAGCAACGTGGTAACTAATGGGCCTTAGAGAGAGGCTGGAGCCTACATTTATTCACCTTGGCCAGTAATCTGGTAGTGGTTGTCATACTCCCAGGGAAAGCCTTTCCCTGCCTGGAAAGGTATTAGCAGGTGTTGGCTCAAACCTTCACTGGCAGTGCTTGTTTCTGAAGTAGCAGATAGCATAAGGGAACTGGGGTGAGCAATCAGGAACACAGTGCAGAAAGACAGAGTCAATTTCCTGCAGTAAGAGGATCGAGCAACAGAAACGTGTTGAAGAGTGAGGCTGGAGTGTCATTTCTCCCTGTGGAAGGGACAGGACCTTGGGAAGCTCAGAGCTGATCTTTTGCAAGTCAAAAAACAGGAATTGTCTGTTAATTTGTGTCTTTGTTGTCTCTCTGTCTTTCTTTCTCAGGGGTCCTAGAAGAAGCTGAATTCTATAACATCGGTTCTTTAATCCGAATAATCAAGGATAGACTGGAGGAGAAGGATTACACAGTAACTCAGGTACAGATAGAAATGACAAGCAAAGTCAGAATGGGAGAAGGAGAAAATGCTGAAAGGGAGAAGTGAGTCTACAGGGAGGGCAGACTTGGGAGAAGCAGCCAGCAAAGGAAAGATGCAACTAATTAGAGTTATTATGCTAATCTCTGCATAGCAAAACCTTGCCAGAGGCAGGCTGCCACCATTTTAGTTATGATAAAACAGCCTTGTTTTGCAGCCCCAGAGGTATTGCTGGATGTAGTCCTTGAAACAAAATGGGCTCCTATAACTTCTCAAACAAGCCAACTGATCACTGTTGGATATGGAAGGATGTTTGTGAGGAGAGTGAAAGAGTTGTGGGGAGGGGAGCTTTGGTGTGGGAAACCCCGGGAGAGTAATCACAACAAAGAACAGGGAGATACCTGTTGAGGTACTTAGAGGGAAAAGGTGAAGGGATGTTTGTGGAAGAGTTAAATGAAGAAAATGAGGCACAAGGAATCGATCCTGTGGCAGAGCTGCACCTTCTCCTGACCAGTAACCTTTTCAATTTTGTCTTCTGGGAATGTTTGGCTGATGTCTCACTTTACATCATGTCTGCCTGAGGTTCTAAGCCTCCAGCAGCAGACAGACACTTTGTGCTTGCAAAACCCTATCAGCCTTTGTGGTATTTGTATAAATGACTTTGTAACGACAAATGCAATCTCTCCATAGGAAAGAGCCCAGTATCTTCTGGGGACAACGTAGGAAGCTCTCAGCTCAGTTCCTTCCCTCCAGAATAGATACAGTTGTTCTTGCCTCCCTGGACAGCACAGTAGAAAGTTGGATTGTAGTTTCTCCTGTCCTTTACCCTCAAGGAGGTGTACTACTGCATTCACTTCTGCAGGAGGGCAACAGCCTTTAGCATGGGACCTGGGCAACATGCTTCTCTGCAATTTTGCTTACAGGTGCCTCCTAAGCATGTCTACCGTGTGCTGCAGTGTCAGGAAGAGGAGCTCACTCAGATGGTTTCCACTATGTCAGATGGATGGCGGTTTGAGCAGGTATGGAGAGCGTAGAGGAGGGTGGGCAGGAGCTGTCTTTTGGGGAAAAGATCGTGGGTACTGGGCAGGGCCCAAGCATGGCAGCACACCTTCCTTCTCTGGGAATATTGGTTCAGTCATTGATGGTGCTGTCATATTGACTCTTGCCTTGCCTCTTCCCTAGAAGCTTGGAGGATTCTGTGTGTGTTTGTGGGGTGTGAATGAGGTTAAGGTGTTTGAATCCTGGACAGTTCCCCTCCTGGTACTCTGTGTTGCTTCCTCTGCTTAGTTATGAGGCCTTTCTGGCGGAGATGGGGATTAGACTCCATGCTGCATGAGGAGTTTTCTCTCCTGCTCCCTAGGTGAACTGGATGTTTGTGGTAACATGGGTATGTGATCCTTGCCCTCTTGTCCTCTCTAGCTTGTGAACATTGGTTCATCCTATAACTACGGGAATGAGGATCAGACAGAGTTCCTGTGCGTGGTCTCCAAAGAGCTGTACAACTCTCCCAATGGCCTGAGCTCTGAGCCCAGCCACAAAGCCAAGGTGAGACCAAGTTTGTTAAGGCCCTGCTCCTGTTGCCTATGAGACCCTTCACACTGTTTACTAGCTCTTTCTTTCCACCCTCCACTGTGACTGTGGGGCACCTTGGTGGTGAAATATGGGGCTTGCCCTGATGTTCAGCATCATGACATTACACCTGTTGCCCAAAAGGAGGAACGCATGTGTTGGAGGTGGTGGTGTCTAACTGTGTGTGGCAAATGGCTTTAACAAGTGACCTCAGCACTTCTCATGCTACTCTAACATCCCTCTCATCCTGCCTCAGGACCATGCTGTGTGTGTCACTCTGCCATTAGGGTGTGATTGTCTTGAAGGCTTTGCAGCATGCCCTTTCCCTGCTGAGTCTCAGGCTAAGGGGTCAGGTGATCACCTGGTCCCCTCTCAAAGGAAGGATAGAAACATGTGCATGACATCCTGTAGACAACGTGGGAAGGAGTGCTAGCAACTGATGACAGGTTTTGGGCAATGGGATCACAGCATTTGTAAGTAGGTTAGATAGCTCTGATCTGATGATACAGAGGAAGACAAATCTCTGCTTTCTGACCCAAAGCTCTCTTGGCCATAGGGAGAAATCCCTTTCTACGCCAGTATTGTGAACATTGCTTTACACCCTTGTGTGTGAGCAAGAACCGCCATGGCTCATCTTGCAAGTGTCTCCACTCTTTCTTCCCTTTGTCCTGCATGCTGGGCCGCAGAGCACAGAGGAGGACCCGGAGGAGGAAGAGCAGGAGTTGGAGGAGGAGGCAGAGGCAGAAGCAGAAGCAGAGGAGAAAGGTGCAGCAAATCCATGAGGAAAATGATAAAAATAACCCCCCAAGCATAGACCCGTCCACCCTTCTGGTGAGAGTTCACAGCTAGCAGCAGGGAAGAACTAGGGCAGGTGTGGGTTGGGGGGAAATCATTCCAGGGAGGAGGAGTTGCTCTGGGGATGAATATCACAGGGGAGAGCTGTTACCTTGGCTGCTGCTTTGTATTTTTAACAGTTTGGTTTATTTATTGTTTTATTTTTGTTTGCAGACTGTCCATCTACTCGGGATTCCACTAAACTCTTTCTTCCTCCGGACCCTCCTTCCTGCTCCCCACCCTCTGCTCTCTACTTGTCATCAGGGTGTTTGTCTCCTTACGGTTACCTCCCTCCCACCCTACTCCACTTCCTTGCCTCCAGCATTTTTTTCTCTGCTCTCTTTGCCCCCTCATGGCCTCTCCTCAGCAGCCCAGGTTCCTGCCTCCCCTCCTAAGCCCAGGGCCCTGTGTGCTCCCTGCTCAGGGCCCTGCCTCTGCTCCTCACTTTTCCTTCTCTGCAGGTATGTTACCTGTCTGCACTGTCAGATTCTGCCAGTCTGAGCTCTGCATGAGTGACTCACTTCCTTCCTCTTATGGATATGGGCCAGCTTGTAGAGCTGGGGGGGTGGAAAGGGAGGGGAGGTTGAATCGTTCTTAAGGCAGCTTTTCTGATTGTCTTCATATATGGGCCTTAGTCACCAAGCAAGCCTTACAGTGCTGGACTAGAGGCTCTGACAGCAGAAGGGCAATTGCAGCTGGGAGAAATGAAGAGGGGTGGAAATAAATGCAAAGCAGGCAGTGGTGGCACAGGAGGAAGTCTGTCACATGTCTGCCTGACACGCATACCAGATTGCTTCTCCAGACTGCTGTCCGTAGCTCCTTTGGCAGCCAGAGAGCCATCTGCAGAAGCAGCTTGTGATTTTCCCCTCCCCACTCTTACTTCCCTGGGCATTTCCCTCACTCGCTCTGCCAGGGTGAAAATGCAGAGCGAGCAGGTGGCGAAGGCAGAGCGGAAGCTACAGTTCCCCCCTCCAGATGCTCTCACAGCTGTGTGTGAATGTGCCTCAGTGCTCTATCTTGTACTCAGGGAGGCTGCCTGGCCTGGGCTGTGTGCAGCTGCGGGTGGGGACATACAGAAAGCTTTAAAAGGGGGATGCCTCTCTCTTACTGGAAAACTGTGGGACTCTTGTTAACATGGAGATGTTGAGCACCACTTCCCATCCTGATGGAGAGCACTTGTTAGCTCTCTGGCATTTCTCTCGCCCTCTGTTTAAGAGCCTCTTTGTCCGTGGCTGCGGGACCTAAGTATTATTCTCTTAAAAATCAGTGTATGTTACTCACACAGACTTTTCCCTCCTTTTTATTTTTTCCCTCACCCTCACTCCTCCATTTATTTTTTCATCTCTATTTTCATTTCCTCTGTCATGTGCTCTTTCCCTCTTCCTGTTTCTCACTCTCCTCTCCATGCTCAATTATTTTTTTCTGCCTTTGATTTTGTTTCTCTCACTTTCATTCTCTAGCTGTTACAAGCCAGAGGTCTGAGGATGTGATCCTGATCCAGCCTTTTAAATTGTGGTTTATATCTTTATTTTTGTACTGTAGCATATGGCAGCCCCTTGCGCCACAGTGATACCCCCCTGCTTCCCCTTCACTCTTCACATGCAGCCTTTGGTTCTTACAAAGTTGCCTCTGTGACTCAGGCCTCCAGTGCGTGGAGGAAGGAGGGAGGCAGATGCTCCAAGGAGTGCCTGACCTGCTGTAGGATCTGGAGCCCACAGCCACCTTCCATGCCTACCAGACTGGCTTTCCTTAATCTCACAGTGGCCCCTGCTGGGGACATCAGTGCTCAGCCACTACAGCATTTGGTCTCTTCCCATACCCTACCCACAGGACTGGGGCCCCGACTTGGTGGTACCCGCTGTAGGAATGGTGGCCACGGTTGCACGGGGCAGTTAGTCTGGGCTTGTGTCCAGAGGCGCAAATATGGAGTCACTGCATTTTTCTGGGCCTGCACTGCTTGTGAGGTGTCCCTGTGCTTGGTAACATGCTTGTTGGTGCCTCCCTCCCTCCCTGTCCCCCAGAGAAGCCCTGTGTTGGCAGGCAAAGACGAGATAGGCATGCTGCCTGGGTACCTGTGGGGAATGTGCTGGTGGCTGACGTAGTGTCTGTTAGCATGAGGATATCCCTGCCTCTGGGAGTGGGGAGTCTGCTTCACCGCTGTGTCCAAGGACACCAGGTTTAACTCCTGAATAAATTTCATGGTCTGTTCCTCCATGCTGCGCCTCTCCTTTCAAGTGGCAGAAATTTGGTGCTGGTGGAGGAGGGTGGTGGCTGGAAGGAGGAGTTGGATTCATCATCTGGAGCCACCAGAAGCTGTTTGTGCTGGGCCTGTATGTTCTGGGGGCTGGTGGTACCTCCCACTGGATCTGTGCTATGTCTCCACCGCATGCAGCTGGGCTACAGTGCAGGTTTGGCTACTGGTGTTTGCACCCCTGACTCATAACAATGAGCAAGCACTATCCATCTAGCTGATACATTGACCCTACTGTGCCTGGGACATAGCTACGGTGGTGGTGGTGTCTCCTTTGCCAGTTTCCAGTGCTATGCCAGGATTGGAGTTTGGTCAAAAAAAGATCCAGACCCCAAGAGAATTTGTAACAGAGAAAGACAAAGGAGAGCCAAAAAAAAAATTTAATTTTATTTCTAATTCCAGAGAGTGGCTCATTTTATACATATATATATATGTATATGTGTGTGTGTGTGTGTGTGTGTGTGTGTTTATCTTTAGTAAAAAACCCAAACCCATAGCAGTCACTATCTAAAGCACTGTGCCCTTAGCCTTCTCCCTCACCTCTTGGGTTAGCTGAGCTCTGGAAGCAGATGAAATTATTTCATGTTAAAGGTATTTAGCAGGGCACAGGGAATTAGATAGAAGGCTTCTCAAATGTTTTTACTGAGGGGCTAGGGCTTTGCTGAAGTAGTCCATCAGCAGCAGTGGAGCCTGGATGTTATTTCAGCAGGGAAACAGGGACACATGCTTGGGGGGTATGATGCTGGACTCATGCCTAGGAGTCAGTGAGACATGAAGAAGTTGTCTGGCTGAGCTGAATAGCACACGCCAGCTAAGAAAAGAAGCAATTAGGGAGATGGAAGAGGAGGAGTGATGGGAGGGGATGAGGGAAGAAGGATGAGCAGCAGGAAGGAAGAGGGAGGCAGACTGATTTCACAGTTACTGGAATCTCTAACTACATCAGTCACATTTTCTTTCAGCAAATGTTCCAGCATAAGATTGTGGCTGAATCACATGGTTCATGGAAAGTTCATCTCCCCTTAGTCCTCTACTCAGAAACCGTCAACTTGGGACCCTTGTTGTTCCCCCCTCCCTCCAACTGTTTTGGATGACTGTCCTAAAAACACCTTGGGATGCTCCCTGGGAAGCACTGGAGGGGAAGAGGGTCTGCCTGCTTCCCTCCACCATCTCCTCTGCAGGCTTTCTTCTACCCTGCTCAGAAGAGCATCCCAGGTCTGACAATATCCCACATAGAACCTCTCTCTCTCGCTCTCTGAAAGAGAAGTGAGCAAGGTGAGGAACAAGTGCCATATGAGCATAGGTCTGGTGGGGGAAGGCAGAGATGGACTTTTCTCAGCTCATGGTTTGGTTCATCCAGCTCAGCACTTGGGTGATCCTGGTGTATACTCCGTAGTAATTTGGACGTGCGCATCCCATCCCCCAGCTCACCAAACCAGCCAGAAACCACTTGCCACTGGGCTCCTTGCAGGCTAGTGGACCTCCAGAATCACCCTAGAGAAAGAGAAAGAAAAAAAGGGTTGTGGTGATCCACCAACCTCTCCTGCTGGAACATTACACTGACTTTGAGACCCTCTGTACTCAGATTCCTGAATCCCTTTTTCTCATGCCTGGGACATCTGCAACATCCCTGGGTACCTTAGGCAGATGTCAAAGTCTCCTACAGAAAGATCTGACCCATTATATTAGTGCATTCCTTGACCATGCAAATTCATCTCCTTTAGCCAGGTCCCAGGAAGTTGTCAGCTCTATTGTTTCCTTCTGCCCCATGTGACTTTTCCAGACTGTCCAAATATTTGGAGAGTAAGGAAGGTGATGGAATTAAACTGTATGCCTGAAGGGATGGGAGTCAGAGGAATTACTTGGGGTTAATTGTAGTGCAGGAACACACTGGTTCCTGTGTTTGACAATTGCTGATGAGGATGAGGGGGAAGAGGACTGATGTAGACATGCAGGTGATTGGGGGGGGGAGATAAAGAAATGAAAATGGGCGAAAATGAGAAAAGGAGAAGTCTAAGTGTATTTGGACACTGGCTAAGGCAAGGATGCTGGGAAGAAGTGGTCCTGGGAGCTGTTACTGGTTACTTAGAAGAATAGGTTGGTGAGTCAGGCCCTTTATGGTCTTCTCACTCTCATTTCAGGCTATGGAGTGCATTTGGGAGATTCGGGACACACCCCACTACTGCTAGATGACCCTGATCCCACAACTCCTCTGTCACCTGGCAGGCATCTTTCTTGCCCTTGTGGTACCCAGCACAGAGCATCCTGGGAGAAATCATGTAGTGATAGGCCTCACTGCAGATGTCCTGCTGGACGAGCTGCACGTCTACTTTCTGCAGGATGTTGCTGATGCGGCCTGGGGGGGAGGGGGGAAGGGTAGAACACCAAGAGCAGCACAGGTGAGTGATGGAACTTCCCGTCACCTCCCATGAACCCCCCAGACCATGCCCATCTCCATCTGCATGCTGAAAGCTGCCGTATGAATTTCCATTCTGCTCTCCCATGGCATCACAGTCTCTGCCTTTTAGCAGAGAGCTTTACCTGCATGGAAAGGGTAACATTCCCTTGCAGTCCCTGTTCCTAGAGAGGTATGTTGTGGGCACGGTAGTTTTGGGGAGGAGGGGGATTCTGACTTGTAGCAACATCTAGGATGTCAACATTTGGGTTTGCTTCTCATTGAAAGGAATGCCAAGCCTTTCTGACTAGATATGCAAACTCAGGAGTGTCCAGATCTGGACAGACCCCTGAGTGTTTCCATTTAGGAAGCAACTGGAGCAAGTGTGTGAGTATGACTGAAGGCACTAAGAGGGACTGGGGGAGCACATCTATGTTTCTGTGCCATGCAATACTAAGAGAAGAGCCTGGGTACATTTGCTGGCCCTATGGGCAAGGAAGAGGGAGGGGTCATGTCCATACAGCTGAATTCTCTTTCCCACAGCGAAGAATGACCTCATCCATACCACACCATGGCTCCAAGTAGTCTTTCATCTCAGCTCTATCCAGTCAGGCATTGGCCCTGGAGAACAACCTGACTGGAACCCACATGTCTGTGTAGGCATGGGACTGGGCCTTGGGACTGGGGCTTTTCCATGCAGCAGTCATGGCTGAACAGCCCCACAAGTCCTGCAGGGCTGTTGTAGTCTTTGGATGAGGGAACACATGCTGTTCTCAGGTAGCTTCCCAGACTCTCATGCCTGCCTCTGAATGATGTCTCTAGGCCCTGAACAGGTAGCTTTGGCCAACCTGTGAACCGACATCAAAGATGGCAAAGGAGGCATGGTGTTTCTGTGGTGAACATAAACCTTGTTATGCCTATCCCACATCTAAAACTATGTTTCCACCTTGACCCTGTTACAGGAGGTCACCAGCACAGACCCTACACCTACCGCCCTCCTTGATGGCTCCCCAGCCAGTGATCCAGCAGTGAAGGCCAGGCTCAAAGAGGTGGGAGGGGGCAGGTAGGCAGATGGGCTGGATGAAGGGTGAGCTGATCACAGGATGGTCCAGCTGGAGCAGGGCCACATCATAATCATGGCTGTCCTCCTCATAATAAGGGTGGAGGAATAGGCGGCTCACCTTGAAGGACACCTCTGTGTGACTGGTGGCATTTTGCAAATACTTGCCCAAGTAAACAGTCCAGATGGAGGGGGAAGCCAATCTGTCAGATGCAGCAGAGAAAACAACTTATCACTCGAGCAGATCAGGATGGGCAGAGCCTGGTGGCTTTTGTCATGCTCCTTTGAAGATATCTGTGTCTGATATCTACTATGGATGGTTTCCTCAAAGGAAACACTTTTTTGTCTGGCCACTGATTTCAAGAAACTTGTTGAGACATCTCTTTGATGTCTTGACATTACCTGTCCAGTGGAACTGACTTTTGGCAGATGCTCACACACACACACACACATTTGGTTATTTTCTTTAGCAAAGCAGGCTAAAAAGTATATCTAGGTTAGACAAATGAGTGAGGTTGGTCAAGTACAAATGACTATGACAGGGCAGAGAGCAAGGACTGAGCAGGGGAAGCAAAACTGCAAGGACATGGAAGGGGACATGGGGAAGGGGAACAAGATCTGAGAAACTTCTAAGAGGCAGTGAAGCGAGAAAAGCATCTCCGAGATGAGGACATTAAAAGTCAAGACAGCCCCATAGAGAAGCAGGGGCTAAAGCTGGGGACAGTCCAACAAAAGGACACCTCTGAAAACAGAACACCTAAGAGTTTTGTGGCGCCTGAGGAAGACTCTGTTTCTAGCAGGAGGGTGAGGAGCAGAGAGGAACTCGCCCTAGATCAGAGCAGGATGAAGCAGCAGAGGGCTGGTTCCGGACTCAGGGTCTGGTCCAACTTCTGTCTTACACATGCTGTGCTTTCTCCCACACTGCCCCTCTGGGTGAAAAAACTTTCTGGTTCAGTTTGACTATCTCGTATTCTAGCTCCAAACTCCCCTACAGGATTCACCTCCAGCCTGTTGCTTGCACAACCTGCTGCCCTTGGCTTGATCCTTCCCAGGCTGGTGCTGTTCTTCTGCTTCTCTTTCTTCCCTCTACTTCTTATCTCTCACCCCACCTAAATTCTGTCCCTGACACACACACAAAACACAAACACACACACACACGTGTGCGCTATCTAACAGGGCTGTGCTAGCTCCGTCCATCCTGCATCAAGACTCTCCAAGTGGCAGCCAGAAAGCCAAAATCAGCCCTCACAGACCACTCAGAAGGCCTCCCCCAGTGCTGATGGGCTTTCTTGAAGGGCAGGGAAGCCCTAGGTGGTAGGATCAGAGTAGGAGCATGGCAGAGGCAGAGTGAGGTGGGAAGTGAAGCTGTGAACTAGCCCCACTTCTACAAAAGCCTATTGTGCCATGCCGAGGACACTGGCAGCTCCCCTTCCCTGTGCTCACACAGCGTCAGGAGGGGAAGTCCATCAGTAGCAGCTGGGAATGGGAACAGCAAATGGAGGTAGGGGATCCCTGCCAGTTCACTTGCAGAGGAAAAGGGGAGTTTGGAGGAGGTGGAGACTGGGCCAGAGTGAGCACACTCCTTCTGCCTCCCAGTCTGGTCACCCAGCACTGCTCTGGGCCCTCCTCCTCATTTCTTTCCAATTTGAAAGAATGGGGTGAACCCCCTGATTTGTGTTTTACTGATGCTTTTGTAGTATGTGTGACAGAACCATGGACATGCACTGGATGGAAGAAACTAGGAGAGAGTCAGAGCTTCCTCCTGAAAGGGCAGGCCCTTTGGATGGGCATCATGGGATCCAAACAGCATCCTCAGCAGATAATGCTACCCCAACCTCATCCTGGTACACATGGATGTTTCAGTGGTTATGACAATGTGAGGACAAGCCAGAGCCAAAGCAAAGGTGGAGTTGTGAAATATCTTTCACTACTGTTGCTCTCCCAAAGCTGCTCTGTGAATCCCAGCACTTCCCTTTTCCCTGCATGCACACCTACATACTAATGCATGTATTCATACCCCTTTGGCCTTCATAGGCCAAATCCATTTTCTCCAGCTCCAGGCCACAGGTAAGCATGCCATGGGTACCAGATGAGAGGTGCAGCTGCTCCATGACATTCCCACAAGCACAATGAGGCTCCTGTCATGTGTAACATGGAAAATAATGCAAATTCTTCTCCTGCCCAGCACTCTCCCTTCTCCATTTACCTTTCATCCTGGAAGCAGTGTGCAGCTGAGACTACCCAGCGATCAGCAATGAGTGTTCCCCCGCAAATATGGCGTCCCCGAACTTGCAGGCTGGCTTGCCATGGCCATTCTCCTTCCACAGAATCATCGCCACCCACAATCCTGCTGAGAGGGGCTTGCAGCCCACAGTCTGAGGAGGAGACACAGCAGGTACTTAAGAGAACATGGTATATTGTGTCTGCCCTTCCTTTGCTACTTAACTGACTGGAGAGCTTGAGTTCCACACCCTTAGGCCCTTGTCTCACACAGCCAGCAGTTGTTTTACATACTGTCCAGGAAAGCTCTAGTGAACAATCCCTCCAAGTGAACGCCCCGGCTGATGCCCACACAGCCTTCTACCTTCCAGTGCCAGCAGCAATTTCAGTTTGCGGATGCCTTCATGGCAGTACCCTGTGTGTACTAATAATGCCCTGTCAGGGGAAACCTCACAAACATTCCCCTTCACTGCCCCCTAGGACTCCAGAAATACCAAGCAGGGCAATGAAAACAAGCTCTTTCCCTGCCAGTACCATCCAGTCACAGGTGATTTCCCTGGCTGGGGCCTTGTAGGATGGCATTACTTCACATAAGCCAGCACAGTGGTCCAACAAGCAGCCTGTGGGCAGGACCTGGCCTGTGAGACACTTCTATTTGGCCTGATGCCTCTGCCCAAAGAAGATGGGGAGCATCTGATCAAAAAGAAAACAATTCCTCCTCACAGCTCAGCACAGAGCGCTGTCTTGTTGCTTCTGCTGCCACCATGGTAGGATGCAGCAATAGGTACTGCCATCATGGGGCTGGGGTAGGGAGAAGAGGGTGGAACAAAGGAGGGTGGATGCTTGTGCTGGGGTGGCAGGAGGAAGAGAGAGTGGCTTGCAGGTATGTGGCATCCTGAACCTGCCTAGCTGATGTGTGACTGAGCATTTCCTCACCGCAGTGCTTCTCATCGGACAGGTCCTTGCAGTCCACAGTGGTGTCACACAGAGGGTTGGGTTTCTTCACACATGTTCCATCTTCACAGCGATAGGTGAAAGGCCCACAGGGAACTCCTGTGAAGGTGAAGGGGAGCCAAAGTTGAAGGAGGGTGGCAGGTTGTAGATGCAGCTGAAGGCCTTTTAGTGATGGAAAAAAGGCAACACAGAGCTTGGGGGAACTCCATAAACCATTACAGGGAATTTCCTGAGGAAGGTTAGTCAGCTACAGACAGATTCAGAGTGAACATTGTGAGCAGGTTGTGAGCCTTGTCAACATCAGAGGAAGGTATTCATCTGCCCGGCACTGTCCTCTCCCTACCTTCACTGCACTGCTCTTCATCACTCCCATTGACACAGTCCAGTTGCTGATTGCAGACTCTGCTGAACTCGATGCAAGTGCTGTCCTCCTGGCACTGGAACTTTGCAGAGCACACTGCATGGATGGAAACACCTCAGAGTCAGCCACACAGGGCAAAACTGGATCTCCTTTCCCATAACTGGGTGCTACATAACATTTGGCTAGTGCAGGGAAAGAGCTTCTAAACCCCTTGCTTTGCCAAGGCATTCCTGGCATCAGATGCAAAAAGCAGATGTCAATGGAACAGTAGGGCTAGATTCCCAACCTAGGCATTTTTTTGTCATGTCTACAACAACGTCCACCTCTTTCAAGTAATAACTTTTCAACCTTCAGCCTATGTTATAACTTTACGATTCATTCTGGCAGCTTAATATGCTACTGTGAGTTGTCTGGTCTGAGGAAATTGCCAGTGTGCAGGCCCTCAGTCTGAAAGAGCTGCGAGGTAATGCCGCCCAGCTCATGTCTCTACTGTGAACACAATTAATTCCCTTTTTCTGCTTTCCTCAGGCTCACTTAGTTCAGAGTGCTGTTCCCATCATCTGGCTTTATGCAGGCTATGCTCAGATCTACCAGATCTATCAGATCTACACTGCCTTCCTGAGAATCTGTTTAAGCAGTGAAGTTTACAAAACACATGACAACAGCTAAGGAAGCCACTCTGTAAACTTTGGCCACAGCATGTGGAATTTATGTGACCAGCTTGAAGGTCATGTTTACAATGCACAAGGCAGTTTCTGGTGGGAGACCTGCAAGGTAGCACTGGGAGGAATGGAGACTCTAGTACCGGATATACAGATGCTAGCTTGGGTACCAGAAACCATGTAGCTGCATTAGCTGAAAAAGCTCAACTGCTTTTAGTGTCACGTAAGTGATGTCAGGGCCCTAAGTGCACCAACAGGCTCTGCAGACTCTTACTCCACCTCATAAAAGCCAACTCTGATAATATGCAGCTGTGTCATCTTGAAACAGACTGCCATGACAAGAGCAGTGAGGAGGAGCCTGGTCCCTTTTGCCCAGGAGTCGCATTTAATCTCAGGCCCTTGCTGTTGGTCCTTGCCTGAGATATATTGTAGGCATGCCTACACTCTGCCTTGTACCTTGCTGATCCTGACTTGCCTTGTTGACTTCACTTCTTTGTTTGACCTGCCTCATCACTATGGACTTGCCTTGCAGTCACTGGACTTTTGGCTGACCCTGATTACCATCACTGGATCTGCTTTGCTCGCCTTGCTCAGGTCCAAGGGGACTGCACCTTTGCTGGTGGGGTCATGGTCCCTCCTGCCTTGCTGTCACCCTCTGCTCTTGGATCACCTTGCCTTACAGAGCAGTTGCTCCTGTTGGTCTCTGACAGGCAAGTCCCGAACCCTGCTAGATTCCTTAGTGTCATTCCTTGGAGTTTTGGCAGTTGCTAAAGGAGAGGAACATAGGGTGCCTACCTGTCATAGTTTGATTTCTGATTGTAATTTTTTGTGGCAGGAATTCTCTCCTTGCTTTCTGTTTGTGGGTATCTATGTGCAACACCAAACATAATGGGCCAGTACCTCCCTGACCTCACCTTACTACAATGACTGTTTCTTCAATAATTAGTGTGAGGCTTCCAGATGACTAAGGACACACAAAGGTCTGAGGCAATGTGAACACTGATTTTAAAGACAGGAACTGTTCCATACAGACATGAAATGGATAAGCAGGGATGCAACAGTGGCAAGAATGTAAGAATGGAAGCAAATCATGATGTGACAAGGGGGATCTTGTCAATATGTGTAAATGTCTGATGGGAGGGAGTAAAGGAAACTGAGCCAGACTGTTCTCAGTGGTATAAAGTGATAGAATGAGAAGCAATGGGCATAAAAGTTGAAATACAGGATATTCAATTTAAATAAAAGACAAATCTTTTTTTATGGTGAGGATTGTCAAACATTTGAACAGGTTGCCAAGAGAGGCTGTGGAATCTCCATTATTTGAGATATTCAAAACACAACTGGATATGGCCCTGAGCAACCTGCTTTGAGCAGGGGAGTGGATGAGACAACCCCCAGAGGTGCCTTTCAACCTCAGTGGTTCTGTGATTCTGTGAAATATCTCATACTTCAAGCACTGAATTAAAAGGGAAACTTCTTTTAGAAAGATTACTCCTTCTTTTTATGTTAGTCTTTTCTGTATCTTCCTCTGAATCTTTTGGAATTGGTCTCAGGTTCAGGGACCTTTCTGTCTGTGAACCAAACAGCTATAGGGGACAACTAAAGAAAAATTAGTGGTGGCAGCAATGTGATGAGCTCCCAGGAGTGGGAGAGTGGCTAAAATGTGTGTCAGGTCTGAGCCCGAATAGCTTTTCCTGTGAGAATGGGGTTTTCTTGGAGTCCTCGGGACACCAGGGACAGTGTCTGTGTCAGCACTAACTGGTGCTGGCCTGAGGAACTGACAGCAGGTTGAGGGCCCAGACACTCCCAAACTGGGGGGAAATATCTCTCTTATGAGGAAAGACTGAGAGAGCTGGGCCTGTTTAGCCTGGAGAAGAGAAGGCTGAGAGGAGATCTTATTAACGTGTACAAGTATCTTAAGGGAGGGTGTCAAGAGGATGGGACCAGACTCTTTTCAGTAGTGCCCAGGAACAGGACACGCGAGGCAACGGGCACAAACTGAAACACAGACAATTCCATCTGAACATGAGGAAAAACTTTTTCACTGTGAGGGGACAGCGCACTGGAACAGGTTGCCCAGAGAGGTTGTGGACTCTCCTTCTCTGGAGATATTCAAAACCCACCTGGACACGATCCTGTGCAACGTGCTCTAGGTGACCCTGCTTGAGCAGGGGGGTTGGACTAGATGATCTCCAGAGGTCCCTTCCAACCTCAACCATTCTGTGATTCTGTGAATATATGGATCAGGACCTGTACAGTTCAAGTGTCTCACACATGGCCTGGTGGGGGTGGGGGGGGGAGGGGAGGGAAGGGGGCTGAGAGCAGGGCAACAGGTCTTTTTGGGTGATGGTGGACAAGATGGGAGGGCTGGGGGGGATGCTGGGGGCTATGACAGCAGGGGGGGCTGTAGGCCAGGGCTGACCTTCAGTGTCAGGCCTGGGAAAGAAAAGCAGAACATGGAGGGAACAACCTGGGCAGGGGTTTCTTTCAGGCTATATTGAGCTTTTGGTGCATAGGGGTCAGGGGTTTCTCTAGCAGAAGAATCTGTTTTCAGGAGAAATTAGCATTTCTGCTCTGGCAGGAGCAGGCTGAAGCTGCCTGGCAGTGGAATGAGGCCTTTACGAGCGCAGAGGTTTCAGCTCCCAGGGGAGTACAGGCTGGGCCCAGGCCACCTGAATCTTCCCCATCTCTCCCCACCTCTGGGAGAGCAAGGAGCTGTGTCCTGCTGAGACCAGGAACTGGCAGAGAGGAGAAATCACTCACCACAGTTTCTCTCATCCAGCCCATTAGGGCAATCTTTGATCCCATCACAGGCTGGGACACACAAGCCGTTCACAGAACACAGGAACTCCTCGGGACAGGCTGTAAAATCAAAAGCGAATGATTAGTCCCCAGCGACTGGAAACCTCCTCGTAGCAAAGCACTGTGACTTGAAAGTGGAGCTACACACCTTCCTAACAACACATGTGCCACAGCAGCATGCACATGGCACTCACTAAGCTCCCCAAATTCTGCCACATCATCCGCTCTGCACAAGGGCAAATGAAGATGGGCTGTGCAACAGGGCAAGGACAGTTTCCCTGTTTCCCAGAATATCAATGGACAAGATTCAAGACAGTCACCCACCTAGCCTGGTATGCCTCTGCTTTAGCCCTGAGTGCAGTGGCAAAACTGGAATAGATTCTTTGGGGCTGTTACTAAAACCCAGTAAGGGCCTTGAAGGGTTTGTCAGACACGTGTCACCAGGTGCATGTAATCAGGGACTGGTGTACATTACAGACACCTCTTAAGAGGAAGATCGAGAAACCTGTGAAAGAAAAACTGTGGGTGCGCCTTTGCATATGTGCATATGCATATTTGTGTGTGGCTTTATTTGTCTCTCACTGGCACAAATTCTAAGGTGAGCAGGAAATAGCTCTCTCTAAGAGCTTTTATAATCGAAATAAAAGCCACTTCAAGTCAGAGATGTCTCACTGAATTCCCAAGGCCAGTAATGCAGATGCAGGAGTGAGCCTCTAGGTAGTTCTTTGATTCTGGCTTTGGAGCCTGGATGCTCTGAGAGCACAAGGCAGGGCCACATGTGCAGAAGCAGCTTCACATGTAAATTCCCTTTTTTTGTGGGAGGTGGGAGATCAGTGGTATGTGCTTCACTGTGCTTGTGAGCATGTGCATGAAGGGCAGTTGGTACCTAGGACTCTAGGATGTGTCTTTTGTTTTGCCTAACAAAAGCCAAGAGTGCAAGGGGTTGCTGGTAACCAGCTGGAACCTCCCCACCACACTGAGGGGCAAAGAGGCAGCCTGGACTTACGGTCTGATTGGTTGTACAGGCTGTAGGCAGCCTGTATGCCAGGGCCAGTTAAGGAGATCTGTGAGGTGAAGGTGATGGTGATGTCAGCAGAGGACGTGACAGGAATCCGCTCAGCATAGGCTTGCAGGGTCCGCAGGCCACACAACCTGACAAGCAAACACAGGCATGATGTCCTGGGCAGCGAGGTAGAAGGAAGGCTGCCAAGTGGAGCCAAGTGGTCCTGTGGGCCTGGGGGAGCTGACTCACTTGTGGGGAGGGGACCACACAGTTGGGGGGCAAGTAGGCAAGGCAAAACATCTTCAGTATGGCATGAAATTATGAAGCAGCAATGGGAAAAGGCTGTGGCCTTTCAAGCCCTGTCGTCATTTGGGAGAGCTGACATTGGATCTTGCTCTGCCTGGCCTTATCTTAGTGACTGAGCAAAGGCAGCCTGAGAAGAGAGTAATTCTGGTGAAACAAAGGGTCCTCTCTGGGTGCAAGGCAGAATAACTAAGCTAGGGACTGACCTAAAATGACTGACAAAGCTGTGTGAGGAAGCCCCAGAGACAGAAAGAAACAGGAATGAAAAAAAAAAAAATCCACCACACATGAATGCTGTGATAGAATTGCTTGCAGAGAGAAGGGAAACAACGAAACAACTAAAATGGCAGGGGCCATTAGGACAAAATCAGTCACCATATTCAGGCCTGAAGAACAAGACAAAACCAGTCTGTACATACCATGACCCAACTCTACTCGCAGGCCATGTGTGAGTCAGAGTGATCCTTTATCTTTGGACATTTCCCCCTTTCTGGGCAAGTGCTGAGTTCAATTCAGTTCTTACATTTATCTTCCCTAAGTCATGGTCTAGAAATTGTGGTGTGACAGTTTAAGAGAAGGGCAGGGAGACAAAATGTGAAAATCCTAAGCCAGGTGAACAGTGTTCAATAGCTTCTGGATCAGACCCATGAGGGGAAAAGCAGTTACTGCTACAGGAGCAGCAGAGAAAGGTTAATGGGATGGGTTTTGCAGAGAAGGGGGAAATTTTGCATGGATCTATCCAGCTTGGAGCCTACTTTGAGGAGATGGGGGTGCAGCATCTGTCGCTCCTTTGCTGGGGTTGCTGCACACCACTGCCCATGTGCAAAGTGCAGGGACTTGAGTCAGGAAGTCCCGCAGGAGGAAGTAGCTCTTGTCAAAGCAGGAGGATTTGGAGCTTGGCAGAAGATCTGTATGGAGGTGAATGTGAGGCAATGGCACATGCAGCTAGTATTGCAGAGGTGGTGACAGGCAGATTTGCAAACACAGGAGATGTGGGAGGACGCCAAAGTTACACACAGGAGAAAACTAGGAAGCCTGATGCAAACAGCAAGACCGAGAAGGCAGGCTGGTAGCTCAAAGCAAATCTGTAAGATGTGTTCACTGGGGAGCCTGAGAACCAGGGAGGCTGAAAAACAAGTAGAAAAGCAAGAGGCACCAGCACAAACAGTGGCCACTCAGTGGGTGATGGGATCTCCTTCCTCAGAACTGCTAACTGGCGTGAGCAGTGGATCTGCAGAGATTTGATCCCACCTCTGCAGATGGGAAATGAGAGACAGAAACCAGGGTCTCAGCACACACCTTCTATTTTGAATTATCCACCGGCCTTGGGTACAGGGCAGGTCATACTTCTGTCTGCTGAGTGCATAGGCGTCGAACCACAGGGTGACCCCATAGTCAAGAGATGGTACCTGCAGGAGAGGGGATCCAGAACAGAGGGGAGGTGGCTCCTGTGAATGCTGCAGCCCACCCGAGGCAAAAGAAATGAGCAGGATATATGTGAAGGGGGAGCTGCCAATTCACACATTGCAGGCAAGAAGGAAGCACCATCCAAACTAGGGCCATGCCATAGCCTACAGCACCTCTGTTGCTGCTCTCAAAGCATGGTAATTTCTAGTAATCAGGTTCTGTCTTGAAGAACTCCACTGGAGGTGAGATTTCAGACTCCTCCTCAGCTATCTCTGCTCTGCCGTGCAGTACTAAACTCCTTCCCCTTCCGTAACATTCACTGTGGGAAGCCTAGGCTGGTTGCCACCCCCTGCTTGCATTTCATGACCTTCTCATCAAGAGTGCTGCTTGAGTGCTGTTGCCCCCTTTATGTGGGAAGTACCACATGGGTTTCAGGAAGGAACAGATGCTCCTGTGGGAGCTGGCTCTTACCGTCAAGTGCCAGGTGCACTGCGTGTTGGGTGAGTAGTAACTCGGGTAGTGTGGCGTGCCAATCTTCCCCTGCAGCTCCAGGCCTTCCCGTAGGGTTATATTCACTTTGCAGGCTGTAAACACAGACATTCAAAGCCCCACTGCCTGTCAGTTCAACCTCAGCCTAGGAATACCATGTCCTCATCCCCTTACAGGAGGGGAGAAAAGGGGTTCTAAGATCTGATGTTAAAGGTCACTAGGATGTTCCACCATTGCCCTACAAGGGACCATTTCTACCTGGCAAGACTTTTGGCCTCCTCCTCCTGATCAGAGAATGGTGATGATAGTGTACTTTGCTGCTTTAGACTCTCCCATTGAACTCACATTTACATGCTAGTGGAGCCAGATGTGTTATCCAGGCCACACCTGGTCTGTCCATGCACAAGAACTTGGGATTATTACTGAGGTATTGTGATCATTCATGCTCTGCTCACCAGAGCTTGGTCTGTAAAGCCTTGAGCTAGGCACTAATGAGTCCGAGCTGAGGAGCAAGCTATAACCTGCTGTTTACTAACCAGCTCTAATCTGCTTTCTACTGACCACCTCTACCCTTGAAGTCTTGAGTGAATTCTGCCCCTAATGGAGATGGAGCATCTCTAGGAGCAGTGATGTTATAGAAGATAACCTGTCTCCTTCCTGTATCTATGGCCCTCTTCCTCCAGCCTTCATCACCTTTGAGGGGCACAGCCTGTGCAGAGAGGATGAAGGGGTCGTAGTAGCTGTACATGGCTTTCTTCCACACAACGGACATCACAGAGCCTGATGAAAGGACTTCCACAATGGGCTCCTGCCGGCTGCAGCCATAGATCCTGAGGGGAAAGAGAGAGCAAAGGAGTGAGAAAAGGAATGGGAGTGAGTAAAGATAGCAGCAAGCAAAAAGAGAGAGAAGCACAAGAGAGAGACAAGGGGAGGGCTGAGTTATTCAAAGAACATGCCTGTTGTGAGACACTAACTGAATCAAATCAAGGGTTAGCAGAGAGACAACTTGTGCTGCTGTAATCTATCAAACAGCAGGACTGGCTCTGTGATATCCCACATCAGTGACTTCAGCTCATCAGTGCAGGTTGTGCAAAGAGAATTTCCTCTGATGTATTTTAACACCTTCCCTTGCTGCGGTGTGTTGTGCCATCCTGACTGGCTTCCCCACTGTGCTCACTCTGCTCAGGAGCTACCTACGAGGTGATGAGGTGGTTCTCCAGAGGCCCCGCTGCATCGTACATAGCCAGGCGATCCCTGCACTCTGGGAGAGTCCACTCCAGGCGTAGCTTGATCATGTAGCCCTTGAGGACATGGAGATGCCAAAGACAACTGGAGGCCAGGTAGTCAGGGCCCTCCAGCCTTAAGATGTCATCTTCATGGAGATAGCTATATCTATAGCAACCTGAATCCAAGGGGGGAAAAAAACCAAACAAATAGGACTTAAACCTCAGGGTGAAGTAAACTGAAAGGAGGGCAGTTTAGTGGTGGTGGTTAGGGAAATTAAGTTATGGGATTGTCACTTAGGATATCAGTGTGAACCTGATTTTAGGGTTACACTGAGTCATCCCTGTGAACTCAGTTTACTTTCACATTTGTTCTTAGTGACCCCAGTCATCTCTTACTGCTGCCTCAGTTTCTCTCTGTGAGAACTGTCCCCTCTCCCTTGGTTAAGCCCATACTCCCTTAGTCTTTTCATATTAGCATAACGCAGTTATCTTCCACTTGTTTCTTTTTCCTTTTCCTTAGCCTCTTTCTCCTGTCACCCACCATATTCTTCCCTGCTTTACATTCTTCTTATCTGTTTTCCAGGTCTCAGCAGACTTCCAGCCCAGGATTGTTGAGTAAAAGTCAGTTTAAATGCGAGTTTCCAATAGTACATTTAATGTAAGCTGCCAGCAACAGCACTTAAAACACTGACTGAAACTATCTGAAGCACCTTTGAACATCAAAAAGACATAGACTCCTAAACGACTCTGCATCCAGGGCAGAGCCATGCAGGGAAACCCCTGCCTGGCTCAGTAGGTTTGCTTGGGACCTGGAATTAGTATTATTGTATTTGACAAGGCTAATCGGACAGGCACAAGACCTTATTAAGGTGGCTACACAGCCCCTGGGAGCTGGTATCTCTCACAGTGGTGTGTTAGAGTACAGAGGTGTCAGACTGCAGCACTCCAGCATCTAGCTGCTTCATGTAGCGTAGATGTGGCAATGGGTGCTTTTGCCAGGATGCAGAACTGATGCTTCCTTCCTATTGTTCTCATTCCCCTTCCCAGGACTTATGACTCCAGGAAGCCAACAAACTTTCTGGCCCCTGTAGAGCTCCCTCCCACAAAGTAACAAACTCAAAACAAAAGGAAAAAAAAGATAGCCTACCCAGAGTGGATTTCAGGACTATTATGTCTTTCACACTGGATTCTGTTAGAAAGGGAATATATAAAGAAAGATAAACAAAAAGAGAAAATCTAAAAGTTAGCATGGCAGATGATGACTCCCTTCCTAAATAAATTGCCCCCTTACAATTTTGACATGGGGCACTCTTCAAGAGCTTCTCCATCTGCTCTCAGGGTCCTGTTTCAGTCATGTCTTCATCCTATGTCACTGGGAAATCTTTCTGGCCTCTCTTCCAAGTCTAACACCTTTGATCCTTGATTTCCAACCTGCCACAGGCTTTTCTCCTTTTTTCCTTGCTCATTTCATGGTGCCTTTCCTCGTCCTCCTTTCCCATTCCACAAGGGCTGGGCAATAGCTCAGGTAGCCATACCCCTTCCCTATAAGCTACACCAAAGGGACACAACCTCACTTCCCAGAGAAATCACTGGCTGTCCTGAGAGATCACTGCCCCTCCCCACTCTCCTTTCCCTGGAGATGGAGCACACATCCTTTCTGGTCAATGGGTAAGGGCTGAAATCTATGACGTTTTTGGCTTTGCATCACACTCTGTAAGAGGGTCTCCTGTGTGAAGAAACTTCTGAAATGCAAGAGAAGCACAGGGAAGCTTAGGACCAGCTTGCGAGTTTGGTGCAGCAAGCGAGTATGACCATGAGTAGGTTAAATGCTAACTAGAGCCAGCAGTGGGGAATAAAGAATGGGAATATATTCCTTGGGTTCACATAATCCTCACTGAAAAAAAAAAATGCAAATTGCTGAGGGAGTGGAAGGAGGTCTCTTGTGATGATGACTGGTTGATGAAACACTGAATGGCCTTTTAGAGCCCACCTTCGGGGGAGGGAGATGAAGAGAAAGTCCTCAGCAAGGACTGCAAACCTGTACAAAACAGAGTCCCTGGGTGAACAACCCTTTTAGGAGAGCTGGGTCTTGCTTCATCCTCTCAGCTGAACTGAAAGCAGCCAGAGATCAGGTGCTAATGGGAATAACTACCAACATAAAAGCCACCATGAGGTCAGTCGGGTGTGAGAATTGCTGTTGGGGCTTTGCCTAGGTCAGGGGTTTGGTCTTTTGTAGCTCTTAAACAGAGCTTGCAATTCTGTGGGGAGAGCTGAGTAGTTTTGTCATGATAAAAACAGATGTTGTGGAAAGGGTGAGCCTGCAGGCATAATGCAGGCTCCTGAAGAATCTCCTGTGCTGTAAGGAAGGACATGGGAGTGTGCTGAGCTGGTGTTAATATTTGTATCTGAAGGTAATAAAACTGAGTCCTGGCAAGAAAGGAGAATGAAGTCCTGAAGTTCTTTGGGAGAAAGGGGAAGATAATGTTCTGGTTTAAGTGTAGCCGTTAGTAAAACTAAAGCACTGGAGAGGTTCAAAAATGTTCCTGTATCAGTCAGTGATGTTTGCAGCTCTGTGTGAAAAACTTAATATTTAGAGCTAAGCGGGTCAGCAAATGAGTCTGTCAGACAAAGAAGTGCTAATGACTTGCTATTACCTTGCCGTTTCACTCCTATTTTACACACGTTTCACTCCTATTTTACACAGCAAATGAAGCCAGAGGTTAAGTCACTTGCTTGAGGTCATCATAGCCCAGCAGTGTATGAGTTTTTTGGCTTCAGCCACAGCTGCTAGACTGTGCTTCTGACTGGAAAGGGAAACAGAATGGTCTAGGGAAAGCAGAGGAGCTGAAGAAACTACAAGTGGGTGTTGATTCTAAAATAGAAAGAGTTGTGGTCTGCTCATGTAAATCTGCGTGAAATGAATAAAACAGTGAAACAGATGCAAAGGGAATAAGATGGAACCGGGAACAGCTAGAAGAATGGCATCATAAATTCTTTGTTTTTTCCTGGATTCCATTCTGAACTGAGTAAATAAAGGGAAAATGCAAGATGGGCTGACTTGGAAACATTTAGCATATTGTCTTACGACATCTTTCTTAAGAAAGTTAATTTAAATTGACTGAGCATAAGGTCTGTTGTGCTGGAAATAAATCACAAGTAGAAGAAAGTGACTAACGGTGACTGCAGGAGGAGAGGGCTTCATGGGAGGCTAATGCAGATCCAGAATAAGATTTAATGCGAGGATGTGGATGAGGGAATGAAAACCATTTTAAGGAAATCAAAATTTCTTTGGAGGCACCAAAAAAAAATACCACCAAATCAAAACAACTGAGATGTGGAGGGAAAAGTTAAAAGAAAATATGGGTGGGAATATATTAAAATAAGATTCATCTTAGAAAAATGCAAGATAACATGCCTGGGGAAAGAAACTTGGAAATGAGAACCCTAAGGGGAGAGAACAAACACAATATATTTTAAGACCTGTGTGATTTGGGGCTCTGTACAGAGGCAGTTAAGTCTCATTGTAAAGACTAAATCCAAATTCCACTGAACTTTGACGCATTAAGTATAGACACATCCCTTAGTCCTTGATCTAACACCCATTTTAGGATACTTCTGTAAGGGTGTCTTTTTAAATGGTCTGTGATCTTCACTTTGGGAAACAATAAATAATCTTTAAAATAATATGTCAAGAATTGAAGTGGCAACAATACTTTGTCTCACAGAATAAGACTAGTGGTGACTTAAGTATGTTGTCTTTGTTGCTATCACAGTTAAGTAGACTGGAATAATCTCCCAAAGGAAAGCAGGAAATCTAATTGCTTGCTATTTTTGAACTGAGATGATCAAAGTCATGACCAGGGTAAGGAGTGACTACACAGAAACCAAACCTGAAGAGGAAGCAAGAAAAGAAAATTGTTACCTAGCTGGTCATGGTTGGTGGTATCTCCAAGAATCTTTAATCCTTTGAGGCAAAGATGCTGTTTATCAAACTTCAGTGCTCCTCCATGAGGAAGAAATGTGCAATTCTCTCTCTTGTTCCTCACATCTTCCCTATCCTCTTCAATATGCAGGTTTTTCCTTCCCCTTCACAAATGACTTCTGGCCTCTTCTCATAAACCCCCTTCAGCACTTTATAAGCCTCGGCCCATTCCTGACTGCTCATGCTGCAGCTGAGCAGCTGGTACTTACCCAGCAGAACCAGGGAGTCGGGGTTGACCTTGTACTCCGCCTGGTAGGACAGGCTGCCTGAGCTGTTGAAATGAGTGGTGAGCTCTTGGTGGAGCGTTGCATTTACCCTCTCAGCAGTCATCTCCTTTTGCTGATTCTCAGGGATTTGGAGGGCAAACCAGAAGAAGAAGGTCAGAGCCCCCTCCCTAACAGAGAAATAACATGTTAAATATCCTTCTTTTTTTCCCACTGCAAGTGAATTTAACATCCCTAAGAATCACTGGAGTGACAAACCCCAGAGATAACCTCCCACTCTCTGTTTATCCACGAATCAGACATAGCTGTGTGGACTTGCCAGCACACACTGGCTCAGCAGCTGTGACCCAGAGGAACCACTGTGAGTAGGGCAGAAGAGCTGTTGTGTCCATAGTGCTAGTTAATGCTCAGTCCTTCGGGGGAGAAAGCCATTTTGTGCCATCTGGCTTTAGTGATGACCATAGGTGTTCAGATTTGTGTGATAATTAACTCAGGATTGGTCTAATGAATATGCTTCAGGTAGAAGTGACCTGTGGTTAAGGATTGAAATTAAACACTGAAGACTTCATTGTCTCACCTCCCAACAGTGACAAGTGGATGATTTACAGCTCAGTACTTTACCACAAGCCATTAATGCTGGGCAGGGTCAAGTTGCAGGAGACTGTGACTGTGAAAGCTCTGTTCAACCAGCTGGCAGGGAAAATTTGTTGGGGGAGGGGGAAGAGATGTTGAAGCAAACTTTTTTCCAATGAAATGCTAGAGAAAAATTTCAAGTGAAACTTTTCTTTCCCCAGTTGAAAATGGAGTTAAACCAAAATTGGAATATTCCATAGCTGAAGGACAAATTCAGGGGTGTAGTTTTCCATGAAAAGATCAAAACCAATTGGATAGGTCAGTCTAGAAGTTATTTGTGCTTTCCTGAACTACTGTGATGACCCGCAAAGCTGAAGTCCCACATATGTCCCATTCCACTGTTACCCCGTTCCCAAGTAGACCATGCTTCTTGGCTGGAATACCTTTCCCATAGTGCATTCTTGCCTCTCCCTTCTGGTGCTTAGTATCAGCCATAAAAATGACTTTCTTGAATTAGAGAAATTAATTTCCAAGTACTTAGTTTCTTCTGAGAATGCCAAGCCCAGATTTTCAGTTCTTTCAAGTCATTTTTTTTCCTCTCTTGAACCTTTGGCTCTGGGAAAAAGTTCTCAGTTTTGGCTTTTCATCTTGACCGTGAATGAATATGAACATCAAAACATCCACAGGGCTGTCATGCTGGAACCATTCTGGTTCTGGACTTCCCAGCCTGGCCTAGAGTTCATGGTGGGGACTGCAGCAGTTTGCTGTGGCCAGATTTCAGCTGAACAAGAGTACAACTAACTGGGAGTTTTCACATGTGAACAACCCAAAATACTGTGGGTGCTACTCACCCAAAGGCATAGACTGTGCTCGAGTTGTAATATCGCCCCAGCTCTGTGGCACGAATCAGTTCCTTCAGCTGTAACGAGAATGTCATCTGATAACTATCAAATGATGTTACAGTGAAAAAGGACCTATAGCCAACTCTGTGTTTCAGCCCTCTTGCTGTACAGGCCCACCAAGTCTGTCACTTGGATGAGCATACCTGATCCCTTCCTCCTTCTACTCACTGAACTGCCTCAGGGCCAACTCTGGTCATGAAATTGCTCTCACCATCTTTTGAAGCTTAGCCGACTCTGTCCAGAAGGCTCTGGACTCTGACCGCCCAAGGTCTGGGGAGTACTGGCGATTGAGGACCTGGAGGCTGCCAGAGTAAAGCTGCAGGATGGACGGTTCTGGGTGTCGTGGTCTGTAGTCTGCCAACAGAAGACACTGTTGGATTACCTTGCTGATATGAAAAAGAGAGGGGTTTACCTCGATATATGTGTCTGTAAAGATCACCCAGAGTCACTAATGCTCTTTGGACTGAGTGCTCGGCATTATCTTAACTAAATCCCATCCCTCCTGTGCAAGGACAAAATGCATTGAACTGTTACCTAGGAAATACCAGGTTGCTGTGGCAGTTCCAGCCAGCAATAGAAAGGCTATGCAGACAGGCACGTAGCGGAGGCAGTCACGTGAGTTAGTCTCAGATTCATCCTTTGAGAGGGAGTTAGCATCTTCTTCATGTTCCTCAGCCTCCATCAGGGACATCTAGTGACACAGCACACCAGATCAGGCTGGGTTTTCTGCATCCCCTTACATCTCCCACTGGAAGTGCTCTGCCACCTCTCTACTCTTCTCACAAGACCTATGGCCTCATGACGTCTCTGTGCTAAGCACTGAAGATTTTCCTCAGTGCCACTGTGAGTAAAACTCTATCCAGCGGGAGACAGGCTTCTAAGACACTGTCCTGTCTGTCTGTGCCTCCTGGGCAAACCTTCAACTTCCAAAGACATCTCCCAGGTTTCCTTTAACTCTCCCCAAATTCAAATGAGTACAATAATGATTTTCTCTAGAGACAAGAGTGTCCTCCCAGGCTGGAAATGGCTTTAAAAGTGATATTTTATTGACCTAGAGATAAACACAAAAGAAAATCCTTGACCTCAAATGCACATACAGGTTGCACACAACATACTCAGCCTGGGAGCCTGCAGTTGCCCTCTGCCTTCTGTACCCTTTTGCTTTCTGTCCTTAAAAGTAAACAAACCCTGCCATTCCCACCAGGTCATGTGTCCCAGGGTTAAGCCCACTCTGGCACCAACTCACTAGGTGTGCTAGTGAGTGAAGAGCACCTGAACAACGTTGGGCCCTCCACCCCCCTCTGTGCCACAGGACACCTTCTGGCTTCCTTTTCTCTTCTTCCCCAGGCTGCTTGTTTTGCTTCCTCCTGGCTGCTCCTGTCCTGTCAGCCCCAGGCTCTGAAGGTAAGAAACGTCATTTCCTAAGAAAGTCATGTTCATCTCAGTTACCTTACCCAGCTACTTTCCCTCTCCCTTCTTTTGTGATCATCTATTGCTTTCTAATTTCTCAGCTGCCACCAATGGCTTTGTTTGTCTCCATGGTTGGAGGGGGAAGGGATAATCTGTGCAGGAGGGTACAGAGGTCTTGGGGAATGCCTGTGCACTGTGTGTGTGTCTGAGTCGTGTGCATGCCAGGTGGTGTGTGTGTGAGTGTGCTGATATGAATGCACAAGAGGAGCTTGCTGCAGATGTGAGAAGAGATAGGAAAGGGTCCCACATCCATTTTAGCTTGCCTGACTGCCTTAGAGTGTTCACAGGACAGGTCAACAGGCTTCTCAATCTCCTTGCTTTTCCCCAGTTACTGAGCATGACCCTCAAACCCTCCAGGTTGCCTTGCAACAGAGTAACATGCTCACAGAATGTAAGCACCAAGCAAATCCAGAAAACAACAAGAAAACTTAGCTAACAGTGGCACCAAGACAAATGGTGTCACATCTGCTTGCACTAATGCACGCTTTCAGAGAGATATGTGGTACAAACAGGCCTAGCATGGACTGCCCCCCCTTTCTCCTCATGGGGGGGCCTGTCTGTGGGTCCCCTTCAGGGGTCTTCTCCCCACTGGACCAGGCAGAGCAGTCCAGGAAAGCCAGGGTCCTTCTCTGCTATCATATCCCTTCAGAAACAAAAGGCATAAGCAAAGAACCACAAACCAAGGGGTGGGGGCAGGAGGGCAGGAAACAACAACAATAGAAGAACCTCTCTTTGTTAGAAGATTTAATTGTAGGCTCTGGGGTTTCCCCCAGAGCTGCAGACCTACCTCTGAAATCTGCTGCTGCCTGTGAGGCCAGGCCCACACCCCCTACGCAAGCTGGCTCACACACACATGGGGAAAGAGAAGGAGGTTATTGTTTTACCTAAACTCAAGGTCTCCTCAGAGATCAATAATCTGATGCCATGTCCCTTCAGCTCGACCTTTGTCCTGCACCGTCCTGCACAAAGGGTCAGTGCACCCCGTACAACTGTGTTTTTTCCAGTGGAGGCTTCAGAGGACTGCAGGGGTGAAGATCTGCAGGCTCTACAGGGAGGATCCTGGAAAAAGTCAGATTAGGAGCATCTCCAGCTGCGCAGAAAAGGCCAACCCAGGAGGCTGGTGCAGATAGGTTACATTGTCCTCCTCAGGGAATAGGGAGTTGCTGAGCAACTGTTGTATTTCTTAGTTACCCTCCTTGGTCTCACTGGAGGAAGAGGCAAAATGTAGGGTGTGGGCAGGCAGAATTCCCCAGCATGGGGATGGAGCAAACTCTGGCTGACAGGTGGATTGCTTGAAGAAGGAAAGATGGCTTTAGTCAGTGGGTCTTCAGCTGTAGCATGGATGAAGACAAAGTGTGGTGTTTCTCAGCGCTGACCTTCAAGAATCCCTCTGTTCTCCTTGTGCTCCTTGCCACCCAATTTCCTGACTTGCTCTGGGCTCCCCATACTTGCTCTCACTACCCCTCACTCCTCCCTGCAACATTTGATTTTTTCTAGCCCCAGGTTCTCCCCACATACCTTGCCTGCACCACCTTCTGCTTACAGCCCCACAGCTCTGTACAGGTACATGCCCATTGTTTTTTCACAAAAAGCAGCCACTCTCCATCTAAAGCAAATAGAGTTATTCTGTCAATAAGTACTGGGGAGGAGGGAGGGTTTGTCCCTTTAGCCAATGGGAATGACCTAGGGCTGAGCTCATCTGGGCCAGGGCTCATTTGAGCTCATTTTGTCAGCTGGGCAAGGATAGCCATTTTCCGCTCTGTCACTGGTTCAAATTTAGTCTGGGACTGTGTGGAGACCAAAAGTCATTTCTGTAGTGGCCTTGTGTTGGATTCTAGTAGGTAAACATTAAATTTGGATGAAAGGCTGCGTTGTTTGACTGGGCATGCCAGTGTGGTTATCCCAACTAACCTGTTGCTCTATATATGGGAAACTGAGACATGTGGTGACAGTGAGAAAGGCTTTCAGAACTGCCCAAGACATTTAAGAGACTAAATTTCATTTTTAAAAGTGACTTTAAGCTAGAATTTCCCCAGATAAATGAGGACTAGCTGCATCTTTAATTATGTTTGTATATATACATGGCTTTACCAATGTTATACTGTGAGGTCTTGCTGCAGTTATCAATTGAGGGTAATTCCTGATGCCAGAGACCTTTTTTGTTATCCATCTTTCCTGGAAAGAAGCGTCCTCTTTCACTGGTGTTTCAGCAGAATGAAAAACACAGAATCTCAGTCTGATCTATCTAAGCAAGCATACCACATCTATCACCACAGTCTTTTGAATCAGACAAGGACCCAGAACCTTGATCAGACCTGACTTCAGAGGAATTTCTTTACTGCAGGTGCCACTTACTTTCTGCTTCTCCACAGTAAAGAAGGGAAAGGATGTGGGAGGGGGTTGACAGTGATGTTGCCTTTCTACAAATGAGGTATCTTGGAAGAATGGAGATGAGAGATGGGACAGCTATCTTTGCTGTACCCAGGCTTAAGAGAAAAAGATTCATATGTCTGTGGCTGTTAGCCAAATATCTTCCACATAGCACTGGAGTTCAGCTTTGTTATGACTCTGGTACTGGTGGGCACTATCATAGCATCTCTCTGCAGTTTTGCTAGCATTGTGTGTTTGCATCAGCTTGGGAGGGGAACCCCCCCTCCCTCCCATGTGATATTTCCAAATTGCTCTTGGGGACCCAGCAGAGGAAGTGTCCCAAATAACTGAGTGTCATGCCTCTGGTATTCACAACCTGGGTTACTCACATATGAGACCACATGGCTTTGTCTTCCTGGAAGAAAGGTCCGGTTATCACCAGATCTTATGCTGAGCACTTCCTGCAGCAGTGTGTCACACGTTCACACCTAGTGTGGCTGCTAATGCAGTGCTAACAGCTTGCCAGTTCGAAAGCTGTCAGCACTTTCACAAGGGTGAAAAATACTGAACCAGCTGGATGGTTTGCAGGTACTTGCAGCAGGCTCACTTCCAAATCTGCTTTCTGGGGATCGGGCAGAAGGGAATGTGGCAAAGAAATTTCTGAGGCACATTCACAAATATCCTCTTCTTCTTATGGTGGTATCTGAGGGATTCACTGCTCTGAAACATCTTCTCTTTCCAGCCCCAAACCTGCTGCCCATGTAGCTAACATCTTTCCTCCTTCCTCATCACTGGACAGAGTGGTACAAGTGCCAAATCATCTGTGGAGTGGTGCATCTTCCTTGAAACTGTAGTCTGAATCTAGGCTTCTGTCTGAGCTTTGAGCCTGACCCAAAGCCTACTAAGTCAGTGGAGGATTTTCATTCACTGTGAAGGGCTTTGTATTGTACCACAGCTGACCTCTTTGGCCAAATGGCCCTTTCTGCAAACATCCCCTTTCTACACCTTGCCCTCAACACCCACCTGCTCACACACCTCTCTGACTGCCTTTGAATGGGAATTATCCCCTCTTCTAGGATGTTGGGTCCTTTGGGAAAGGGAGGAGGAAGGAGGGCTAAAGGTCCATTGGTTCCAGCAAAGCTTTGCCTAGTCCCTATCTAGAAAAGGGCTGTTATTCCTTCCCCCCATCCCCCCATCCCCCCATAGCCTGAAGGACAACAAAATGCTGTTGCTCCACTGACATTTATTTTATTAACAGAGGAAAAGTTTTTTTTTTTCTATATTCATCTTAGCAGCAAGGATAATTGAGAAGCTTATGAAGATGTACATAGGAACAGGAGAACCAACAGCATAACGAGGATCATCAGCCCATGTAAGATTTTCCCATCAGGGGCAAGGGACTCAGTGTCTCTTTCTGAGGTGCATCTGGGAAGCTTTCCAAGGCACAGCAAATAGCTGGACAAACCTTGCCCTTGCTTATCTGGGAAACATGTGAGTTCTACTTCACCTTCTGTCTCCTGGAGCTGATAGAGCAGTCCACATCTTGAAGCAGGCGCAGAAGCTGATGAGAAGAGGGGTATAGCTTGCCCAGCCTTCTCAGCTGCAGGCAGGTCCAGTTCCTTTGACTAGTCTCTTCTGAGGTGAAATTCGAGCTAGTGGGTAACCCCTTATCTGGGATTTGTAATGACAGTTAGGCTGCACTAATGCCAAATCATGTAACAGTGTGGGACTGGGACAAAGGGGAAGCTTAACACTTGTATAGACAGACATCGGGAAGAATTATTTCTGGGTGAAACTCAGAGGGATGGCAGAAACACCAACAAGTGTGATACCTTTGAACTTTTTTGGTGTAAAAACTCTTTGAACAAAGATCTTTAGTGCAAGATTGATATTTCCCCCACTTCTGATTAGTCGAGAAATATGGCAAGGAAATAGACAGACAGTAAAGATAGTGAATGGAAGGACGGATGGAACCAGAACAGAGCGTCATCCTTTGCCTCACCACCTTTATTCTGCAGTGTTTTGCTATTTCTGACAGCAGATCAGCAAATGTAGGGGAAAAAGTTAAAAAAGAGAAGCAGTCATTGCTATCCCCAGTTTTTGTGAGTAGACTGAGGTTTTCTTTTCAGCAAAGGTGCTGATTTGTGAGTTACTTTTCTGGGCTCATTTGCTGCATCTTTGCTGCTAATTAGGCAGTGGTTTCCCTTGAGCAATGGAAGGAATGGGCAGCACCATTGCGATGTTTTCCACTAATACAGGATGTGGGACGGGCTATTCTGCAATCAGTTTATCATAGTCAAATAACTGTATTTTGCCCACGGGGCAGAGAGGCTTTCGATTTCATGAAAAATATTGCAGCAAGAATGGGAAATTGTGTGTATTCTTTCTACTGTCATCATCAGACTTGGGGGGGGCAGGGGATTTCCCCAGTATTTTTAACCCAATATTGGGAATTTCTTTTGACACTGCACTGCTTAGACAGCTGACACACTTTTGGCTCTGAGCTGACCTTAGAGACCTGAGTCTAAAGCTGGACCAAGTGGCTAAGAATGTAATCCCTGGGTAACCTGAAGTGGGGAGACCACAGAAAAAAACAACACCCTTGATCAGTCGGGAGGAGGTATCCTTATCCAATTTGTCATTATCCCCAGCACTCATTGACAGTGCCATCATCCCTTGTACAAAATCTCACATCCACTTCCTTAGGCATTTCTCCTCCCCATTAGAGGTTTCTGTGCCCTATAGGCTGGGACAAGGGAAATGGAACATGTGGTGGCTCAGCCTGAAAGTTGGGTGCTATTTTCACACCATGATGCAGAGCATGGAAGTGCTGGCACAGCATCCCATCATGAGCTGACAGAAAAAAAAGATCTGCTGAGTTTTAGGATGGCACTTGAGCAGTGTGGGAAGGGATTTTTATGCCACTGGTTTCAGTAATAGCAGAGGAACAAGCTCGGTCACAGAAGTGAGTCCTTGCTGTCCTATATTCCTAAGAACACGGTTTCTATGTCTCTATTAGCTGTGTAGCCACTGAACAGTTTTAATACCCCTTTATCATTTTCTGTGTGTGGTTTTATCTTTACATTAGCCAAGTTCTCCATGCAAAAGGTCCTCTCACTTCCAGTGGTCTGCTTCACTGTCGCTTTACCTTGGGGACAAGTGCTACCCATGTAGCCATCCATGAATTTACATCTCTTCCAGCCTATCCCTTTTCTGGTTTTGCACCACTCTAGAATAACCTGTCCTCCATCCCCATTAAAGGCCACATTCATGCTCTAAATAAACAAGTTGTCCATCTGGCCCTCCCTCCAGGGAAGGCCTTTCCCACCTGTGGGTTTCTCCAGGCAGATCTTAGACAGATTGATGGCTGTATTGACTTTGGAGGTCCCTCAGAGAAAGGTAGGCACCAGTGTTTGGGACCTGGTTGGAGAAGGCTGTTCTGCAGGGATCCTCAGCCTGGGTTTGCCTCAGAGGTGTAGGCTGAGAAAAAGAAGAGCTAGCATATGCTGCTGGAGTGCCGGGATCAATTGAAGGACTTGCATTCCCACTCTCCTCTGTGGCCTTACTAGTATTGCTGTCATGCAGGTCTGGTGGGTTAGGAAAGACTGTGTCTAGCTGGCACAGGGTCTCAGAGGGCTGTAAAGCTGTTTTGTCTGTAACCTCCTCATCCTGCTTCAGAGCTGGTGTTGGTGAAGTGCTTTCAGTTGACAGGAGAGCCCCAGAAATAGCCATGGCCTGCTGGACTTCACCCTCTGTCTCTTCCACAAAGGAACGATTTTGGAAGCCCTGGGTCCCCTTGATGCAGTGGAGGAAGTTGTGGGACAACACAGGCACATCCTCTGCCAATGTGCAGAGGTTGGGGGAAGGCGGAGCATGGTAAGACTCGCTGTCCTCGCTGCCACTGTTCTCCTGGGAGAAAGGCTCATAGGTGAAGTAAACCTGACAGGGCTCAATCTCAAAGGAGTTGGGAAGGTGAAAGAAGAAGTAGCCTTGGTTCGTGAAGCAGCTGGACACAGAGTGCCTGCTGGTTTCTAAGGGAGGATCAGAGGACAGCATGCCCTTGGAAAGGAGAAACTGGGATTCCTGATCTTTCTTCTGCATCACCTCAAGCATGGAGATCTCTGGGGCTGTGCTGCTCACACAGTAGGAAGATGTGGAGAATGGGGAGGAGAGCCATTTCTGATGGGGAAGAAACATAGGAAAGAGACTGTTACACCCAGAGTATAACACTCAGTAAGGAACTAACAGTCTCTCCTTCTGTGTGCCCAAAGCAAATAAGTGGTCTTTTCTCTGGCCAAGCAAGAGCTGAGGGGAGGAGGGATTTCACATACATCACATCTCATTTCCAGTATTTTCAGAGGGAGTCCATCTTTCTGTCACTTTAAATCAAGAGCAGATCCTGCAAGCCTATGTTTTGAGATTTCTATGGGGGAAGGGAGGATGGAGGATTAAAGTGAAAGGAAGAAAAAAGATAAAAGGAAAAAATATGGAATAATAGATAAAAAGACAAGACTGTAAAGAGGAGTGATAGTGGAAACATGAAAAGCAGTACCGGAATGGGTCTCATGTAATCCATTCCCATGTGCTGAGATGAGTTCTAATACACCTACTTGGCCCCAAGTAGATTTCTTGTCTAAACTGCTCTTTCAAGCCCCTTGTGCCTGCATTGCCACACTCATCCTAAGTGGCATCTTGCAGTACCTTATTATCCTTAAAAAATAGACTGCTTTTGGTAATATCCAACTTCATCACCTTTATGCCAGTAAAGCCAATTTTTCCAGTTTCTTCTGCCCTGGGAAACTGTCTGTGAACTGTGTTCACCCCCTCCCCCCCAGTAGGTCAAGCTTTCTAATGTGTTTTGCATTTAGGCTTTTTCCAAGCTTTGGAGTCCTCTGGACCCTCTGCAATTTGTCTCCACCCTTAAAGTGAGATGCCCCTTAGGATTACCTCCCATGTTTTGCATCTGACACTCCCTTTAATACAGCACAGAATTGTAATTGTCTTTTTGCAGCTGCCTGTGCTGAATGAGAAATCAGAAGGGAGAAAGGGAGGGAAAAAGAAGGGAAAGAGAGAGGATGTACATGGAAAATGGCTAAGTTCCTGATCCAGGCAGCGTGATGGCAATTAGCAGTAGGAGCAGGAGGAGGCTGACCCTGCCAGAGATAAGGCTCATAACCAAAAGAAGAGGATCACAGCAGGAAATCTGGGGAACAGTTGGACAGTCTAGGGCAGGCAAGCAGGACAGAAGCTAGGTGGGGATCTGAGAGACCCTCCCACAGGTCCCTTGTATTCTCTCAGGCTTTTCTATCAGTAGAGAAGGGTGCTGAGGTTTGCGTGGTTTGCCATTTCTCGGTTCTGTAATTAGAGATGCATCAGCCGAGTGGCAAGTTTTAGAAGGTCAAAAAATAAAACCTGAGCAGAGAACTTAGCAGCTGGTGCTGCAGCAACATGAGCTGTGTGTGCACGTGTAGGTCTGAGGACCCGGTATCAGCACCAGGCATGTACAGCTGGACTCTCCCTTCCTTCCTTTCTCCCTTGTAAACACTTGGTTGCATCCCTGGCACCATACCTGAATATCACCTCCGTGAACTGCTATGAGCGGGGGAAAGAACTTTTCAGGGTCTGGGATGTGAATCTTCAGCATCTTCTTAAACCTTGAGAAGAGAGAAAGAGAAGGAGAAATGAAGTAGGACCTGATCCTGACCTCTGTAGCACTGTGGTAGGGGTTGGAGCGAGTGTTGCAGCTCGTGGGCACTACCATGGCATGTGAATGAGGTAAGAGAAGAACAAGCCTGAGGGATCTCTTTGCTCCTGAATGGCCTGAAATGTAATAGCTGTTGGGTAAGACATCCAGAGAAGAGGCAGGTGAAACTGTCATTGGAAAATAATCTTTCCTCATTCTTTTCTCTGGGGAAGCACAGCCAACAGTTCGCAGCCTTCCCCACCTTCACTTGTCACCTTGGGCAACCCACCTGGCCCTCCCACTCTGCCAAGCTGGGCAGGTCTCCCTTGTTTCAAAGGTCCAGATGCTGCAAGCTGCCTCTCTTTGCTTTGCTGCCCCCACAATGACTCAAGAGTACAGGGCCTGAGCGGCACCTGTCAATGCCTGTGCTGTTAGCTAGAATGCACTGGATGTGCAAGACCATTTGAGCATGTTTTGCAGCAGTCCAGCTGCTTCTGCTTTTCTGGAGCCAGTGTTTTGTCACACTGGGGCAGCACAAAGTGATTTAATCTGTTTCCCTGTTACTCAGAGAGGCTGGTTGATCCTGTCAGTTGTTTCTTGAAGCTTTGCAGTGGGATGCTCTGAGAAAAGATCCTCCTGACTCTGGAGGCAATCAGTGTACTCTCTGGAACATAAAGATTTGATAGTTCTTGCATATAAACTACCTTACATCACTGCAGATGCTATTTTTACTCATGTATATCTAATCCTTCCTTGGATCTTACCTCGACATTATCCTCCATCCAATCCCACGGGTTAATTATACTCTGTGGAGAAAGGAGCTCTTTTATCTGCGTGCCGTATAACTAGCACTTCCTCACCTTAGTGTTATGACTCAAGGTAAACCATAGTGACCAGTGACTTTCTCAGTACTCATCTTTCTTCGATACGCTCCTCCTTCTTTCCTTACAGAGCAGCTATCACAGGTTCTGCTCCCTCCTCCCCTGAAAGCATTTTCTTCCTGCTCCCTGCCACTAACATGAACACCTTGTTTCTCTGTCCCTGTACTGAGATGAGGAAACTACAACCTGGAGCCATTTCAAACCCTGGTTTGCTGACGGTCACTCTCTGTATTATTACATTGGGTAACCTTGTGAGACACATTCAGTTCTGACTAAGAGCAGTGTCTGGGCAGAAATTCTGGCAAAGGGAGGAGGTCTTTAAAGTATCGTGTAGATGTTTACCAGCATGTGGTGAGGGAATTTAGGACTGTACAGGCCACATGGAGGAAAAATTGTACTCCTCACTCAGGGGTCCTGTCTGCAGACCAAATATCACTATGTTCTGCCTGAGCTCTGGCTAGAGAGTTTAAGTGAGAAGGCAGTAATACCTATGCTTGCTTGGTCCTCTCTCTGGGGAGAGTGCTCAGCCCAGTGGCCTATTTTTTAAGAGGCAATTTTGGTGCATCCCTGCAAAGCATCCCTCTGAAGGAACATCGCTCTAACCCAAGGGTGATTGAAGGGCCAAGACAGCTATTTCGAATTCAACAAGGCCATGGCACCGTGTCACATGAGAGTGGCACAATATGACAGTGTTACCAGCACCACATAATGTTGAGTTGTGATGTGTCTCCCCAGATTATTATTAACCTCAAAAGGCTGGGCTATAAACCATATCTGGGAGTACCTCTTTATCCTGAGTAATGTTGAGTAAAAATTAAATTGGGTTTTGAGGAGACATGCAGGAAACAGGACAGGAACAGAGAGGAACACTTGACTCCCATTTACCATTTCAGGGTCCTCAAGTTAACAAGGAAGGCAGTCCCGATGATCACAAAGATGCAAGTACTCACAATAAGAGCTGGTAGAACTTGGAAGGACGTTTCTGCAAGATGAGAGAGAAAGAAGGAGCTGCTGTGAAAATCTAGCCAGGATTCTGGAGCTGCAGTCCTGTGGCTGTTCAAGTTGGTCAGTGAGCCTTTCAGTGTTATAATATTCCTCTGCAAAAAAATCACCTGAGATACAGGTCAGATAAATGGGTTCTGCTCTGTTGTCTAGGATGCCTTAGAGCTGAGATGGGTTTCAGAGTCCACTTGGCATGGTTTAATAGATAGTTCCTTGCTGAACAGCTTGAACTCCTTGTTCATAATAGCACCTCAGCTGGGGGTTTCTGCAGATGAGGTGCCACAGTGTACTGGTAGGAGTATTCATCATCCTGCCCATTCTTTGCAAAGGAAAGCAGGGAGTCCTAAAATCAGCTTCAGTGGAGCTGAGGACATGGAATTTGCCTATAGGTTGGTGGGGTATATAGAGTCATGAGTCATAGGTGTTCATTAGAGGGTAGGAGGGCCAAGGATGGGGAAGTTTAGGGGTCATGGGGCTGGCTTTGGAGAGGTGTGGGAGAGTTTAAGGAGGCTAGGCAGGATACAGCTTTCCATCACATGTTCATTTAGGTACTTGGCTTGTAGGGTTAGGAGAAGGAGACTGAGTTCCCACATACCCAGCTCTGCCAGCACTTTTGGGGCCTGTCTTGCATCATCTCAAACTTTTCTTAATCTGTTTCTTTTACATGCATCTCCCCCAAGCACCTTTGCTTGATCTTGCTGTTCTGCTGCCAGTCTCCTCTGCCTGCCACCTCATCTCCCTCCATCCCTAGTGCCCCTTGCTCTGGACCTGTAGAGCTCCTCTGGAGTAGTTGTGAGGGAGCAGTGAAAAAAAGAAGGAGGAGGAGACATTTTTAGGAAGTTCTTTCTTTGCCTGTCATTGAGATGTTTCTAAGATCACTTTATCTCCTCTGCCGCTGGTACCCTGGTTATCTTTGGGTCTTGGTTGCTATGGCAACTGGTTGTGGCTGTATCCTATTCACTGACATCACACACTGTCAAAATTTGATCACCACAGCAACACAGTGCCCTTTCTAAACATAGCTCCTCTGTTTATACCAGTACCAGGCACAACAGAGAGAGGCTGGGCAGGGGCAGAGTGGGGGCAACGTGAGGAGGAATAACCTCTAGCTACCTATTTCCCAGAGAAGAAATGACAGAGACCAGGGCCAATGACTAACCTCAAAGACTTGCTCAAGGCACTGTATTTCAAGGTTGCAGGAGGTGTCTTCCATGCTGGGTTTGTGGTAATGATTAATACACATCTTGATGAGATGTTTTTGGAAGGGGTGCATGCATGTAAGTCCCATTCATTCTCCATGAGACTTTGATTCTTAGGCTCAGGTCTTCTTAAATTTAGGAGTTTCACTGCATCACACTGATCAATAGCTCCACTGAACTGGGCCATTTTAGCAAGTTGGACTTTTGTTCACAAGTCACATGGCCACCTGGGGAAATGGCAGTCCCACCCACTGCTTCTGCAGGTCACACATTTGGTCTTACTGCTCTGGGGACAAAGGCACTGATTCACATCTTGTGGATTTTGCCTGGTCTCTGGAAGTCAGAGGGACAGCTGTCATTTACTCTACCAGGGCCAAGTGGTAATTCTTGTCCTTAAGTCCTATTAAGTCAGCCTAATTGTAAGATTAGGAGAGAAGGATTGTTTCCAGTCTATATATTGCTCTTTAGTTAATGTAATCCTCTCTTCCCATCTTCCTCCTGTTTCCCAGCCTGCTTTGGCCCTTTTCGCATTTTCTTTCTCTGAGTCCCCCCTTCCCCTCCAAGTCAGATTGCCTGATTCTCATTCTTACGGTCAGCATGTGTCCTCCACAATATCGTCTCACTCCAGTCACTCCACACGCCTTTGCAGGTACTTGAGATGCCTGGCTTTGCACGGACAGCTGCCTCATATTTCAGGTTGGGGGAGAGGCTCTCAAACACTACCCACATCTGGTCCTGCACAATGGTGAAGACCCTGGCCTCCTAGAAGAGGGGAAAAAATTGAGCATCATCACCACACTGCTGTGGCTCACAGCCTGACACATCCATCTCCATCAGGCCCTCAGAAAGAACCCATCTCAGAGCCCTTCCCCTTGAGCTTCGCTTGCTCATGCTGGAGGACAGGTCTTCTTTGCTCTTTTCATCCCTTCCCACATCTGTCCAGGAACTGTCTGGATTCCTCTTGTCACAGCACCAGCTAAAATAGGATTCCCATCTACCTCCATGTCACCACTAAACACTGGCAGCAGGTGACACATCTAAAAGTGGGGGGTAATCCCCTCTCCAGCTTCACTAAAACTGGTTTTCTCCTGAGGGGAGGGTTGTTCTGCCCAGCAGCCAATCCTGGATGACCTAAAGAAGGCCAGGAGTCATATGGTGGCAGACCCCAGTCTCCTGCTCTTTACTCACCTCCCAGGGCTGACTCATGGTTCGGTACCTCACTTGATATTCCCTCTCACCATCTAAGTAGTGAGAGGAAATATTCAGGGTCCATGTTAAGTTGTAGGTGTCTTCAGTGTTCCTAATCAGTTGAAGATTTCCTGGAGGCCTCAGCTTGACTGGAAAGAGAGAGAGAGCACGCAAGGCTGATGATACCTCTGTGCTGTCTGTTCATAACAGGGCTCTGCTGGAAAACCTCATGCAGCAGGATTGGTGTCTTGCCTGTATTCACAGACTCCAGCCAAACACTGCTGAGTGAGATGGTTAACGAGTTCCCCCTCTCTGTTCCTCCTTCTTTCCCACTGACACTGATGGCAAAAGGCCTGTTTTCTCTGGACTACATTAAGGGCAGCTCCTCCTGCGAGCCTGAGTGTGGTCCCTGGAGACATTGCAATTCCACATGGCCAAGCATCCCATCTTGTAGGGGCGATCCATGAGGCAATTGTACGTACAGGAATGAAGCATTGCTGGAGTGATGGCTGCTTCCCAGCTGCTCTTTCAGAGAGCTACAGCCGCAGCCACAGGGGATGGAGTTAGACAGACTGGCTGGGCTGAACCTCCCAAGCACCTGACCCCCGCCATGCCTTCCCATGCTTCACCTTGCAGCAGCTCTACTGGACCTCTTCTTGAGCCAGTTAAACTCACACATCTGGCAAAAAATGACCCAAGGGGATGTTTTTCTGCTGGATTAGAGAGTTGAATAATTTCAGCAAAGGCTGTGACAGATGCCAAAGTTGGCTCAAAGGAAGGTGAAAGCACATGTCTGGGAGGAGGGGCATGGGAAGAGCAGCGATGCTTTCTCTCCTTTTTGCAGCATATATTTTTCAGAGTGTCAGCTGAGCTGTCATGGCCTGTTTGAAGCCAGAAATCCTACAGCAAATGACAGCTGCTGAGAACACTAGCCCAGGAATCTAGCAGAGCCTGGCTCTCCCCAGCAAAGCACTCTTATTGAACAGTGTCCCATTTATAGGAATGTCCCATTTATAGTGGCTGGCATGACACTGCAGATGAGAGGTGCAAGTGACAGGATGCAGTGTGGTCTATCTCTGCTAGCTGTTGCAGGGGGCAAGGAAAAGAGGTAGGTCTAAAATCAGCTATGGGTGTTGCACAGGGGTAGCTGGGGAAGAGAAATTAGGTATCACTTCATGGGGAAGCCCCAGAGACTGCAAGACAGATGAGCACTTACTATTTGCAAGTGGACTGAAATTCTCCTTTCGCACAGGTGTATTTCTCTTTTCTCCAATTTGGCAGTGTACAGCTATGGTTAGACAGTCTGCAGTGGTGAAGCACTGAGTCTACAAAGGAAAATTACCATTAGCGACACCCAAGTCTCATTAATAAACATTCATATTTCTATGCATTGCCTGCATATAAGAGGTTTAGGAATACTTGACAATGAATAAAGATGAAATTTTTGTCTGAAAGGCCTAAGCCTCAGAGGTGAATAGAGAAACCAAATATTTATACTTGATATAGATGGATTTTTTTTGTGCTTTGGAGAGCAGGACACTAAATACTGTGATGTCTTAGTTTGTTAGGATTATTACATCCCGACTAGGCAGGAAAGAAAGTTATTTTGGAAAAACAGGTAACATGTTTTGTGAGGCAAAGTATTTTGACAAAAATATTTTACATTCATCAGTAAGATTAAGATAATATTAGAATTAAATGTTCCACAGCAATACTAAAGGGTTATGTGCATCACACAGCAGTAAATATGCAATATGTAAATTAGCTTGACTGGAAAGAAAAGAGTTTGAAAGAGTGTTTTTTGGAGCTGTTTACCAAGCTCGACATCCATCTTTGTACATGAAGTGCAAATATGAGAAAGTTTGTCTATTGTTAGAACTGGTTGTGACCTTAGCAATAAGGAGAATTAGCTCATATTGGTTTGTTTTTTTTTTCTGAAAATGCAAAAACTACAGTAGTTTCTGGGTATGACTGAGGGAAGTACCTAAAGAGCCTAACAAATTACCGACTTAAATAAATAATAATAATTAGAAGACTTGTCTCAACATTGGCTCCACTGATGTGCTGCCATTGCTGCTAGCATCTGACATGTTTAACCAGAGGCTTCACAGTACTTAATGACCTGGAAAATGGTATTGTGCTCTTCAAGGAAAATGAGGTCTAGAGGTGACCAGATCCAGTGCTGATGTCCGTTCCTCTTCAGAGGAAGGGAATAAGGCCAAGCCCAGATAATTATGATGTAGGACACTGCATGTAATCTGTCTTTCTGCACCTCTTCTGCATGTGTCATGACAGCATGGCCCAGCTCAGAATGTATCCAGCCCCACCACCAGGGGAACCCAGAAGGGTGGTGAATATCAACAACACACAGCATCAAGCCTGCCCCCAGGACTGGAGCCAGGGAATAGGTTTGGGATCTTTGCAGTGCTCCTGGATGTCTCACTGTTTATACACCCAAAATCACATACAGATCCTGCCCGCCTTGTCATTAGCCAGGACATCTCAGATGAATTACTCACATTACTGTTTTTGCTGAAGGTCTTGATGCATCTCCTAAGCCCTGTTATGTGTTCTGCCTTGGATAATTCACAGTGCTCCTTGAATTTTTCAAATGGCCTGGGTTTTAAGCAGAAGAAATCCAATGAGCTAGGGAGACCATTTTGTATTTAGTCAAATTTTATGCAACTTAAGAGATCCTTCAAAGTGTTTTGCATCCTACCAAACTAGCTGAAAACATTACAGCAAAATCCTTCAATGGGAAACCTGTCCCCTTCTTTCCCTCCCCGCCACATCACTCAGACATATCTTATGCACTGGAACATGGAAAGTCATTGCATCCCAGCTATTTCAAGTCAAAGATGGCAAGAGGTTTCCAGTCTCTGAGGCTTCACAAAAACCTCTGGCTGTCTCCTCTGCTTTCTGTTGATAACAAAGGGCATGAAGAACTCAAACACTCCTGCTGTCCACAGCTGTGTCAACGTGGCCCCGGGAGACAAGTGTCTGTTTCATCCCTTCTCGGGTTTACAGGTCTCCTTCAAGCTACTGACAGTCCTGTAGTGTCTCAAATACTGAGATGTATCCTCTGAACCAGCTCCCATCTTGTACTCAGCCAAGGCTGTACCTCACACTTGGCAGTGCTATGCCATAGCCTCTCTTCTGCTCTGTGTCCCCTGACAAGTGTGGCTGGACTGCCTAAGGTGAGATATAGCACAGGGGGCAACAGAGTGGGAGAGCAGCAGGGGGTTTGCAGATGAGGGGGGTATCAGGCTGAGCTGGCTGCTCCAGCTGTTAGGTCAGACCAGGCTGGGATTTGCCAAAGGCGGGAAGAGGAGAGCTTTGCCTATAACTTTCCATGAAGAGACAGCTGTAACCCAGCCCCTTAGGGCAGCAGGCCAAAGAGCTTTGAAGGACAAAAGGCCAGTTGGTCCTCCCAGCAAGTGGTTTGCTGCAGAGGAAACAAAATAGACTGCGCGCATACCTGACGTGTCTTAGAGCCCTGGTCAACCTGACAGTTCCTAGCTTAGTCCCAATTCCAGACCCAACCCTTTTGATTCAATCTCATGGAGCAACAGAAATGTTTTGGGCTTTCTAGTTCCATACACCAGCCCTAGAGTGTATCCAGCAATCCCAGCCCCATTAGGAGATATCGCTACCAAAAGTCAGGAGAGACTATTCACTGTCAGAACTACACTGGTCATCTTCTTGTTATGGGCACCCAGGGAAGTCCTAGAACAGACTGGCTCCTCTCTTGACTGAAGATGTCAGAGCTGGAGACCACAGAGACCCAATCAACCCCTACTGCGGTGCTGGCCACATGCCTACCCCATCAACCACATGTGATGGGCGATGTATGACAGAGGAAAACATCATGAAATGGGAGAGGTGAAAGGGCCAAGGGAGACTATGATAAGGGGAAGAAAATTTTCCTCATTCATTGTCACTGAAGGTAGTGCATTCCTCTTTTGTCCAGCCCATCCTCGCAATGGGCAAATGGCTCCTGTATAACTTTACAACCTTCCTCCTCCCCACACCCCCCCACACTTTTCTCTGTATATCCTTCTTTTCAGTTGCAAATGCCCTTCAGTCCAGGGAACAGAGCTCTTTGGAAAATGAATCATGGACAGAGTGATGGAGGTGGAACATGGGCTGTGCTAGACATTTGAGTACCCTCAGAAGGTGAACACTGAACAGACTGGCATCTCAACCAGCATAGGGTTAGAGAGAGACTGAGAGTTCAAAGGCAAAGTCTCTCATTTCTGTGAATCCACAATACCTGGCCTGGGGAGGGGTAGCCTAGATTTATATTAAGAGGCAGACATTCCAGGACATTTTTCATTCAAAGCATTGGCTTTCCTCAGCCTTTCCAGTCATTCACCTGTCGCACAAAGCTAACTTCGATAAAATCTCCAGTTGGCATGGTGCTTCAGCAAGATCCCTGCCCGGGTTCCAAGTACAAAACAGAGTCGCCCGTGAGTCATACCAACAAGTTAGATTGGAGGTGCCTGCCAGTGGAGAAGAGACGGACAGCAACATAGATGAATTAGCAATGCCTTTTGGCATTAACTGCCATCATAGATAATTCGACCCCCTCCCAAACTAAAGACTGATTCCTCTACCGGATAACTGTGTCCAAGTAAGAAAAGCAGAGCCACTTATGTCTCTAGCTGCTCTGTGTCCTTGGAGCATGAAGTACTTGCAAGAGACCTTTATTGCAACCTCCTCTGGTCATACGTTACAGTGTAAGCATTGTTTAGTGACATACCATACCACACACTCTCCCCTGACTGACATTCTTCCCTGTTAGTCCTGCTCTCATGGGTGAAGACAATCACTTCTTACCTTGTGTAGAGTCTGATGCCAGTGAGAGAGATGTGAGGCTGAACAGCCAGAGGTGGCGCAGAAGCAGCAAAGAGGGCTTCGTCTGTGCTGGTGGCATACTGGAAGAGAGAAGACCCCCCTGCCGCAACATAGCTTTAGCAGTGCACATTAGGAAGGTTTCATCTCAGAGGATGGCTTCTCTGTCCCAGGGCAAGGCTTGAAGCCAGTGTCACTCTTCCAGGCTCAGAAATTCATATTTCTTTCAATCCAGAGGCTGCACTTTTCTCTCAGCACCTCATAGTTTTCCTGCCTTGGGTGCTTTGCTCAGCACTGAAACCATTCACAGTGCAAGGCTCACAGGCTGTTTGCAGAAGTAATGCCTTCTGGAAATGCATGTGAATGCATATCACTCCACATGTATTGTTTCAGGCTGCTTGCTGACTCAGGTAGAGAGTGGTTGAGCACTGCTTGCGTTTTGAAGAGCTTTTTTTTTTGTAAGCCCTAGGGCTGAGATAGCTAGGTGTTGGCTGAGTAAGAGAGCCCTCCAGCTGCCAGCAAGAGTTAGTGGCAGAGCATACAGCTTAGAAGGTAGATTTTGAATGGCTTTCTTGGGATAGGAAAAAGATCAGGGAGAAAGGGAAGTTTATCAGGTTCTGGAAAGCCAAGTCTTTGCTATACCACAGAATCGTACACACTTGTGCACAAATCATGCACCGCTCTTGCCTAGTAGACCCTGCACTGCCTCAGAAGGAGCCTTGCTTTTAGGTGTAGCAGAAAATTCAGGCTTTGTAATTATGTAACCCTGTAGCACCCCTCTTCTACCCATGGCAAAGGGACTCCTTGTCCTGCCAAGCCTGTACAGCCCTGGTCCATGTAGGATGGATTGGGGTTTTGGGCTTCTCATCCATAAAATTCCAAGCCTCCCCCCCCCCATCCCTCTGGACATCCATACCTTTCTTCTCTACCCAGAGAAGAAAGGACTATCCTCACCTCTCAGCAAGTCTGGAGCACAAGCAGGGCTGAGCAAAGCAAAACAGAATGCTGCTGAACCCTCCTGGGACTGCCAAGGGAGCAGGAACAGAGGGTTTTTATTGGGCTGGTATAAGGCATAATTTAGATTCCAGTTGTGATAAAAGACTGGGTTCAGAAGAAAAACAGGACGACAACACATTCACAGACAAAGGAGAGAGAGAAAGAAAGCAGCTGGGATGGTTGTGAGATGTGGGGTATGATTTGAGAGGACTGTGGAAAGATAGAGAAATAAATATACACTCAGCCCTCCCCAACGGCAAGAATCAGTTTGTCAGACCGAAACTCCTTCCAAGACGCTTTTCAGATGAGCCACCCCCATGTGGGAGACTGCTGGTATCACCCCCTTTACCTTCCAGCTCCAGGCACTGGCTGCCAGGCGGTCCAGATGAAGGGAGTCCCTGGGGACTGAGTCGCTGGGTTGGATGAAAGCAGGCGCTGGCTGTCAAACTGTGAGGGGAACTTGGGCAAGGGAGAGGGACGGGGGGAGGATCCTTGCTCAGTGCATGTCCATCTGTCCGCTGGTGCTGCTGGCGTGAGAGGAAAGGGGCCTTCAGCCAAACAGTTCTGCAAGAGCAAAAAGCTGTGGAGCAGTTGCTCTTGTATGTGCTTGATCTCTCTGTCTTCTCCCTCTCACCTTTGCACAGGAAGCTGTCGCTTGCTTGCCTTGTCAGACTGAGACGAGGCCCCGAAGTATCGAAAAGGCTAGTGAGGCCGAGAATAAAAAGCCCCAAACCACGTCCTACTTCCTGCTGGTAGAGCAATAGGTGCAGAAACAAGGGTGGAGGGATCAGGTGTTAGTTTGCAGTGCTCAGTTACACTGGGGACCAGTATGTAACTGTTGCTGGAGAGCAAAAGAGAAAGAAAAGGACCTGTCCTCCCAGAACACTGACAAGAGATCCAAACACCCAGACAGACCACTCATATCACTCTCAAGGTCTGCACGTGTGCACAGATCAATTTGGAACTGGATAGAAGTCAATCTCCAGTAGAGACATGTGGGTCGGTTTGTGAAAAATTATTCTAGTCATTGACCTAAGCAACTCCAGAATGAAACCAGCCTCCCAATCATTGTCCAAGTTTCACAGGACCCATTGCAGGTCAGAGCTGGAGTGGAACAAGGACAATGCTGTGTGTGAGCATGCTTGAGGCACAATCCTCAATCCTCCTTGCAGATAACGTGACACCACAGGAATCACCGTCCTGCAGCTTGTTGACCTAGCCAAACATGCCCTCACCCCACAGGAGGTGAAGGAATCATCCCCTCTGACCTGAGCCTCTCATTTAGTTCAGCCAGGCAAGACTGCTCTATAGTAGCTGCTGTGCTTGTTTTATGTGGCTTGTCCAACAGGCCACAAGGTATGCAAAAGATATAGCCAACCTTCTTCTGAAATTTCATGTTCCCTCTCCACTACAGATAGATAATCCCTCACAGGCCCTGTGGGAAATGTTTAATTTTAGATCTTTTCACCACAGGAGATATTTCCCCAAATACACATTGTCCTCACCTTCCAAGTCAAGACATACACACGAGCACAAATCCACAGCCCAATGATTGCCCAGTTTACAAATAGGCATGCACACACTCACGTGTCCCCGCACACCTCTCTTTTTCCACACACAAACTAAATTCTCTGAAGTGCAGCATATCACATTTCCTGTCTGGTTTGGGCTATATGAAGATGGCCTCTGGTGTGAGGCAGGAAGATGAGAATCTCCTTTTATACACACAGCGGTCACTGTGCTCTGGGTTTCTCACCTATCTCACCTAGAGCAGCTAGAGGCTCAAGCTCAGGTCCAGCAGAAGGTTTTGCTGACCAAAAGTTGCCAGAGGCTAATCACAAGTCTCCAGGCAGTTCCTTTCTGAGGACTTTATAAACCTGGAGGATGAGGCCTCGTTTAATAACAAAGGGATATTGGTTTCGAGTATTGAAAAAAGGGTATGGGAGGAGGATGAGGTTTTAGTCATAGGCATTCCAGCTGAGAAAGTGGATCTCAGAAGAGATCAGACCTCAGAAAGAGAGAGTGTTGGAGCAGAACAGGGATTTGAAGGCATGGGTGGAGACTTTTTAGAGGAGGCTGCAATAGTGGATCCTCATGGCCATTTCTGGCAGACCATTTTAGTCCAGCCTCCACTCCAGCACCAAGCACTCACTTAGAAAGGCAGCAGTCTGGAACACAACACCTCTCTCCTCACCATACATGGCATGGACCAGCGGTCTGAGAGGTGTCACTTGGATGCTCTTGCTAGCCAGCTGAAAACTCCCACTATGGCCAGTATCTGTGAGGGAAACTGGGGAATCTAACCAGCCAGCCTCTGGTGAAGAGGAGCAGGGAGGAGGATGGATCATATACTCTTTTGCTTTTGGCAATCACTGACTGCAGCAGTTGCATCTTGGAGGCTGCCACCATGGTGGAGCTGTAAAGGCCTGCAAGCTGCAGGAAGGCAAAGGAATGAGTGTCTTGGAGTCCAGAGCTTCCCTCACCATATATGCACCTGTTGAGTTCTTTTCTGCTGGGCCCAAAGAAGTGGCCTATAATCCTACATGTTACCTCACTGGCAGCCATGTCATAGCCCACAGAACATCAAGAAATGTCTGGACTCAAAGAGGTCATCTGTTGTTCCTCATCCTCATGTCCCTGTCATTTTCACTGCCTCAGGCAGGCATGCACTAGTTTTTCTAGGAGAAGGAAGGGCCAGAAGATAGAAAATTGAAAGCTTTGGAGGGTATATAAATGGCTAGCTGTAGCTCCCCACTCCTCATCCCATGCCTGTGCTGGCAGAAAACAATGTTTTCCCTCAGTGTCTCTGAGGGAAGTTGGCCAGGGTGTTGGGGACAGCTGTCAGGCTCTATGACATGCACATGTGCTTAGCAGGTGGGAGCTGTGTGAAGGAAGTTTGCTGCAGAGGTCTGTGTATGAGGCTTGGGATGGAGATGGGAAAGGGAGGTAGTGCCTGAGGATGAGATAGGCTCTGTTGATGGTAACACCAGGAGCACTGATGAGCATATTGCATTATAGCTGCATGTGTGGCAGCTGCTCCCATCTTGTTCTGAAACCTGTTCCTGGCTTTGAGAGCCTTCCTACACCAAATCCAGGCACGAGGGGTTTCTGGCATGTATCAGCAGGACACAGCCCACCTTTCCCAGAGACTTTTAAAATCAGCACAGCTTGCTCTGCTGCAGAAGTCCTTGGTTGAAGCCATGAAGTACTTTGTGAGTAACTTCTTGGTATCATCAGCTCCACAGCTGCAATGTAGTGTTCACGTTAACCATCATCTTCCCTGTTTGTCCTTCAGACTGAGACATCTGCACCTTCCTTCAGGCCAGGGATCATTTTGGGAAGTAAGAGCACAAAGCACCCATTTATTGTTCAGCTTATTGAGACCACAAAACTCCACCAATTCCTTTTTTCTTCTTCTTCTTTTTTAATGTGTAATAATTAGACGAGATTGGTTGTGCACTGGGGCAGCTGAAATAGTGGAAGAGTAAAACTTAGCATGTGGATAGTTCTTAGTGAAGATGAGCTGCTGCTACAGTTGAAAACGAAGATTTGTCTGGCCAGCCAATTCACCGAAGGTTGGTTTCTTGTAGATATGTGTCTCTATGATAGATTCCTATGCAGATTTTTTGATATCTACTGAGGACTGATGTCACAGTGTAGTCTTTCTCGGTGATGGTCCTAACGGAGAGCCACCTTTCCTTCTTCTAGCCACCTTTTCTCAATAGCAGTAAGAGATATACCTCTTTGTCAAGTGTGACTAGGATTGGTTGACTTTTCCAAAACTAAGGGAAGGAGGGGCAACAGTCTGACTGACAGCCAAAAACCCGCACACTGAGACACAGACTGCTTCAGTGTAAGTCTAATTTCCATAGGAAACCAGGTTGAAAATAGAGTAAAACAACAACTGCATGTAGTAAGAAACAGTTTCTTACACATTCACAATACCATAGTTTGTCCAGATCACAGATGATACAGACCAATACACTTGCTCTCTTTTAAGACATGACTTTTAGACTTGATGATTGCCCAGAACCTTGCGCTACTGAGAATTTGACACTTTTTAATCTCCTTTACCTCTACTTTATTAGGAATGGTGCCATTCGTAACTTACACAGCCAAGCCAAACCACAGTCAGCGATACATGCAAGATATTCTTGCGATTACCTTCCTGTCCTTATAATGATGACCAAGACATGCGAACTCACTAGTGAGCTTTGTTGTTCAGTTTTAAAGCAGCAGGTAGAAGTGCAGTGTTGGAAATTTGGTTAAGGGTGTCGTTTGGGCTAGATCAGCATGTCAGAGTAAGTTTTTAAAATCCTCAAGGCTGGAGCAGCTACTTACTCATGGGCTGATCCTTTTCCTCCCTCTGCTTTCATTAGAGAAGACTAGTGCTACTGAAACTTCTCATCTACAATTGCATGTCCACTGAGAGTCTTCTCAGAATGTCAGAGGTGAATAGGAGAATAGTTTGGCTAGATACAGAGAGAGTGAAGAAATTTTAAGTGCAAAACTATTGTGTGATGTAAAATTATCCTGCATTTCATCAACTCATTAGCTGTGGTTGGGCTAGACACAGTCCTTTGGTAGCTCTCATCAGGGACTGGAATCCTAGGCTAACTTTGGCACCTTGCCTGTGGTTTGCAAACTGCCTGACTCATCAGGGATGAGTTAGGTGGAGGGCTCAGTAGATCCCTCTGGGAGCCCTGTTCCATTTGTACTCTGGAGGAGAGCAGTGGCAAGGGTGAAGAGCTTGCAAGATGTGAGGGAATGAAGGCAGAGCTGGCCCTAATGGCCGCCAAAGTTTGCTTCCTGAGAGGATACATTCTGAAGATTGCTAGAGACTTTTAAGATTATTTTTGGTACTTTCCAAATGATGTTCTTTTAACTATAACCTTTACTTTGAATTTCCTGCTATTCATATACACGTGCTTCTCAAAACTACAACATTCTGCTACATCTGCCGTTATTTTCCCCTTAAATTGTGGTTCTCCTCTGAAAAACGTCTGTTAAAGTGGCCCTGCGGGGAACCACTGTTTGTTGTACCAGTGAGTGCTTTATTGAATTTGTTCACATTACCAGTCTAAAAGAGACTTTGCTTTCTATTGAACTAGCAAACTTTGCCTGACATTAGTGGGTCAAGATGCTTTTTTTTCCCCTCCTCCTCCATCCTCCCTAGCGATATTGTTGCTATAGGCTAAACACTGCCTTCAGGTTAATCTCTGTCACTGTGTGTAAGTGGGGAGGTATTTAAGCAGTGGAGTTTAAGTTCTGGAATCAGGTACCACAATGGGGTAACCATGCCAGGCAGCAAGTGTTAAGCATGCCTGCACAGCAGATGATATTCCAGTGTTTCTTCCCTTCCAACTTCTGTCCCACAGTGAGTCTCCTGACAGATCTGCCTGATAAAAGCAGAAAACATCAAATATATAGATACACAAAATGTTCAGAAGTAGGGATTCCCTAGCCCTGCAGGCTACGGCAGAACATGGATAAAAGTAGTAGGAAGCTGAGGCATTCGAAGGCACTCTCACCCGCGGCAAGTCTGAGGCCACAGGTGGGAGGGGATGGAGGAAGTGTTCACTTTCACTCCCTGCTGGTGGTGCTCACAGGCCCAGAGAAGTGGGGAAACAAGGGTGGGAGGGGAAGCATGCTCCTTTCAAGCAGTTTCACTCTTAGCCCGCCTGGCTGTGAACACATAGCTATGAAGTCGTGAGCATGAACACGAACACTGGACGCTCATGAGATACTCCCACTTGGGACCTGAGTCCCAGCTCTTCATTATGTTTGCATAGCACTAGACAGAGTGTCAGGACTTTGGTCTGAAGGACTGGAGCCCAAGCAGTGGAGTCAAGGTTTAAGGGACCTCCTAGGTGTGGATGTCTGCCTCCCTGATGTGTTTGTGGGTTTCGGAGAGCAGGCTCAGACATCACATTGGCATAAACATAATCTGCAGTGCCACTAGGGCCTCCTGGACCATGCATCACTTCCTAGAGATACCCATCAAAGACATGGGTTCTCACCCTGGGCCTGGTCCTCTGGTCCATCAGTACCTTTGGGCTCAGCAACCTGATGGGAGGCCCAGTACCTATGCACTTGTATGAGCACATGAATTTAGTGTGTGAGGCAGAGCATGTGTTTGAGGCAGGGTGATGTGACAAGTGATCTCTGTCAGCTGAACTGTGGTATCTGTGTATGCAGATGGTCTTAGCCTGGCACACCTGCAATGGAAAACTCATCAGCATGAACTGGAAAGAAGGTGGTGTACCCGTGCGACTATCAACGTATTTATACAACTCTCACATCCTCTCTGCATCTCAATTCCAACAGCAGAAAAAGGAGTATAAAGGACATCTTCTCATCTTCAGGAACTGAGATTCACAGACCAGGGACCAGATCCTGCATCACACATGAGTGTCCACAGACAGGGGCATTATTAAATTAATTATTCCTATTAAATGTTACATTTATATTATATTTATATTATATTTATAAATTAAATTAAATACTCCTATTGTTAAAACTTGCCCACACAAGTCCCTGAGGATTCCTCTGGCCTTGAGTGCTGAGAAAACATGATGAGAATGCCTTGTGAACTTGCTTCCAGACCTGTACTGAAGAGTGGATATTTGTGCAAATGATTCAACTTACAGGAAGGCCAGTATTGGATTCAGAGACCAGTATTATACCAAATATGCATCCCAGTAAGGTAATCAGCAAGTGTTCAACTGGCTGATTTGCTATTCAGCACCAGAGTCTGCTCTTGTCCTTGGGGGAGATTATACCTTGTTACATGGGCAGTCTTGGAAATATAAAGCCCAGCCTTGTTTTGCATCTTGCCAGTGTTACATCTCTCTCTATTTACAGTTAGAAGGGCTTGTATGCCCTTCTAACAATAGAGAGATGTAACAGTCTTATGTACAGTAAGAAGGGCTTGACAAATCTAATATGAAGCAATGATGGCTTCTAGACCTACTAAATTAAGAAAAATTCAGAGGTTTACTGTGCATTCAAAATTCCATGAAGGCAAGACATAATACTGCAAGGACTTTCTTGGGAATAAACCCTCAGATACTGTGATTAGCTAGGCCTGCTCCCAAATTAATCACATTTCCTTTCCTCCTCTGGAGGAAAAGATCATTATAACAAACATCCCTATTCTGCTCAGAACACTCCTTGCTCTTTCTCCCTTCTCTTCATCTTTGTGTCTGAGCACTTTTAGAAAGGGAGCTAATTATATTGGTGATTTTGTTTTAAAATGTTTGATGATGTCATGCTTGTCCAAAGGTCAATCCCCTGCTTCCCTTAAGCCCTTCAAGGGTTACTGATTTGTGACTATGTCATTAAAATGCCTGAACAGAAATGACTTGTTTGGAGGCAGCTGCCTGTCTCCCACAGCTCTATGTTTGGGAAGTATGCTCCTCCCAAGGACTTGAGGACAGTTCATGCCCTCAAGGGATGTACCTACCACCTTGTGAAACAGGTGAGCACAAGGGGCTCCTTATCCCTTTTGAGAGCCTACCTCTGCCAGGATTTCAGCTCTGGGCCTGTTTCTCTGAAGACCTTTCCTCCCAGGGAGTCCTTCTGTGAGGTGAACCACCTTTAGTAGAGCGGCTCTGCAGCTTGACAAGGTTTTTGAATGTGGCTGTACATAGTTGATGAGGCCATGCACTGACTGGGGGAATGGAGTAGGAAGGATTGCTTGTTGCTGAAGACTATGAACCTGATCCTTGTGAACACTGCATGACCATCACTTGGGGAAAAAAAAAAAGGAATCTATGTGGAAAAGACTTTTTTTCCCCACTGTGGCCACTGAAGAGCCTGAAGGTGCTCCTTGAGAGACATGACACAGAGCCCTTTGCATGTGTGACTTTTCAGGTCCCTTGCTATAAACACAAAGACCAAGCCAAATCTCACCACATTTGCCCCATTGGCTGGGTCTATATTTGGTAACTGGGATGTGGAAGTCTTAGAGGAGATGGGACTTGAGTACTTGTGAGAAAGACCACACCAAGGTGTCACTTGCCTCCTCTTCTGGTTCCTGAAAATGACATATGTGGACAGGAGGGAAAGGTCTTTTGAAATGTTGTCATTCCCTGTTGCTCCAGCACCTCACTCAAAAAAAGCAGAAAAGGGCAGAGCACTGTGGCAGTTCTCCTTCTCCCTGAAACTCAGAAATGCAATTTTAGCCTTCAGTGTCAGCACTGGGCTGGAGGACTGTTTTAGGCAGGGTGCCATGCAGTTGGGAACAGAATGTGGAGAAGGTTTGGGGGAAATGTCCTCTTTCTGCACCTGTGTACACATGCACAGTGGCACAGCTGAGTGGGAAAACACTGAGGCTGATCGAACATTTGGCTTCACTTGAATGTTTACCCTGAAAACAGGCCAAGGATGATGCACATCCAGAGGCACCAGGGTCCCTTTCTTTAGCTGTGGTCTGCTCAGGTAATAGCTTAATTCTAAGGGAAACTTGCACTGTTGCTTTTATGCTTTGAGAGCAATGGTGTCAATACATTTCCCCAGTGCTGATCTTCCCTGCACCCCAAGAGAAAGGATCCCCTCTCTTTCTCCCCCCGCCATCTCCTTTGCAGGCAGCAGGGTCTTCATCAGAGGTGCACAGTGCCCAGAGGTAATTTGGCTGTGAAAAGGGCTGCTGTTTTTTTTTTTTTTTCCTCTGGCTTTGGAAATGATGCTGGCAGCCTGGTGCAGTAGCTCTCCCTCCTTCCCCCCCCCCACCCCCCCCCACCTCAGCCCCCGTGAGGGGGGAGAAAGAGCGTGGGTGGTGGAAGGAGCTGTGGTCCCCAGATGTGTGAAATACTGCTGAGAAGAAATAGCACACCCCGGACAAACAGCAGAGCAGTTCAGCTGAAGAGAGCCATCGCTCTGGGCTTGCGTCACTGACCTTTTCCTCTCGCCCTTCTCAGTCCTCACCTGACCCTCCCACTGTTTCCCCTGCACTTTGCACTGAGAGACCTCTCTGCATAATGCTTTGCAATGGTGATTAGAGCTGGCACTGGAGTTTAAAGGGGTGAGAGTGGAAAACAAGCCCTGCAGAAAACAGAAGGCAATGCTCTTCATTTCCCCAGAAGTCAGGTTGCCACCTTGCAGGACAAGAAAATCATGTGCTGACCCAACACGCCACTGTCCCTGCCTGGCCTACCCATTGCAATGAAGGCATAGCTATTCTGCCTCCACAGCTGGCAGGGTTATTGGCAGGGGAGGAGGAGAAAGCTTCTCCTGGGCTCAGGGGATTGCCTCAGACTCTGAAATATCATGAAGAATTCAAAATCCTAAAAACATTTCAAACCTTTGCAGGGTCAAGCTTGAAATGTGGTACAACTGTAACAACCTGCACAAGTCTTCTAACAGTCAAACAATGCTGCCAAAGTACCACATGGAGAGAGAAATGGGAGTCAGTGTGAAGTGAGGATGTGGGAGATATTTTGGAGTATGTGTGGAATGGCAAATCTGTGGGCCCTTGGACCAAAAGATCTACCGAATTGCTGCCTATGGCTGCAGGGGACAGGGCTTGGTTGCCTGGGAAGTCCTTTCCAGTAATCTGTTCCATTCCACTTCTTTAGGGGCAGAATCAAGGACAGATGGAAAAAATGGGCAAATGAAAGAATGCAATAAGCCTAGAAATGTGAGTGTGGGGCAAACAGGAGAATGCAGTGAGCACTAGGCACCTGTTGAAACATACACCCATTTTTCTAGGTAAGTCCAAAGAAGTCCTTCTGCTGTCACTTTGCTCTCCCATCACCATGGGGCCTTATGTAAAGGAGGGTGGAGAAGGACTGAGCAACAGAAAGTTCCCATGCTGTTGCTTCTGAGGTACTTTGCCTTAGCCTTGCATGAGGACATTGGTATGGCAAACATCTGGAGTTCAGGCAGGACTTTAGAGCGGGGAACACAAACAATGAAAATAATGCCTGCAGGATGGGTGTTAGTGAGATAGACCTATTGTCCTCTTTCATCTTGCTGGGGTGTTCCCTTCCCCAGCTTCTTTGAGGCATTGCCACTGACCTCAGAGGCAACCAGTGAGGCTTGGGCACATCTCCCAGCTCAGAGGCGCACTGAAATTTGCATTGTCTGGGCTCCCTTACAGTCAAGGGTCCTCAGCAATTTTAGGTTGATGCATGTCAGCCTCATTTCCTGAAGGCACAGATGCAAGTGGGTTAAAGAAAATCAAGTGCACATACAGCTCCCACTCAAGGCTGGATTCTCAGCCTTCCCAGGGTATATGAGGAGTCCCCTACTCCTTAGTTTCTCTGCTCCCTCCCATTTTAGTAGTTGCAAACAGAGACTCAGAAGGGTGTGAGATTCTGCAATAATTCCCTGGTCATTTGTGAGTTGTGACACACACTCAAGAGATGGGACTGGCCTGGGGGTTGACAAGGTGTCGGAAGCCTTTAACTTGAATCTTCTGCCCTGCCTCTCACTGTGGTGTAACTGAGGGGAGAAAGATCACAGAGGGCTGGTGGGGGGAGGGAGGGGGAAGGCAGGTCATGATGCAAAGGAGCTGTGCTTGTACAGAAGAGGCCTGCTACCTCAGACCCCTCTACCCACCTCCTGATAGCATCTTCAGAGTGAGCCAGGCTTGCAAAGGGCAACTGTTTCCGTTGGCAGAAAGGCGAGCGATGTCCATATGGGGTTGGTACGTGTGTGTTTACAAGTGTGGGTGTGATAGCAGAGCACAGCTCTGAGCTGGCCTCTGAAACCTGGCATGGCCCAGCAAATGCTCCCTTTCCTGCTGTGGTCAGAGGAGGGCCATGCTGCGCTCACAGCCTTGTGTGAGGTGGTGGAAAGATTGTCTTCAGAAATGCAGCCGCGCCCCATCTTCCACGCAGCCATGGGCAGGGTCTGCAACAGCTCTTTGGGCCCAACATTGACTCCCACACAGAAGTAGGAAAGGAAACATCAGAAAGAGAGGAGCTAGGGCAGCTTTAACCTATTGATGGAGTCTGGCTGTGATGTGCTGGCTGGGGCTCTGCTTGCAGCGCTGAGCATTGCTGGCTGCAGGGCTGTATTGCCCCCTCTCCACCCCTGACTCTGGGATATAAACAAGGCAGAGAGTTAAGTGAAGCAGGCTGTCTGGATTATGTGGAAGGGAAGGAGGGAGAGCAAGCTGGAAAAGGGGAAACCCACCACATCCCAGAATGGCGGCCTCCAGAACAGCGCTCCTAGCACAGAATCCCCTGGCGTGGGGCAGACCACACACCATGGCTAGAAGTTGAGGCGATGCTCAAGAGGCCCCCTGAGCCCTCTCCCATGACTGCTTCATCTATGACAAAGTCTGGCCAGGATTGTAGGAGATGTAGAGCCAGCTCCTGTCACCCTGGGCCCCGCCCTTCCTTGCACTTTGGGTACTTGCATGCGTGCCTGCATCTGCATGAGTGCCGAGGGTCTCCTTCTGGGTCTCCTTCCCTGGTGCTAACCCTGCACCTTCCTTAGGGCCTTTTATATCCCTTTTCTCCCCACCTTTCTCTTTTCTCCTTTCCAACAGCTGTCACAGGACAAGGAGCTATTGCAGAGCCTTCAGTATCTCCTGAGCTGGGCCTGACATGTGTTTCCTTCCCTGGAGACAGCACCATATCCTGCCCTTTACCTCCTCTTTCCCACTCCCTCCCCCTTCATACCTGCAAGACCACAAACCCGCAGGAAGCCAGTTAAAGGGCCAACCCCTTAGCAGATACCTTGAGCAAGCTTGAGAAAAACACAAGCCCTCAGTGCCCTTTGTAGCAGGGCTTGTGCCACTCCTCCAGGGAAAAGAGAGGCATGGCCCAGGGCTAGCGCTGTCACTGCTTGGCAGTGCTGCCCTCCCTGGGACATGCTTCTTGTGTGAGCCCCACAAGCACAGGGGGTCAAGGTCTTTGACCTGCGCAACAGGCAGGGCACCCTTGCTGGCTGTCCCCAGCTCCAGGTCCACATATCATGGAGTGGCCACTGTTGCATGGATAAGGCCCTAGCGTCAGAATGAATGAGGTGACTGGAGGCCTCATGGCCTGCAGGGCATGGCTGCACCTGTTGGTTGGTCATCAGGGCTAGCCTGACCCAGTTCAGACCTAAGCTGTTCCTTCAACAGTGTTGCAGGGCCAACCTTACCTGAGCTGAGCCTCACCCATGGTGACTCCACCGTCAGCCTCCATGGTGTGATGGGTGGCACATGCTATAGACCCCTGCCAGGGCTGCATGCATCTTAGCCTCAAGGGATTTGGCTGAACAGCCTCTTCTGGTGGCACTTGCCTCTCCAAGAGGGCAGGCTGAAGGCCTGAATCATAGAAAACTTTTCTAGAAAGTACACATGCCACCCCCTCCTTGCTTTTCATCTCTTCTAAGTGTGACAAAAGCACCTCCAGTCTACCAGCATCTCACCTCAATGGGCCAGGAACATGCACAGGCACAATCCCTGCACTTCTTGAGGATATATTTCTGTCTGCTTGCTTAGGAGAGAATAAAAAACCTGCAGAAGACTGGGCTTAGACTGCTAGATTATCACATGTTCTGGAATTTATGTACTGAGATAAATGTAGCCCTAGCTCTGGGCCTGACACAGCACCAGAGGCCTGTGAGGATGTGGAGACAATGTGCTTATGCTGTCCACCCCTTGGCAAATAGGCATCTGGCACACATCAAACCACAGGAGAAGATGTTTGAAGATGAATAAGACTCAGAATAGGAGGTCTTATATGGGCATGTTCCCTTGTTCTCTTGTCCAGTCCTCCACTTCAGCAGGAGTGCTGGTCCACACAGTGCAAACCCCAAAGACCTTGTGAGAAACCCCACTTACCTCTTTGTCCTGCACTGAGACCTCCAGTGGGCCTCCTGCCTGTCCTGAGGACCTTACCCCCTCTCATATCTTCCACCCAAGCCTCCAAGTCTCCACTCCCCACTGACCATCAAGTCTTCCCATTCTCCCCAAATTTATGTGCAGTCATCACTTGTTCTTCCACCTCTGACCAAAAGCTCAAGCCATTCCCATCACACACAAGCCTTCCGGAAAGTGTGCCCAGTTTAAGTCTTGAACTACCACCCACTCTATTGTTTCCAAGCACAGGTACCTAGTCAACAATTTAATAGCCCTCTTAAGTCTACACTTCCTGGCTTTACCTCTTGACGGAGAAAATAGAAACACCACAGGGAAAAATCACTCTTATCATGTTTGCTAAGTACCAATAGAAAGGTGTGCCAAAATTTTCACAAGATAAAGGATCTGGTCCCTCTCAAAAGGTGCCTGACCTCAGCCCAGCCTTCCTCAATGAAATTAGTTAAATATTTGGAGACTCATCCTACAGTGTATTCTGTCTCCCTCTTTTTTTTTGGTAATTTCCAGAGAAACCTTCCCTCAGTTTGCTTAAAGCCTTCCCAGAAGGAAGGAGGGAAAAGTGCAAATCAAAGTGCAAAACAACCAGGGAGAAAAGTTTAATACCACTGAAAAAATATATACATATACAAAAGTTCTTGGAGTTTGTTTGTTTTTGTCACATAAAGCACCATTAATTCCACAGTACATTACAACTCAGCCTACTACGCCTTCCAGAAAGCACCCAAGACTCTTGAAATCTGATTTAGCACCAAGGGAATGCCATCTTATTTAGCACCAAGAAGCCTGTTAAACATATCCTTTGGTCCCCCTGCCATCCTTTCCCATGCACATCAGGCACCATCTGGCTCATGGGCAGCACATGAGCCACAGACCTGTCACTGGCACTCAAAAAACAAATGGGAAGGGAGGAACAGAGAAGCTCGGGTCTGGAGATATTCAGTGTTAGAAAGGCTTGCTTCTGTTCAGGGAGACAGAGGGGCGCTGCACAATCTAAATACGTAATATCTGGGTTTGCAGCCTGCAGCTCAGGAAGAGATAAAGAGATTTGGTCCTGAACATCATCTCCAGCATGCTGCTTCCTCTCTACTGCTTGAAATTTGTCTCTGAGCAATTCCACACACCAAATCTGCCAGTGGAGAGGAAGAAACTCAGTCCCCTTGTGTTCCTATGATCCCATCACCACACGGTTCACCAAGGAAGACCCAGCTTTGTGTCAGTTGAACCTTGTTTTTGTACCCACAGTGTAAGTAAGAATAGTGATGAGGATCAGGGACACAAAGTCTGAAACTCATTCCAGTCTGTACAGCTTCCTTAGCAAAGCAGGCAGGATAAGTAATCAGCGCAAGAGAGAAAATGGCCTGCAATTCTCTCAAGTTCATTTTTAATATTTAGCCTTTGCCATCTGGGCAGAGTGTACCTGACCTGATCCTGTATAATAATCTGATGCGTATCTCTGACAGGAGAGCTCTGATAGTCCCAGGTACTACAGGCAGAGACCATGGCTAATCATGAGACCACAGAAGCTAGTTAAGTCAGAAGACTTCATTATTAGTTATGGGCAGAGGAGAAATACAGTTTCTCCTGCTTGTCCTGTCCTGAGACTCAAAAAAGAGACAACCCTTAGCACTGCTGTTTACAGCAGTATCAGAACACGTGGAAGTAGGTTTCCCAAAGTGCTGAGTCAGCCTCATCTGCTCCCCTCCAAGACTGTAGCAACCCCAAAGGGATGTGAGTGAAAGCAGCATAAGACCTGTACTAGAAAATCCTACTACTGGCATCCATTCCCACCACCTCTCCAACCTGACAAGAAGAGTGAGGATTTGTTTTAGCCACATGCTTTTCCCAGTTATTCTGATGAGGTTGCCAGAAAAGGGCATAGAACATATGACAAGGATGTTTATAATACTGGGGCAAGGTGCTGAAGTCTCACCTCTTTTCATGCCACTGTTTTGCCCCTACCTCTCTTCCCTCACAGAGGCAAAGAGGTGTCAACCTGTCCAGGTTTGAAAACTGTGGTTTAACTGCAATAGGTCCTGAAACAGATGTATCTCCATAGTGATGCGGAAGAACCACCTTCAGGAGGATTGATGTGATGGCATATAGGGGCCATGGTCCTGCCCCAACTCTCCCCTCACATCTGCAAGTGTTAGGGATAATTGCTGGCATCACTGGAACAGCATGGATGCTCTTCTGCCAAAGAAGACAGCAGAATCAGGTCCACCATCTGTACTTAGGAAAGGGATATCCCATACTGGACTGGGCTGCCTTCCCCAAGCTAGGAAAATGAAACTGAGTAGTGCTCTGGGGAGGTTTGCAAGGGTTCCCTCTCTCTCTCTCGTTCTGCACTTATGATCCCTAGTGGGGATAAAACGGCGGACTCTACTGATTCAGTGGGCAGATGCCTCTGTAGGGTCTGGCTGAGGGTCTGGCACCTTCTCTCTTTGAAAAGCTAGAGCTGACACAGCAGAAGACTATCGCACCAGGCCTAGACCTTACAGCCAACCTAGGCTGAGGAAGGGCCACAAGACCCAGAATTCTGGGCTGTAACCTGAGGGCTCTGTGGTGCAAAATGGTGTCTAAGGCAAGTCAATGACGTACTTTGGAAAGCTGGCTGTCCCCTATTTGGAAAGACAGTATCATCTCTCACCGGTCCTCCATTTTCCTCATGCTACAAGGGGCCAACAGACTCCAGTCCATTCTCCAGTCCACAGGCAGGAGAGTTGACAGTAGAGTCATGTTGCAGGCTGCAAAACTGGCATATCCAGTCGGGACAGAGAGAAGCCAGGATGCACCTAGGCAGTGGGAACTTTCTAGCCCTTTCTATAGGAGTCCTTTGTGCATGAAATGCCGAGGAGGGACCATCCCCAGGAACAGCATTTTAGCTGCCCTTCTGCTTCAGGACCCCATGTGTCAGATACAGCTTGTTGGCAGTTTATAGAACAAGCCAAGAACCTAAGTTGGGGTAATGAGGTGAGGGGGTAAGAGATAGCAGTGTCATGCTGTAATGCGCAGATACAGGCCTGGCTGCAAGAGAGGAGGGAGCATGAGGTGGGAGCCAGTGTGGCAAGTCTCACGCTCGATGCCTGAGACTTGACAGGCCCATTTCCAAGTGGTTTGCAGTGGTTGTGGGCAGTAAAGAGAGAGGGAGAGAGGAAGAAGAAAAAGCCCCAAAAGGCCCAGGGGACAGGAGGGGGCAGTTAGTCAAGGCTGGGCTTGACCAGGTACCCGTTGAAGGTGATGTACACATCAACATCATCACTGTAAATGGCGTTCTCCCGCTCCCGCTTGTAGAGCCGCACCCAGACCTCATCGTTTTCCTGCAGCTCCAGCATGAGGCTCTGGCTCTGCATGATGCTGCGGTCACTGGGTTGGGCATACAAGATGACTGCCTCTTCTTCATTGTGCATGATGTGCATATAGGTCTCCTTGAAGTTCCAGGTGTGGACATTGAGGCTGAAGTAGTAAAGGCCTCCTACATAGCAGTAGAACTTGCCATTGAACATGTCAAAGTGTCTGTAGAGGTTGACGAAGACTGTGTCGAAGATCAAGACCTGGTAGCCCTCGCTGCTATGCAGTGCTTTCTTGCGACCCACGGAGAATGCAGCATACTGATGCTTGCAGGGGTCCCCTGCTGTGCCCATCTGTCCTTTACTGCCTTTCTGGCCCTGGGCACCCCTTTCACCTCGTGGCCCTTCTTTGCCCCATTTCCCTGGTATACCAGGCTCTCCCCGGTCTCCTTTTTCTCCTACAAGAGAAAGCAGAGGACACATCCCCCATGTAATATCAGAGGGAGAAGTGGAAGTGACAGTGAGACAGCACGACAAAGAGACAGAGAATTGCTCAAGGATGGGTCAATGCCAGAGGAAGGAATGCTCCTGAGAGTCACAATATCATCATGCCTTATGGGAAAAGAGCCAGCAGAGCTCTGGGTATGACTAGGGTCTCTTTTCTTGCTAACCTCCTGCTGACCACATAATATGATGTTGTTGGAGGCACTAGGACCTCTCTCTAGGGAATTCCACCTCAAGATGGAGCACACAATGCAAAGTACCATTGGGGCTCTCAGTCTGTTCTTCCTCCTCCACATTCCCTTAGCCCACCACAGTCCCTGCCCTCCAACATACCTCTCCCATGACACAGTTACCCACTTAGTGGGAACACAGTTCTTGTTGTAGGCTGGGGAAGGGGGAGAAGCATTGATGTATATGGGAGAGTATAATTAGAGAGTGACAAGGAGGTCAGAGGGAGAAGAACCAAGCTGGACTTGGCAGATGGTGAAATGCAGGTTAGAAGATTGGTACTGTGACAAAACCAGCATCATTTGGTCCTCCTGTTTATGTAATACTGCAATTCTACCTTGAGGTTGGTGCATTGCCTGCCGTGCATCTATACTTTGGGCAGGCATCAATGCAGAGAGAGAACAGCACAAGAATGTACTTTATGTGTGGAAAGGAGACAGGGGTCAAAACAGCCTCCAGCACAAGTGACAGCATCCCAAATTTGTGCTTGGTTCCCCTTCTCCCCTCCTTCCCTTGTGCAGCTTTGCAAAATTGCTGGTGCATAGTTCCCCCTGCAACATCCTACCCTAGTGCAGGTCTCTATCTGCCCTTGAATGCACTTCTGAGCTTTGATAAATTGCAGCTATTTCCAGGATGGGGCGAGAAAGGGGGAACATCTGCCCAGCTAGTCCAGAGGAACCACAGAACAACCATGAGTGAGTGGAGCGGGATCCAGCTGGGAACAGACTTTTGCCCACAGCAAAAGCTGAAAGGGGGAGACCTCAAAGGAGGAGCTGCTCTAAAATAGGGAGCATTTCCCCCTGAGCCAAGCCAGCCACAGCAGGGTGGAACAAGCTGGATGTCACTGCCAGTTAGCTTGGAGGTACATCCAAATATCTGCTGCCCCTTCTCGCCCTCCTCCCTCCCCCAAGTGCACGTGACCCATGGAGCCAGAGAAGGCTTCCTCATAGCCATGCCTGGCACCACTGTCTTCCCTCCAAGACTGCATATGTTGCAGCTGGATAGAGGCTGCTCCTTCCCTTAGGCACTACAAGACACTCTGGAAGTCAGAGGCAAGGAAGGAGGCCTGCCAGCCTGGCAAGAGGCCGCCACTGTCACTTCTCTGCTAGCAGGGAGGAAGAGCTGGTGGCAAGCAGCTTCCTGAGACACAGAGGTCACAGCAAAGATATACACTCATTTCCTCCCTCAGGCTACCCTTGGTCATGGCACAAAACATCTGGGCCTTCAGCAAAGTGTGTATCGGCACATACCCTTCAGGATGGTGTCTGGCATTCTGTCAGATTAACCAGGATGCCAGCAACCCAGCTGACGCCTCCAACACAGTGCCACTGGTCCCTAAGCAGGCCTCAGCACCCTGGGGTCAAGCTCGGCACTTACCCTTCAGTATGGTGATGTTGATATATGGACGGACCTCTGGCATTGGGTAGGGCAAGTGGTGGTGACTGGGAGAGAGCGGTGGGGCATCTGTGGAGGAGTCCAGTGGGTCACAACAGCGCCTGCAAGCACCAGGGTTTGGTTCTGTGAGGTGCGGTTCATCGGTGGGTGCCCCAAGCACAATGAGAGGGAGGACAAGGAAGGCCAGGGATGTGCGCAGGCAAATCATTTCCATGGTGACCTGGGAAAATACGAGGAAGCACCAGAATGAGACATTAGAAAGAAAGAACACAGGAGAGACTACCAAGGAACAACAGATCTTGGTGGCTGGAGCCAGTAGTGGGATGAAAATGGCATTGTCTTGTGGAGGGAGTTGCGTGCTTGATTTCCTGGAATTTCAAGGCTGCAATCTGAGCAGCAACCGCACGGCCCAAGAGGATGTCCCACACCCTTCAGTCCAGACCAATGGAGACTAGGTGTCAACCCTGGAAGAAGGCTTGATCCTCGAAGCCTGCCACCAGGCAAACCACTGGAGCCACCTCAAGATTCAGTCCCCAGGCTGGGACAGAAGAAGGAGAGATGGCAAACCACACAGTCCTTTTTAACAAAAGCATGCTCTGAGAGATTGCTGAATCTGTGGGGAGGCCTGTGAAAAACTCCAGACCTCTAATCACTTTGTATCAACTCTTTGTGGGAGTTAACCCAGCCCTCCCAGCTGGGGTCTGACCTACACCTCTCTGCAGAGAGGCCCCTTCAGCTGTGGGCTAGGAACCTAACTTCAACCCCCTCCTTTCCCCACAACCAAATCACTTCTCTCTCCATACTTCAGTCCCCACACCCAGGGTCAGTTTCGCCTTTTCTTTCTGTCACAGGAGGAGAGCCGATCCCCAGCACCTTCCCCAAAGGAACTGTCGAACAGCAGGTGATGCCAGGCTTTTGGAGAAAGACCGGAGGGCAGCTGCTCTATTGTGGAGGGGGAAGGAAGCTGAGAGCAGAGCAGGCAGACTGTAGAGAAGTATGTGTACGAGAAACAGACATGCAAACAAGCCCATAGCCCCCCCTCTTCCAGCCTCTGCCCCCCACTTCCCTCTGCCTGTACCCCAGTGCAGCATGGCAGCTCACCCTGAAGGCTGAGGGCTCCCCTGTGTGCTCCCCAGCCCCTGCTTGCTGGCTCACATCTGCCTACAAAGCCGGCCCCCAGGCCCATGGCTTTAAGAGAGCTGGCTTTTGGCACAGGCACTGCTGCGTGCTGGCTGGGTGCACAAGCTCAGCTTGGACCTGCTCCCTCCCTTCTCCTCTCCCTCCGTCCCCTCCCTGGCTTTGGGCTCTCTCCATTGAAAACGGCTTGGGTTTCAGCATCTTTTAACTCTTTCCTAGGGAGTTCCTTTCCCTTACATGTATTTCATCTTCCTTTTGCCTTCCAAACAGCCTAGCCCTGGGCAGCAAAATGCAGGCAGAGCAGACTGCACTCTGTGCAAGGGGCGGGCAGGCAGCATGGTAGTGCCTCAAACTGAACATCTCAGGATGGGCAAGGTGGGGTGTAGAGGGGCAAGAGACAGCCTGTCTTTCAGGTGGGATGATCCAGGACTCTGGACTCACTGCTAATCCCCTGTGTTAGCCCCTTGTCCTGTGTATTAGCCCCTCACTTGGTTTCTTGTGTTCTCTCCCCAGCTATGCCTGTCACAGTCATTGTCCCTAAACTTCTTCATCTTTCATTCCCTCCTGCATTTTTTTTTTTGCGTGTCCCCATGCTTTTTCTCCCCAGCCATGGCATTTCTAGTAGGCTATCTTGCCAGCTGGGAGAGACATCAGCTTTCCCCTCTCTGATCATCCTCTCTTCCTGCGCAGAGCCCCAGTCCTTGCACTGTGGCACGTTTCAACCCCTGGTCACCTTCCTGGCTAAGCAGTTCATTTTGGAGGAGTGTGCCTGGCCTGGAGCTCAGCCCCGCTGCAGGGAGCTACCTCCCCGTAAAGCTGAGGCTCTGGAGCAAACCCTGGCCATGGTCTTCACCCCCAACCCGGTGCCAAGCCAATTTACTCGTGCCATTACGACCAGGGCTATACGGTAGTGCTGGAACGTGGGAATGGATGGCATTTTGTGGGGAGGAGCAGGATGGAGGGAAGCAGGGGACATTCCTCACACTGCAAAATCGATTGGGAAGTGGTTTTGGGGAATCTCATGCTGCAGCAAAATCTGATTTGGAAACCTATACCCCGTGGGGGTGCACATGTGTCTTCAGGAGGTGGAAGGGAGGATGGGCTAGCAATAGTTCTCTTCTGTGGGAGCCAGAAGTGCCAAGTCAGCACTGTGTCTCCAGTATTTTCAGAGGGAAGCTAGAGAAGGCTGGTAGATTTCTGATGGGAAAAGGGTCTTGTGTGTGCGTACATGTGCTTGGATTTTTTTTTCCTTCTCCCAGTTGTTTGGTTTGGGAATGGGAGGCCCTGCTTCCTGGAGTGGTTGGTGCTTGGCAGGGCCCCAGCACCACTGGAGAAGTGAGTGGAAAAGTCTGGGAAAATATGTGCTGCAAGCTGGGGGAAGGGAGAAATGGGGGTTGGGATGTCTGGAGATATTCTCAGGCTGCCTGTCAGCCTGCAGTTCAATGAACATGGAGTGAACATGCCTCCCAGCTGAGGCTGGGGGAGGCCCACGAAATTCACTGCAGCACTAGTGAGGTCCCAATAAGGCTCCAGCACTGACACACAATGAGGCCCAAAGCAAGTCTCACATGTTTGCCCCGTGCCTCAGTTTCCCTGTTTGGAAAATGAGAGGGAAAAAGGGGAAGGGTTAGGGCAACACTTCCTGCTAATGGAGTCTTGCCAGGTTACAGAAGCAGGTTTTCATGATCAATTGTATTATCTACTTCTGCCTGCTGCTGGTGAGGATTTCATCAGCTGACAGTGCTATTGCTGCTGGCAAATAAATTATCTGGGGTGCAGAAAACTCAGAAACTCTCACACTGTCAGCAGAGCTCATCTCCGTCCCATCAAAGCTATTGCAGTGCCTCTTGTCTCTGAGACTGCGGCTTATTTCCAAGCATGACATTTCTTTTGTACCCCCTTTCCGCAGCTCTGTGCCTTATCTCTGGCTGCACCTATCTTTTGAAGGAGAACAGGCAGCAGAGAAGGCAGTTGTCCTCATTCCCGCCCTGCTCTTGAGGAGTTCACAATCAAGCAAACATTTGTTGCCCAGTACCTCAATGGCCAGGGCCTTTGCCTTTTTCCCATCTGACTGTGACCACAGGCCAGAGTGGGGACCGAGCAGGGCTTTGTACTGAATGCGTCACACAAGCTGAACAGGGTTCCTCTGGGAGCCAGCAGATGAAGACTTGTACTTCTGGCATTGTCCGGCTGGGCAGCAGTTTACACCAATAAAGGCACTCTTGCCAGGGTAATATTGCCATGCCCCCTGAAGGGAACGCGCCATACCAGCAACATTTTGCAGTGTACCGCATTTGCAGGAGGCTTTGACTTGTATGGCCAGGTGCTTGGGGACATAGGCTTTGAGAATGCTGTCCAGCTTTCCTGTGACAGCCACACTTCTAAGTGTAATCCAAGCCTGGAGGCACCTTGTGTATTCAGCTCTCTTCTCTCTCCCTTATCACACACACTGCCTTGGAGGCAGCCCAGGAAGGCACTGGCCAGATCGGACTCCCGCAATCCCCTCTCAAAAGTAACTACTTCTTCCTTCTATATTTCCTCCCCTCTCCTGCACTCCTGCACCCCCCCCTCCCCAACACACATGGGCAAAGCAGGGGGATAAAGCCTGGTTCCCCCCAGTGGCTCCCTGCATCCTATTGCCCCCATCCACCACACGTAGAGAAGGAAGGAAATTCTCTTGCTGTTTCCTCCCCTTCCATCTGTATGTATACAGCTCCCCTTCTGCACATATGGACCCCCTGATCTGATATACATACTCACATCCACCCCAAAACACCCACACACTCGCCCTTCACAGCTCCTCCCCTAGCAAAGCCTGGGCTCTTCCTCCCAAACAAAAGTATTGTCCACACTGAGAAGCAGCCCCTTCTTTTTCCTTCCTGGCTGCTTGTCCTTGATCAGAGTGGCTTTCCCTTTCCCTCTTTTCCCACCCCTCTGTTCTGAAACTCCAAGAGCAGTACAAGCAGGAAGGGGAAATGGAGGACGTCTTACCTCCGAACCCCTCCAGAGGGGTCCTGCGCTGGGTTACGTGTATCCTCAGCTGCTCCTTGTTAGCACCGCGGGGAGGGAGGGCTCGTGGGGCCCAGCTGACTGTAGACAGATGCTTGCCAAGTGCTGTTATGTAATTACTGTCTTTTCCATCCTGCCTTGGAGGCTTTTCTGAGTACCTCCCCCACGCTCTGGTCTGTGTCAGGCTTGGCTCTCATTTCCCTCCCTCCCCCCCACCCTGCACTGGATCATGATTTGTTCAGCTCAACAGCTGATTCCTTCTGGAAGCAAAGTTCATGCTTTTGGCTACTGCCATTGCTACCCTTGAAAGGAGAGAGCACATGAATTGTCAAGTGTCCGGAGCTGGGAACCAACAGGCAGTATTCCTCTGGACTCTCCTCATCTCCATTACTGCCTGACCTTGGCTGGGTCCTGTCAACTTGCTCTTCCTTAGTGTTCCCATCTGCAAATGGGAAGGAGGGCCTGAGCTGCTGAAAAGTGGCAGTGAATTTTCATGCTTCTATATTTTGGGATGCCCCAAACTTACCTGGTAACAGCAGGAGTCCCTCTGCAGTAAACTGGTTTATATTCTGTCCAAATTGCAGAGGGGGTTTGGGAAACAAAATCTTTTCAAGTCTGTGTTCTCCAAGGTCATGCGTGAGGGTTGTGTCACAGCCAATCCTTGCTACCCAGAGTGCCAACACTGTACGAAATTACCAAAGGGGCTGGTTAAGACTATCCGGCACACCTCTGAGAAAATGCAGGCCTGTTCAAAGCCAGCTGAGTGGCTACATTTCACTCATAGCTTCTGCCCATGTGGGGCCTGAATCAACGAGGAACTTCCAGTACCTTGGCTCTGTGAAGGCTGCCGCAGAGTTTAAGGGTACTTCTGCCAGCAATGTTTTTTGCTGCAGGCTGCTCTGTCAGCCTGTTGGTCTGGAGTTTCTCACACAGAGATCAGGGCCTGGCAAAGCTGCCACATTTTTTTGCTATGCTCTGCTTAAATGCCACGTGGCTGAGCAGTAGCTAGAAGAACAGTTTACCTGTGCTCACAGCTAGGGCAAAGCTGTTGCTAGAACTGGTAGTCTCCAGCACCGAGTTAGTCCGAGATCTCACATGTCTGTTAGACACAGCTGGATTGCTTATCAAAGACTTGCTGACAAGTTGTGTCAGTTGAAGATGTGCTGCAGCCAAGGGTGCATTATCCAGGCTGCCCCTTTCTCTGTAGTCAAGTCCCACTGGAAGGTAGCTTTCCCAGCTTCAGTCTCCCACCTGCCATCCCTTACCGCAACCCTGTGATCCTGCATGGCATGGGGAGCCCCCTCCCCATGCACCGATTAAAGTATCCATCAAAACTCTGGCATGTGACTTCAGGTGCTAACCCTACTGCAATCAGTAAGCCTTCATTACTTTGTGAGCACCTAGGCCCAATATCTGGGCTTGGTGGGAGATATCAGGTGACATTACAGACTGTTTGAACCAATTCTTAAAAATCACCTCCAGCCAAGTCTGCTCCCTTCTCCTTCTGCACCTTTTCCTTAGACGCCTTCCTCTATCTGAATACTTCCTCCTCCTTCCATCCACTCTGATTTAGATCTGTGAGTTTCTACCCCTGTGTTGTCCCCTCCCACACATACTTCCATGTCCTGTTCTGGGAACAGGGAGCTGTTTACAACAGTACATCACTACCTGGAACATCTCAACTCTCACAAGGGCTGCTATGAAAGGTGGACAGTGGTTAGGGCAAGAACGTTTTCTTCAGAGGTTCCCATGAGCTTTCTCAGCAAGCAAACAAGAACTCTGCAGCAAGATAGGGGGAACCAGTTTTTAAGAGCTCACAGAAACTCTTGGACTGGTGATGGATAGGTCCAGCTAATGGATCCATTCTGACACCTGTGGGTCTGGGTCAGAAAGATCCCATCATCACTTGGTAGTGCCGTCCGGAGTTCAGTCCTAAAACCATTCAGCAGAGCAGAGGCCTGCCACGTTCTCTGGGCATTTGATCCAGCATGATCAAATGGGCATGTTCACCACTCTGGCCTCAAGACACAGAGCACAGGCATTGTTCGATACTGGTACAGCTTCCCACAACAACAGACCTCTTCTGAAAATGCACTATGCTCATGTGGCAGCTATGCCTCTGAAAGCATAATAGCCTGGCTCTGCAGGGATTCTCCAGCTCCATGCGCTTGCATGGTGAATACATAGGATTTCCAAAAAGATAGTGGTGGCAGAGAGAGGGAAAAGCTACTGATGAAAGGCCTGACAATATCCCTTGTTCCTGCAGTCAGTGCACAGCCAGGTGTGCAGGAGTATTGGGACCATGCATTCACGGACCTTCCCTGCTGGCCAGAGCAATGCCTCAAACCCAGGGATTTCCAGGTGGGAAAATGCATGTCTGTGACATCTGGTCACAGGTTAGCCATGGTGCAGCCAGCTCTGGGGCTGTCCGATTTTGCAGCTGGAGGTCTGCCGGCCCCCACCTCCCTCCTTGCCTCCAGAGCAGGAGGAACTTGCTCGGTGCCAGGGGTGACAGGAGGCAGATCCAGGGCCGCTGTCCCCAGCACAGCAGCGGCCTCGGGTGGGTGCCGAGTCCCCTCTGCAGGAAAAGCAGCACAGCGCACCGAGGCCCCGTGTCTCCTCCCCCATCCCCGGGCTGCAGGGCCCTGGGCTGCCCCTGCATTGCACCTGGCCTGGTGCGTGGCACTGCATGCAAAGCTGCTTGTTGCGAGTGTTGCATGAGGCTGCAGCTCTGAAGGCTGTCTGTGCCGGCACCATTATTCCCAATGGATGGTACCTGTGGCTGAGTACAAGAAGACACCTGTTTAGGGACAAGTTCTTTTGTCCCCTCTGCAAACCCCCCTCTCAGCTTAGCTGAAGCTCTGATTAAAGATCACTAAAGAAAACAGTGATGGGGCATAATTTGAAATGTCTTTGTATACACTGTATGTGAGTCAAGGCATATAGATTTCCTTCCCACACATCCCTGTTTGTCATGCATAGAAGGACTTGCTGCAGCCCAGGCACATATCTTTAGCTGGCTGCATTGACGTGCTGAGTATGTGTGTGTGTTTGTGCATGACGTGCTAAGTGTGAGGTCTGGGTGAGCTGGCTGTGTTCTGCGTGGCGTTTGCATATTTTATGCTTGGGAAGGCAAAGAACACTAAGTTTTCACGAGCAAATATTTGCATATTTTCCACTCGTTTGAGCAGATAAAACATTTCAGTTCTCTGTTGCATCCTCAGGGGAGCCAGGAACATCTTTGGAAGGGTGTTTCTTGTATCTCCCTGCCTCTTTTTCTTACTGGCTCCCCTACTTCAACAACAGATTAACTGCTTCCTGCCCCCTCCCCACACCTCCTTCTTCCACACTCCCATACGCAGCTGAAGCAGAATGTGGCCTGGACAGTTTTGCATTTGCCTGAACTAAGCCTCTGTGTTACCCTGCAGATTGCAGATACAGTTGCTTCCTGATAATAGCTTCAAAGGACATCAAGTGTGGGCTGTGTTAGTAACAGCCTGGAAACACACCCTCTCCTCTGCCACTGCAACCTCTCCTCTATCACTTTTCCTTGCCCTGCCAATTGCTCTCCAGAAAAGCCACTGCAGAGCTGAAGGGTCAAACTGAGTGGAGCTGAAGCTGCCTGATGCCATTGTTGGACAGGCACAAATGGGCTTGGGTGTGCAAGCATGGTGGGCCTGAGCTTGGGAAGGGTTGTTTGCAAGGTCGAGTTGTCAAATCCCTGTTTTTGCCTCTGCCTTGGGTGGGGCGGGGGGAGGAACGTGCTGTATTCTTGCATACGTGCTTAGGCCGAGAGGTAGAGGCATGTCTAGGCACACATGCGTTTTTGTGGGTGGCCACATATGGTCTCATGCACAAGTAGATAAACATAAATTAGAAGCATCCACACACATGAATGTATATACAGTCACACGTACCCACACATACACACATGCAGTCACATCAACACTCATGTGTAAACATGCATATACATCACATACATATGCCTTTCCATATTTGCTGTCATGCACTCTGACATGTACATATGAAATCTTTCAGCGGCTGGCAGAATGGGCTCTCCATGTCTCTAATACCCTGTCTATAATCAAATGTTTGCTGGGAAGAGACATTGCACAATGCTGCTGGAATCACTGCGGCCTTTTCTGGTCTTGCAGCTCCAGTCTCTACGTGATGAGAATAAAACCTTTTGTGCAGCACAAGGCTTGATGGAGACCTTATCTCTGTGTCTCTGCACCCAGAATAGAAAAATCCATTTCCATATCTGACTGGAACAAATACCCTGAACACAGCCAGAATTTCGCTTAGCCACTGTGCATGGCACCTGTGGCCCCTGGGTTGCCCAGAGTCAGCCACACTGTTATTATGAGGGGGAAAGTGATCACAAAGGTATTCAGATTAGTGCTATTATCACAGAAAAAGCTGAGGATTCACCAGGATGGAGACAGAGCTGAGGAGAGAGGCGGAGGTCAGCTGACAGTGAGGTAATATCATTAATTCCAAATGTCTGTTTCTATGAAAAACAGCTTTTTAATCAATGGTTATATTTTGCAGAATTTTGCAGCATTCATTTTCTCCTCATGTATTTCAGACAAAAAAATTCCTTCCTTTTTTTTTCATTTGTCACTGAAAAATAGGCTATAGAGTAGGAGGAAGAAGAAATCAAAAGGTAGAATAATGTGATACTTGTGACCCTTTTTTAAAACTGCTGTTTAAACTAGACTCCAAACTGTTTACAGGTATCCCCAGAACATGTTTTGTTTTCCCCAAATGACTCCCCTGCAGAGCTGCTTCTATTGGGCTCAGACTCTGTGTACCAAAAGGATGTACAGGGTTTCCTTGGAGTACCTGCTCAGTGTTGGCATTCCAATGCTTGAGCTTTTCAAAGATGTAGAAAAGTATTTTAAGAAGCCAGCCAGTCTGTGGAGTTTCTTGAGTGGTGACTTGCAGCAGACAGAGCTGCAAAGGCGTGTGAAATGAAGTCTCAGCTTGATTCAATGGTGAAGGAGAGCATGTCTGACAAGTGTTGTTGGCAGTGGGAACTCCCCCACCTCCTCTAGGCAGCTGTACAGCCATTCAGTGGAGAAGGAAACCTTTTCTATATCTGCTCCCCACTCATTTGAGCCACCTCCTGTAACGTCCTCATCCCCTATCACAAACATTTCTCTGCACCTGGTAATTAGCCCCAGACAGCACTACATGATCCCCAGCTCATACCATCTCTTCTCTGACCTTCTGTTTTTTCTGTGCCAGTGGTGCCCAGCGTTTACCTTGCTCTGCTACTGACTACAAGAGGAGCAACACAGACCCCCATTTCAACTGTTGTGTTGTCCATGTATCTACCCACTTGGTGGATACCCACTTTTAATTTTTCTACTTTTCTTGCCTCATATAGAGGCAGGAACTCCAGCAGTTTATTTTCATTCTGCTGGGATTTCTTTATTGCCCTTCCTGCCGTTGGATGCTGCAGGAACCCATGCAATAAAAGATGCCTTTTTGGTCCAACACACTGTCTATGCCATTTCTAGGAACAGTTTGGCTGCTTTCCCAATGAGGCCCACAGTGCGGGGATTTTGTACGTGGATGGAAGGAAGAGGAGACACAAAGAAGTAGCAGAGGGTAGAAACTGGCTATCAGACATTTGAAGTTTTCTTTTCACCATGAGGTGAGCCTGCACTCCTGGGTATGTGCCTGCCCACAAACTCAGGGGAGCAAGTGCACTTTGCAAGAAGAGGTGAGCAATGGTTGAGTGGTAGCATTGGTAGCTCAGCATTGACTCCTGAGGCTGAGCCTGCAGGCATGGATGACTTGGCACCAATGTCCCAGGCTCAGAAAGGAAAGAAGAGGGTGGAGGAATCATGGGGATGAGTACTCTCTGTCAGGGAGGTGGTGGTTGCTCCAACGACGGAGAGCCCAGCCGAGCTTCTTCAGCTCTGTCATGTTTTACAGTCCCTTGCCACCCTCCCTCTGGTCTCTGGTGTGGCTGGGGCACGTTTCCTCACTGGTGTTCTGCCAAGCTCTTTTCCTGCATTCAGGTCCCCTGCACTTGGTCCCCCTGGTGCCTGCCAGGCCCTCATTCCTTCTCACATTGTATTGGGGTGACCTCAGCTCTCTCTTCTTTGTAAGGTGATTCTGTTCCCTTCATCCTCAGCTTCTCCAGCTCATACTGCTTCCCAGCCTAGGGCTTTTGTCCACTGTCCCAGCACACCTGGCCCTCTTGCTATCCCTTCATACTTCATGCCTTCTTTGAAATGACCTGTGAGACACCTTTCCGTCACCCAGCCAGCTCTTGTCACTGACTCTCCACTGTCCATGTCCTCACCTCCTCCATCTCCTCACCTCAGGGAGATCTTTCTCCTTCTGATGGGTCCCTCACTCTTCTTTCCCATTTCTCTGAATTACTTATGGAGAAAAGTAACCAGATATCACCAAGGGCTCTGGTATGAGAGTCTTCTTTGTGTCCGTAACTTAGCAACAGCATTTGTGGAGAAGTTCAAGGTGTGGGGAGAGACATTTAGCAGAGCCTGCTGGAATGTAGCCAAAGTGGAGGGACAGACCTTCATTCCACACGTGTTTGTACATTGCTGCTCCTGTAGCCTGCACACTCTGGCAGGCCCACCTACAACTTCCATCCACCAACTGACGCACACAAGCAAACACAAACACCAACACACATCCTCTCACACTCTTACACAACCAGCTACATGCACACACACTCTTCCATACATACTTGCATGCCTACACAGACAAATCTACTTTTAAAGATCCCACAATTATGTAAACACACTTTGTCATCTGTATTCGTATATGCTTATATAAACACATATACCCTCTTATGCACATTTGTACACATTTATAAACACCCCACAGTCACACTCACACACACGCGCACGCGCATACACACAAACTTACACACATGCAGATTAACATCAGTGCCCAATCCACCCCCTACCACCCCCACAGCACTGGCTCCTCAATCTCTGACCCTGTTCAGCCATTCTGAGTCAAATCAATTCCTGGCACCTGAAAAGCATCCCACACGCCTGCCTTTGTGCATATCTAACCCTTGTGCCCACAGAGCATGTAATTGTCCTGTACAAATTCTTTCCAGCTTCTCCCTGCTAAGAAACTCACTTCCAAGGCTTACACAGCCAATCCTGTGCACTCATGTGGACAGACCCACACATACAGTCCGGGGATCAAACTTTCCCATACAGTCTCCTTTATATACATGCAGACATATCATTTCTTCTCCATCCTGAGCCAAATACTCAACCATTTCCCACAAGACAAATCAGTTCATAGTATCACAACTCCCTTGCCCATAGCCCTCACACATGGGAGACAAACACCCTGCCAAGTACTGATACTGATGCCTTGATCTCCTGCAACAGCCAAACACCCCTCCATGCAGAGATCAATCTGTCTCACAGTCATTCAGATACTAGTGTATATTCTCAGGAGACCCAAATCTATAGCATTCCCCCTCCCCTAAACACAGAGTGGTCCTGCTCAGTTGGTCTTTAAGTCCAAAGGCTTTTTGTTTATTTACAGTAAAACTTAGGGAAAGGAAGGGGGAAAGGGCATTTCTTGTAAGAAATCCTGCCCCCAACCCATGCCTCACTGGCTTCTTTTCCATCCTTGTTACACCTTCTAGCATGGTGCAGAGGCACCAAGAAAGCTCTGAGGAATACAGAGTTCAGGAAAGAAATGTTCCATTTGCTCCCCCAGATAAGTTTCATCAGTCTGCCCAGAGGTCATGAGAACCCTAGAAACAAAAAGGAGGCTTTGGGCAGTCAGAGTGGTCTCCAGCCAGGACTAGTGCAGGTGGGGAAGCTGTCCCCAAGGCAGAGCTAGAGAAGGGTCAGCCATTCATGCATCTGGTTGGTATGTCTTAGCTGCAGAGATTTTTCATTCCTGCTCTTCCTTCAGGGAAATCTGACACTGGGATGTCCATTCTAGATCTTCAGTAGCTGTGGCTACATGTTCCATGTGCCATTTTGAGGACTTTCTTGAGGTGCCACGGTCAGATGGTAGCTGATGCCCTTCACAGTTGGGCAATATGACGATGGATCATGCTGCTGCCCTTCCTCTCTCTATATTGTCAATGATGTCCATCACTTCTCTGGGTACCACACAGACCCAGGGGTCCCTTCCAAAGTCAGATACAATGTTTTGCCTTTTCCACAGGCTCCTGGAGTCCTCTTCATCTTTAAGCAGTCTTGGCCTTTAGTACCTCCCTTGTGGCAACCTCTCCCATCTGTTTCAAGCTGGAGTAACACCGAGGTTAAAGGGGATCCCATGTCCCAACCTCTCTTTCCTTTTATCATAAATAACTGACATGCAACCTGTTGCTCTTCTCGCAGCCCAAAGGCTCCTCAGGGAGTGGTTTTTGCTCCTTACTTTCTCCTGCCCCACTGCTGAGGGGGCGTTCCTGCCTGTCATTTTCATTCTGGGTGATCTTGCTGATCTCTCCCACTTCCTCTTCATCATCAGTCTTCTCTGGGGGGCATGCTGGCACCTCTTGGCTCTGTACTCGGCGGGATGGCCTGAGGATGGCCCTTCGGAAGCCCTGCTTGAAGCGGTAGGAGAGAAAGCCATAGATGATGGGGTTAGCGCAGCTGTTGGCATATGGCAGCACCACCACAAGAAAGTAAACACCAAAGAGGGACGGCTCCTCTGGCAATGGGCAGACAACATTGATGATGTTGAGGACGTAGAAGGGGAGCCAGCAGAGGACGAAGACAGCTACAACAGCCACCACCATGCGGGTCACCCTGCGCTCTGAGAGATTGTGCTTGGAGGACAGAGCCCTCACCCGCCTGCCAGAGGAACGGACCTTCACAACAATGAGCAGGTAACAGAGACAAATCACCAACAGTGGCCCAAAGAAGCCCAGGGTGGCAGTGTAGACAATGAAGCCAGCTCTCCACACCGAGGCAGGCTCTGGCCACTGGATGTGGCATGTGCTCATACCTAAGGGGACGTCTGAGAAGACCACCACAGGCAGCACCACCACAGATGACAGCACCCATACAGTTGCACTCACAGCCTTGGCAACCCGTGCTGTCCGCCATTTGGAGGACTTCCCTGGGTGGACCACGGCGAGGTAGCGGTCAACACTCATCACTGTCAGACAGAAGATGCTGGTGAACTGGTTGATGGCATCCACGGCCATTACTAGGCGACACATGAAGGACCCAAAGGGCCAGTAAGACAGGGCGTTTTGTGCAGCCAGGAAGGGCAGGCCCAGCATGAAGAGCTCGTCAGCGAGGGCCAGGTTCAAGATGTAGATGTTGGTCACCGACTCACTCACGGAGTGCCGCAGGACCACATAAATGACCAGAGAATTCCCAGCCAGCCCCACCACGCAGACAATGAGGTAAACCAGAGGGATGAGGACACCACTGACAATGACACCGGGGCTGGTGATGGTGGAGCCGTTGGCACTGATGAAGCCTGCCCAGCTGTCAGAGGCATTCCTCTCTTCTGACACTGCCGGGGTGGGGAGGCTGAAAGCAGAAGCGTCCATAGCAGAGACAGAGAAGAGGGAGGGGGCAGTCTCCCTGCAGGATCAGTTAGCAGTCTGGAGGTGAGAGGAGGAGAAGAGAGCTATTTATACTGGGGATATGACAGCTGAACAAGCCACAAATAAAATTACAGCATTAATGGTTGGAGGTATGGACAGGCATGGGAAGTCAAGCTGGGTTTGTGGGTGCTGGCAGGCACTGGAACATTTTGCCATCCAGTCCTGGGAGGCACAATGGGCATGGAGGGACAAACAGGGACATGGCTCAATGCACAGCCAACAGATCCTCTCTCCTAAGGAAAGATCCCCTGGGGAAAGAGCCACAGACTAGTCATAGGAAGGGTAAATTTCTTATTTTCTGCTTATGGCTCTAACACTGGGGAAATAGTCCCAAGGCACCTAGTTCTCATTTATCAGGGGCGACTGCCTTACAAACAAAAGGGAGGAGAGCATACAGTGACAAAGTGCCAGCCCAGCTTTGGCTCCCCAATTCACTAAGTATCCTCTTGCTTGCTGAAGCTTCCTTTGAACTGACCAGGTTACTGTGGGATTGCTAGTCCCACCAGCAAGAATGAAAATGCCTCTTCTCTCATTTCAAGCCAGAAGCTGGGCTCTGCACCTGAGCTGGAGAGGAGATGGTTTGTGTTATGCCATTTTGGGAGTAAAGGAAGAGCCAGATGATTGTTTTTGATAACCCAAGAGGGACTAGTCCAGACCTCTCTCTCTCGCTCTGTCTTTCTCTCTTGCATTCCCTCTCTCTCCTTCTGTACCCTTCAACACACTGCTAATGGAAGAGGCTCTGCCTGCCTCAGCTGTTCACAACATCAAAGCACTGTCCCAGCCCTCCTAATCTGAGATGCCAGACTGCCCGTCACATCAAGCTTTGGCATGGAAACAGCACACATATCACTCAGAGCCTTGAACAAACAAGCTCTCCGCTCTCCACCAGCTCTCAGCTGACACTAGGTGAGAAGTTGCAGGGAGCGAGGGGACAGATAGGGGAAGAATGTGCCTTTTGTCTTTTGTCATGGCACTATACACGTGACTAATACAACCCTGCACATAGTAAAGCCTGGAGACATCCTGGCATACCTTATGCAGGGAGATGTGTGTGATGCTGTCAGGATTACCAGAACTCTGGCAAAGCTTGCTGGAGGAGTGAACTGGAAGGGTGACCCTCTTGATGAATTAGCTTCATGGAAACGGGGATGACCTGGATGGAAGAGGACAGGGACCCTGAGGGTCATCTGTACCCACTCCAGTAGATTTTTTAGAGCTCTGAAGCTCCTTTGGCCTTGAAATAAGAGTTAGGGATCTCAGAGGAAAGGGTTCCCAGTATTAACTACTTTCAGGAGGCCAGAAACATTCCAGAAACTTTTCTCCCATATAGGATTCTCCACAGCATCCCAACTTTGTTTACACATGTCTTGATATTACAGCTTTTATTCTTTTATGTTGATGCCATTCCAACTTCTGGAAACCTCAGGGAAGACCTGAGTTTTGGATGGATACCTAGGATATCAGGTAAGTAAAACCGACAGTCTTCACAAATGTACCAAATCATATGTTGATAGAACCTAATCTGATAGGCTGATGGGACATCTGGGCAACCATGTCTGAACCCCATTCTTCCCTGATTCTTATAGGCCAATGCATGAAATACTTAGTACTTTCCTGCTATATTTAAATGATCTTTGAAGGACTGGAATTATTTAAGCTTTCCTTATTTGCACGTGCCTTGGGCTGTGACACAGTGTCTCAATGCAAGCCCATTTCTTGGGGTCCTGCAGTACTGGGTTGTCCCACACATTGTCAGTGGCTGCAACAGGTGGGCAGGGTAGAAAATGATTTGATCATCTCAATTTCTAACTTTTAGGATCTTCCCTCTGAGATTTTTTTCTGCTGCTGTTCTAATGACGCATGTGCTTGTTAGCCATTGTTGGAGGAAAGAGGAGGGGCAGTGCTGGCCCTGGGGACAAAGAGCCCTGGGAAGGGTGTCAGAGAACAGAACAGTGTGTTCACAAGAAGATGGTCCTCTAAAATGTGGGGACATAATGAGGGATCTCTGTGGGTGTTTCTTCTGCATGCACAGGAATTTCCAAAAAGACATTTGGATACAGAGCCCTACAGATGTCAAATATGGCTGGGGACACTTCTGATGGGGCTATAGAGTATATGGGGAAGTGTCTGGGGTCCAGACCTCGAAGCTGATTGCTCAGGCTGTGGTTTAGCAATACATACAGCTTCATGGCTCATAAAACCCTATCAGAAATGCTAAGGCATGCAACATAAAGCACCGATTCATTACAGACAACTGTGATGGAGAAACTTTGTCCTTAAGAAGGCATAGTCAGTCTGTGCCTTTCTAACTTTATCAGGTACCATCTACCAGCTTAAACTCCATATCACACACACTGGCTAGTTGGACACAACAACCATTTGACATCAAAGCTTGATCTAGATCAGATCCATCCTGCTGGGTGCTTTGGCAGTGCCCACATCTGACAGGAATTGATGGGAAACTGACCTCAAACAGAAAGTGTGTCAGCACCTGTTTGGGGTCAGCCCTTACTGATGTGGAGAGCACCTGGTGCAAGAGGCTTGGGATCCCCAGACAGGTGCTGCCAGAACATAGCTGGTCCATACAACTGGAGAGCAGGGGGTCAGAGAGGTAGGAGGGGACAGTGAATAGGCACTGCCATTGTTCTTTAGGAAAATAAAATCTTATTTCTATATTTCTGCATAGAATGAGAGGAGGAGGGGGGTGCTAAAAGCTGAACCTATATCTGATCATAAAACAGGAATAGAAGCTGGGAGGGACCACTGAGTTCAGTAACTTGCAACACTCTTGCCACCCTCCCCTTCCTTTCAACTTGTTTCCCACGGTCCCATTATAGCTCAGCTCTCCCCCTGCCCTATTGCAGGGCTGAGCTCTGTGGTAGGGGCCAGGATGTGCTGGCAGAGTGGGGAGGGGGAGTCGGCAGTCTTTCTTCTCTGGGACTGCAGAGTCAACTTCTGCATGGACTCATGCCCGCGGGAGCCATCTGGGAAGGGCAGGCAGAGCCGCCTGGTACTTACGTGTCATTGGGATGTACATTTTCCTCTGCTTCACCAGGAGAATCCGTGTCATGTTTTTCCCCTTCCCCTTTGTTAAAAGCATTTGAGCAAAGCAATCCCAGGAGGGAGCCAGTCCCAAAATGTACTATCAGAGATGCAAGTCTTTCTTCCTGGACCTGACCATTGCTCCCTTTTTTACTGATGTGGGATGTCTCCTCCTCAGCCCTGTGCCCCACTCATGTGCCCGCTGATGGCCAGCCAGCCGTGCTTGCGTCCTTCCAGGGATGTGAGGCCCTTCACGCTGGTAGCTTGACAGACCTCAAACTCTCCACGCTCCCCTTGCCATCTGCCGGAGGGGGGGGGGGGGGGGGGCTTGTCTGCCAGGGTTAGGTAGATGGAGTGGAGCGTCAGCTACTCCAGGAAGGATCCTGACAGCCAGTCGATGCCATGCACAGAAACACCAGCAGGAGAATGAGAATGAGCGGATGAATGATAGGGCAGGAGAACAGGGAGAAGGAGGGGAGCAGCTGGGATGCAGAGAGAGAGAGAGACAGGAGAGAAGCAAGGAGGGAGAGGGGGAGAGTCGAGGTGGGGGTGGGAGACAATGGGAGTGACAGATGGAGAAATAGGGAGTGCACTAAGAGGAAGGAACCAGGGAGAGTGGAGGTGAGGCAGAGAGGAAGAGAGAGATGCAGAGAGCAGCTGTGTGTTGGGAGAGTGTTGTGGCAGGAGGGGGTGGATCATCTCAGTTCTCCTAGGTGGGGGGGATGTGGAAATGCAAAGCACTCTACTAATGCCCACAAGCACTTCACAGCCACATGGGAGGGACTCCCAGCCCCGAGGATCTTGCAGACTGGACTAGTGCCCCTCAGGGCTACAGGGACACAGCAAAGCCTTCTGGCTGGCAAGATACCCATAAGGGGGGGGGCAATGAGCACACAAATCCTTCTCCCTTCTGCTTTGCCCCACAAGCACTTTCAGATGGACTGGACTGAAAGCAGATGGGAACATAGGGGGCTGCCTGTCTCAGTTCTCTCCTTTCCCTGGCTCCCTGCAGAATCACGTGTTTTTCACTTTCACTGAGAAAAAGAAACAATCTCAAACTCTCCCACCAGATCTCATCTCTGCTCCAAGGTATGGACCCAGAGGAAATGGGGCAGGGAGAGAAATCAAGCTCCTTTGTATGATCACTTTCCCAGGAAGGAGATTAGGATTTCCCCATCTTATTTGCTGCACAAAGTGCTTCCCTTTCCTCTCCACCCCCTTCCCTGCAGTCAACAGCAGTAACTCCTTGTGCTGCACAGTCACCCAGCTCTTGCCATTTGCCACTGCTTTTGAACTCCTAGGGCAAATTTCAGTCTTGACAGAACCAGGGATTATGTCTGCGAGCAGAACATAGCCGGAACTACAACTGTGCTTCCAAACCTGCTTGAGCAATTTTATGTCCAGCCAGCGCTGCTCAAAAGAACAGCTGAAGTCACTACAGGGTTACAAAACTGTCAGGATAGCTTTAGCCTAGGTTTTGGCCAAGATGATGTCTGGAGACGAGCTGGAGGAGGCTTCACTGGGGAAAGAATGATGCGGGCAGCACCCAGTGGCTATCTGTGTCATGGCAGGGGCAAGTATCCATGGCACCATGCAGAGAGCCCATGATTTGCTTCCTATTAGAAAAAGAGTCATGCAACAGCAGAGCTCTAGCCAGGCTAACTAGCCCTTTGAGAACTTGTTAGCTCAAGCACAGAGTTACATGATCACAGCTTCTAGGTCCCCAACTTGCTTGCTCAATAATCACTCAAGAGTTTTGCCCCATTCTTTGCTTCAAACAGCTTCAGCAAGGGTTCTGCAAGCTACTTGAATTGTGTTGGAAGGAGAGCTCAGCATGCGCCCTATTGCAAGTAGGTAGATATATAAATTGTGTTTCACGCATATAGCAAACCTCTCCTCTCTCTGCATTGCTCTGTGGGATAGGTGACAGGGCAGAAAAAAAACACTGAGAAGATCAAAACCAGAGCTTGGGAACTGGAGAGGGAACAAGAACCCTTTAGGAATTCAATTGTTTGAATTATGTTTAGGATATATAAGAGTGGCTAGATCCCAGTCTCAAGGGCTTTGTGTCCCTTGCCCTTCCATAGATATGCATATGTTCCTGAAGGTCTGTTGCTGCTCCACTGGAGTTGTGCTGACACAATTTATGTTATCTCTGGACAGGGCTTGGGCACTTTGTCTAGCAGCCCATGCGCAATACAGGCACTTGTGGAACTCGCTGCCACAGGATGTCCTCCAGAGTTGTTCTGGAGATACCAGGGCATAATTTTTTATGTCACTGAATTGAACTGCCTTACTCACATACAACCATGAACTGAACTTGCAGAAATTTCCCTGGCAGCAAGGTCATTCAGGGGTTTCACTGAAGTAGGTTGTTGCTGAAGCTACCTGTGCAACTCCTCAGTGCAGGAAGCAGCCTTTGAAACTCAGAAGCAGTGCTGCATTCAGGAATGGTAAGCTGGCTCAACTCCACAGTTTCTCAGTGCCCTCCTAGGACTGCAGGATTTTGCAGTGCCAATCATTTCACCCTGAATCCTCCTCCCACCTGCAAACAGTGGCAGTAGCAGCCACCCTTTAACACTTCTTGCTCTCAAAGCCCTGCAATGCATCAGTAAAGCAGGTGCTCATAGCTGCCAGATCCATAGTACCTCTGGGACCACTCTCTTCAGCTTAATTTTAGTGACTTGGAGGCAATTTATCTGGACTGGTGACTCATTCCTCTCTCTTTTTTTTTCTGCCCTCCCCCTTCCTTTTCTCACTCTGCCTGTGCCTGGCAGTGTGCGTGAGTGCCAATACTGATATGACTGTCTATGACGTGAGCTTAGGAGAGTTAATGAAGAACTATTTTGGTGAAAGGGTTTCCCCAGCAACCTGCAGGGGCAGTCCCCACAAAGCAGAGCCTAGGTCTGGGTGTCTGCTCCCAAAGCCTGCAGAGGAGGGAAAGGCTTGCTAAGCTCTGTCAGGCCAGGCCTGAGGGGAGAAAACTTTCCTCTGAACACACAGAAGTTGAGAAATGGAAAAGCAGAAGCTGAGGCATGATCACCCTGCTGCCTTTGCCTGGCATGCTATTTGCTCCTTGCTGAGGAATGCTAGGAGCTCAGCAGAGAACTCAGCAACTCTGTGCATAAAAGAGGACACATCTCTTCACCCCATACTGGCTGGGGCTCCCCAGTACCAAGCTCAGCATGGTGCTGACTGGGATGTCACTACCAGGAGGGTACAACTAGGAGGTGCCTTGAACTCTCCAGCTGTCCTGTTGCTATGTGAGTCATGGCTGTGTCCCCGAGGTGCAGCAACACAGACATAGCAGGAATGTACAGTCTGTTTATTGGGTCTTGGTCGCTATATTGTAATCATCTAGGGCATCTGTGAGGGAGGGGAGGGGTGGCCAGGGTGGGGTGAATGTGGGGAGGTTGTGCAAATGGACAAACCGCTGCTACAGACCCACAACAGTCTTTCAAGCCAGCAGAAGTAAAAAGCGCAGTGACCGCCACAAGGTACTGAGCTCCGGGATGCTGGAGCCATCTCTCTCCTGTGTGTCGGGCAGAGCCTGGCATCGGGACAGGGCCGGGATCTGTAGTCAAAACAATGACAGGCCTCATGAAACCAGCTCAGCCATTTTCTTGTTCTCCCTCCCCCTGTCCTGGTGGTGGGGGAAGGATGAAAGGGCCTGGATCCTGGTTAGAAAGCTCCCTCTCTTCTCTCTCCTCAGGCTCTGACCAGCTTTGCCTCTTGTCCTGAAGTCCCTCTCCTTCCTCTGCTGCCTTGAGTTGAAGAGGAAGAACAGGAGGGGATAATATGAGAAGTAAAGGAGGCTGGGGAGTAGGGGGGCCAGCAGTTGCCTGCTGATGAACAGATACAAGAGACCCCTTGAGGTGAGCAGGGGCTGATAAGAGGAAGGGCTGTCTGGTCTGTCATTTATGGTTCCCATAAATAAGGAAGAGTGTTTTTTTTTCTTTTTTTTCTATGGGCAAAGGCTGCGGCTTCACAGATCTCACAGCAGGTCATCCCCAGGGCAGCTTGGATGCTGTTCCCTCTGGGGCAGAAGGTGACAGACAGCCCTTCTCCATGAGGGCAGAAGCGGAAAATCTTGTGCCTCCCCATGCCAGGAGATGGGGGCAAACCTTCACATGGGCAGGCAGTAAGGAGGGGCAAGCGGATAGTGGGCTGTGTGCTCCATCATACCACGTCTGGTCCTCTCCCTGCTCAGGGCTGCTGTCTCTCTCTCTCTCTTTCTCAGGATGACCCATCCCACCAGGCACAGCAGGCCATAGGAATGCAGCGGTCCTGACTGTCTGGGTTCAGGAGCAGGAAAGGACTGGCAGTATCCTGCCCAGGGATCCCTTTCTCACTTACCCTCCTAGAGGAGACTGCATATTCGTTTCTTTGGCCGGGTGGGCTGCGGACAGAGCACTGCTCGGATGGCCTCATCAAACACTGTCTTTAGGCCACGCTGTGTCAATGCCGAGCACTCAAGGTATTTCACAGAGTCTGTTAGGAGGAAGGCAGGTGCTGTAATGAGGAGGAAGGGAATTGGGGGTGGGCAGGGTGGGTATCCAGGAGTTTGTTGTGAAGGTCCTCACTCAGAAGAGAATCATACAAGAGGAATACAACAAATCAATATCAAGCAGAAAGAGATGCATGTGTCTGTATCACTGGTACTTTTCTGGCTCCCATCACCTCACAGTCCCAACACATTCCCCTCCCAGTGCCCATTTTACAGACAGAGTCCTGAGGCACATACACCAACTGAGTCTCATCTTGAAAGGTCTTATTCTCAAGCTTTGAGTGTTATTCAGACCACCTGGCCTCAAGGACCTCTGGTGGCATCTTGAATCATGTGTCACCTCCCTTTTGGGACTCTCGAGACCCCTGTATTCTCAGAGGCCCTGAGCTGGAGAGCAAGGCACCTAGCTCTTACATGAATCGAATAAACACAATTCAGGTGCCAAAATCCAGTAAGCATGTCCACAACACACTTCACTCACTCAGGCAGTCTTGACCTCAGGGTAAAAGCTTGCTAGCTGTACAAGACCAGGAACTGTTTTTTCTCCACCCTTGTAGTCAAAGCAGAGCCATCCTGTGAGGCTGTCTATGTTATGCTGGCTGGCCACCTTCCCCTCTAAACTCCCAGTTGAAACCTTCTCTCTCTTAGGCTGCGTGTTTCACCCTCTCTGCTGTCTCTGTGTGCTGTATCTCAGAAGAGAGGTTACCTGGCACAGGCATTTGTGCCTGTCCCCAAGCATGTGAGGGAGGTGATGCCCAGAGATGAATGCTGGGGTGAGACACGTACTTGGGGCTGCATGTATAAACCCAGCTACCGGAGGCAGGAAGAGGAAGCCGCAGTTGCAACTCTTCCTGAGAGATGTTAGAAAACTCATTCTTGCGCCTGTTTCCGGATGTGGAGGAGAGGCCTCTGCCCACAGAGCAGCTGTGGCTTTCATAGCAAAATATTGGCCCAGATAGAGGCAGAGGAGAAAAAGGGGAGAGGAGTGTGCGAGTGTGTATGTGTGTGTGGGGGGGAGGATGGGAAGGAAAGAGACACTGGCTGTGCAGAAGGCAGGGGCCTGAGGTACTGAGGTTCCCTCAAGGACTGGATCTCCTTCCTGACCTTTGTGAAGCGCATTTTGTTCCACAACCCTTAATGTGTCTACCAATCTCCCTCAGAGATGCTGTCCGTGGTCTTTGACCACTGTGAGATGCCTGCAAGGAGGCCTTATTAGACTGAGGGAAAGCCACTATCTTCTGCCTCTCTCTTTTCAGTAGGTCCAAGATGTTACCCCCAAACACATACCGATTTCCTTGGCCAAGGCAAGGCCCTGAGGATATGTAATGGGGGATAGCTTCTTTTCCTTCAGCTTCTCAATGGTGTCCTTGTCATCACGAAGATCCAGCTTTGTGCCCACCAGAATGATGGGAGTGCTGGGACAGTGATGCCGCACCTCGGGGAACCACTAGCGAGAGAGCAAAAAGGCAAAGATGTAAGAGGAAGTCAAATGGCCATGCATTAGGTAAACAAAAAAGCATCCCTGAAAAAAATGACAGTAAGATGGCTAACACCATTTCCTTCCACACTGCCCGTTCATCCAGTGTTGGGTACTGTAGCCTGGCTGAGACCAGCCCCTGTTACAGGGTCCACAGAGGCAAAATCCTTGACTTGGAGCTCAAAGCATGAATTTAATTCCTCAGGAGCTGAAATACCAGAGTAGTGGAGTGGTGAGGGGGGAAGGGAAAGCCACAGCTGAGTACTGTCTGTTAAGCAAGAGCATAAGCTGCACTCCATCCTTCATGGCTCCCCCAAACCCAAGGAGGAACCTGAAAGCTGTAAAAAGGAAACACTATGTTGTTTTCCTCTCCATCCATCTCTTCATTCTTCCCTCACTTCCCAGCTAAAGGCTGTGTACCTGCTTCTCATATCCTATAGATTTGTCCTGAAAGTAAGAGCTGTGCTGTGACTGGCTTGTCTGAAAGATGCCCTTGAAATACAAGTCTGTGGTTCACCTTGAAGTATCCCAGCAAGATGAACACTAGCTCTTTAATAGGGTTGGCCATCTCCTTTGAGATGAACTGGAAAAGAAGTCTGCAGGAGGCTGATATTTTAGTTCCTTCTGACTGACACAAAAAAGATACTACCTCTCTGGGTCTAGACAGCCCTTTAGCAGTCTCCACCTGCAGTTGCTCTCTTTGCAAGACTAGCATCAATCTCCCACTCATCCTCCACAACCCCTCATTGACCAGGATGCCTTGTCTCACCTTAGCACGGACGTTTTCATAAGATGCTGGGCTGACAAGGGAGAAGCAGATCAGGAACACATCCTGTAGGCACACAATCACAGTTTGGAGTTAGGGAGAGACCATGGGATTGCATGACAGAAGGTAGGGAGGGGAGACCAGAGCAGGATGGGCAGCATCCTCCCTCAGCAGCAGGGAGGACCATGCTGGAGAAAGCTGTCCCTCACAATCAACACAGTCCTGACTGCTGCTAATTGCCTCTAGAAGAAAGAAGGATATTTGTTCCCCTGACTCATGGTAACCATAGCCACCACTATCAGAAGAGCCAAACTGTTAACTATGAGGATGGGGTTTTTGCGGTAGGCACACTCATCCTCATGGGAAATATTCTGACAGCGTCCTGTTCGCTTCTCACAGATCACCAAAGAGCTATCAGGCCAGAATATTTTTGCCTGCTCTTGATACAAGGCTAGATTCGACCCCAAAAGTACACATGCAAGACAGAAATGAGGCAGAGTCTAAGGTCTCCACATAAGTACTTCTCCTGTGCACTTCCATTAAAAACAAAACAAAACAAAACAAAACCAGCTCTTCAAGATAATATTTATTTCATCCAACTTTCGCTATCTAAAACAAGAGTGTCAGGCCCAACTTACCCATTTCCATACTTCTACAATCACCAGAGATGAATACTTGAGAGCACAGTCCCCCCCAGCTATCCTTGGCACTTGTCCGAGGGTGAATATAAGCAGGTGATTGAGAAATATGCTTGTCTGCCCTGACTGCAGAAAGACCCTGGCAAGTAACTTACACCAGGTGACCAACTTCTATGTGACTGAAACTAGCTGAAAAAAATACTGCCCTTAATTCCTAACCCTTTTGTTTGCAATGACAGCCTTCAGACAAAAGCCTGAGACAGCAGGGTCTTTTTGAGCTTGCCAAGAGACTGCTTGGAACAACATCCTCAAGAAAAGGTGACCTTGAAGCCCTGAAACCACTCTGTCAACATGGTGAACAACTGGTGAACTCCGTCTGAGGAGGAACATTCACTTGCTCTGTTAGAGGCTTGGACTTAACTGAGACATCAGCAGATCAAATACACGTATCTACATGTTACATCTCTTTTACAAGGCAAAAGCCAAACAGTTCAGGCTCCCAAACAGGGTTCAAAGAAACATGAAAAGCTCCTGTGTCAGCTCCTATGTCCCCTAGGTCACCTTAACTTTATAAGAACAGATTTTTTTTTTATGCAGACTCCATGAGGTATCTGTCCCCCATTGAAATCAGTGTCACTTGGGCACATAAATACCCTTGAGGATCTCAATTTTCTTGCTAGGTGATACCAGTAATGAAGTTTAGATAAAGGCTCCAAAATCCTCTTAGACCCCTTTTACCTATGGAGTTTTCAGGTACTTGTATATCACCAGAACTATCCTCAGAAAAGGGCAGAGAGCGAAGGGAACCGTCCTGTCACCACTGTATGGTAAATGTTGGTTTTGCAGCAGGGAAAGGAGGCATATCTGAGGGAAGCACAAGGTAGGAGGGGCAGAGAGTATGACCCACCGTCTGCGGGTAAGAGAGGGGCCTCAACCGGTCATAATCCTCTTGTCCAGCAGTATCCCATAGCCCCAGATTTACAGGCTTGCTGTCAACCATCACGTTGGCGGAATAGTTATCGAACCTGAAATGAAGAGACACAGGCCATGGCTCAGACAGGGGAAAAAAGGAGTGCATTTGGCACTGTAGGGTGAGCTGAGCAATCCCATTAGGTGCACCTCAGAGCAAAGGGTAGTGATTTGCCTTCTCAGCTCACCTGGCTGATGCTGGTTTCCTGTGAACCTTTACCTTAGGGACTTTTCACTCAGCATCACCTCCTTCCCATCACCCAGCTATTCTGGACAGGTGCCTGGCTGCAGCTCCACCTTCTCTATCTTGCATGCAGATCCTTAAACTCTTTCTTTTTTCCACTTCTCTCACCAATACTCTTCCCACGACTGTTCCAGCTCTAATCAAGCCTCTGTCCTTTCTCTTGTGCTCTAGAATCCAACTTTCTTCTTAAAAAGTTACACACTGTGTCTCTGTAGCACCCCCAGAGCCCTGCACTCCTCAACCCTCCTGCTGGAATTGAGGCCAGTATGCCAAGATTTCCCTGCTTCCCCCTTACTCTTTGAAAATACAGCATGAGATATTTGAGAATGGCAGTCAGAATTGCATGCTTTAGAGCACAGACATATTGAAAAAACAGCTATTAAATCAACTGAGGTGTTGTTCCTCCCCAGGGTTTCTAGAAACTTTTCTTTCCTGTCCCATTTGGTATATTTTTTCACAAGCTTTCAGGCTAAGACAAGGGAAACCAGTGATAGGAGGGAACCGATGCAAAGACCCTGTGAATGTACTCAGGCCTCTTTGTCAGGGAAGCCATGCTGCCCAGGAGAACAAAAGGGCCTCCCTTTCCTCCAGACACAACTCTCAGTCATGAAGAGAAATGGTGTGCAGCACACAAAAGGCATGGCCACATGCCAGGAAGGGATGGTAGCCTGGCACAAACCAACTTGTGAAAAGAGATGGGTTCTTGCTGCTTCAAATTTGTTGCAAATGGTCTAGAAAAAAAGAGATACTCTGAGCTTTTCTTGTACCTCTCCTTTCCAAAGGGTCTGAACCTGAGCTGACAGTCTGACACCCTGTGCTTAGCTCCTTTTCCCACCTTAGGGGAATGGCTGGTTCTGCATTGCATACTCATACCCCGTACTCCAGTGGTGTATGAATATGTGTGATATGTCTCCCCACACACTGTGGAGAGACAACTCCTTCTGACTCAGTCTAAGGCAACCCTAAACTCGCTCCCCGTTTCAGCAGGCTGCAGATCTGTCCCAGCCTCACACATGTAACTGCTGGATTACATAGAGCTTCTACTCTAGCCTTTAGCTGAATCCTGCTTCCAGGACTCATATGTTGGCAGCTTTGGTGGCCGTACTCTTACCATCAGGGTTTTCAGTGCCTGCTCCGATGACAGCAGGCACCTTGGAGCAAGGAAGGAAGTGGGGACCCTTGTCCCCTGAAGCCAATCACCCAGGCTTCACTTGGGCCTGGCACTGTCTTTGTAGCCTGGTTCCTAGTTGTTTTGCCTAGCAGGACCCCATCTACTGCATGCAAACTTAGCAGGCAGCAAGACCCTTAATGTCTCCCAAATGTCCCATTTATACCAGGGCTTTATAAGGCTGGTGAAAGGTGAATGACAGATCAGAAGTATAGAGGCACCTTTGCTAGTTTGGCAGCCCTTCCTCTGCTGGCATGGAGACTGACCCTGCCTTCAGAGTGCAGAACAGGAGTTTCTGCATCCCTTAATACCTTGCTTGCCTCCCACCCACCCCAGGCCCTGTTTATGTATCACTCACACAGTGGGAATGTATTCTCCTGGGAAGGCATTGGTGGTATAGCTGATAAGGAGACAGGTTTTCCCCACAGCTCTGAAAGATAAAAAAAAAAAAAAAAAAAAAAGCAGGAGTCACTGTAGTGTAAACAGTCTTGCTAGTCTGAAATGGGGCTGGGGGAATCCTTCCATGCCTCAGGTTAATGATATCAGGAGATCAGTGGAAGTGGAGACACATTCAAAGTGTGCATAACCACAGGTTAGATAACCAGCAGGAGAAAAGACAGGATGTCACCCAGAACTGTTGTCTTTCAGCACAAAGGCTTGTTTTGACAGTCTGGTACAGAGATCGCTCAGCTAAAATTCATCCACTCTGAGGTGGAGGTGAGAGTCCATTTTCCAATATGTGCACAGTGATGTACACTCACAGACAGGATATGTGTATTCATTTTGTACAAGAGTGTCAGAACAAAGCTTCCCAGGTGGTTATGGCCTCTGAACACAGACACTCATGCCTAGCCCTGCAGGCACTGTGGCCGGGGACTGAGATGACCTCTTGCTGACTTGCCACGACACTTGCCAGTCTGGGCTGTCTGCATGATCCACGAGCTGCTGCAAGCTGCAATGTCACCCACAGAGAGAGCTGTAAGCAGCCAGCAAGGTGCCTCTCCTCGTGGCCAACTGAGGCTGCTTTTGGTGTTTCTGAGCCAGTAGCTGATGCTTCCTCTTGCCTCGGCCTCCCCCACTCCATGCTACAGCAGGGTGGAGCACAAAGAGTCAGGGTAGCAGCGCAGCCCAGACTGGATGAGAGCACTGGTGTGAGGGAGCTGGGAAGGGAATAGTCAGACTGCCAAGGGGAGGAGATGGCTGTGTCCTGGGCACAGGAAAACCTACAGTGAAGAAAGAAGAAATGGGAGAGAAACTGGGAGAAGGTAAAGCAGCCAGGACAGGTGTGGAAAGGAGAATCCTTTTGCAATATACTCAGCTGTCATTTCTCACGTCTATGTGGCCTGGGAAAGTCTGTCTGTGCTTCAGTTTCCCTGTGTGTAAAGTGGAGGTGGCAAGAGCAACCTGCCTCCTCAGCCTTTGACCACAGCTGCAGAATGAGGGAGAGGCCTTTCCTGAGGAAAGTGAGAAGCTGGACTACCACTGCCGGTGGCACTTTGACTTGCCATGGAGCCCTGCCCTGAACATCCCAGTGGTACCTGCAAAGTCTGCTGTGGCAGAGCTGCAGTCCTGCCTTTTGGCAGGCCCCTGCCATGCTCAGCTGGCATCTTTGCCCTGGTCACAAGGCACCTGCCTCAGTTGCTGCACTGTTGAGCAGCTGAGGAGGAAGTAGCACTCTTCAGTGTGCTCTGACACTAGTTTCTTCCTCCTGTCACCTCCCTTTCTCTGAATCCCCCTCTCAGTCCACTCTCTTTCCCCAGCTCTCCTGCTTCCCTCTCATCATAGAGGTATTGAGGGAAAGCTGTTGGGGCTGTGTGCTTCCTGAAGCTCTATCGGAGAGTGCTCAGGAGATTTATGGCAGAGAGAGGACGTTATTCGTGGAAAGGGGGTATGGTTCTGAATTAGTGTGGTTGAACTGAGAGGAGCACAAAGGGTCAGTGAAGGGGTGAGGGTTATAGCAAAATTATTGAGGAATGAGGTGGGAATAGTGCCTGGGACACCTGCAGGTTCTTGGGATTGAGCTCAGGGAGTGTTATAATGCAAGTGATGTGTGATGGAGAGTGGTATGGGGTCAGAATTGCTGTAGCGGAACATTGGGGGCTTAGTGGATCAATGGCAGAAGGTCTTCTGATTGATGAGGTTGAGCCAAAGGAAGGTCTGGTAAGGTGGGAGGGAGGCTGGGAGATAAAGGGGGGATGAACCAAAAACAAGTTATGGAACTCAGACAGTTACAGAGTCAGTACAATGTGTGAGGGGGAAACTGTGGGGTTAGCAGGGCAGTGGAAGAAAGTCCTGTGGATCTAATCATCTCACTCTAGTTTCCAACCTGCAAGGGACTTTTCTAAGAGGTAACAGTGTTTATTTGAGGTTTACTCTCCTTCCTTGTCCCACCTCCTCCCCTCCCCCAACCACTTGCCACAGGCCCTGAGAATATGTCTAAGATATATTGCTATATTTGTAGACTTCTTCCTCCCCAGGCCAGTTTTGAAGGAGGAAGTGACTGTGGGGAGCAGGGCCACTGCAAATGTCTCTTCATCTGCTACCTGGTAGCTGCCCCAGATAACAGAGCTGCCAACTCCTAGCTGGGAAATGAATTAACCTGCTCCATGCCAAATATCCCACCCAGCTTGTGGACTCTTCTCTGCTCCCCTCATCCACTCATCCCACAGGGCAGGGAAAGCAGAGGCCCAGTCCCCTTGGCAGTATTGCTTCACTTGTTGACAGCCTAGACTGCCCCCTTTCCAGTGCTCATGGGACATGGGCAGTGACACCGCAATGCTGCAAAGGCAAGGTTGTGTTACCTCCCATGCCCAGTGATATGTACCTGTGACTGTCTCAGTGGAAACAGCTCCTCCTCCTTCCCACAGAAACCCCTTGCCAGACAGTCACCCCCACACCCTAACGCAGAGTTAATGTTTTGAGGAGAGCTGAACACAGAGATACTGGAGGATACCTCATCAGGACCATAGTGCCGTGTCCTGCCTTAGTCAGCCCCAGTGAGCAGATGGCTTTCAAGGAGCCATGCAACTGCAAGAGAGTGCATGCACCTCCCAGGTTTTAAAGTTGATTCCTGCCTACAGGCTGAATCTGGCAGCAATAATACTACCTCCTGCATGTTGGCCAGATCTGTCAGGCCTCTAAATGACTGTTCTACTTTCTATGCCCCTTTTACAGATGCCCTTCAAAATGCCCTCTACTCCACTCTCCCCCAGCCCTCTCAGAGGCAGGTTCCTTGCCCTGATACAGGAAGGGAGAGCGAGAAAGGGAACATGGTTTGCAAGAGGTCAGAAGCAAAGCTGTGGAAGTTTCACCAAGCAGCGACCTTCTTTCTTGCCCCTTGTCACCGCCCTTCCCTACCCACATCCACAGAAAAAGAATGGGATACATACCCATCTCCTACCACAACACATTTGATGGCTTGCATGTCTCTGGACCTGTGGCTGAGGACAGCGCCTGGGGCAAAGGAAAGTCAGGCCAAAGCAAACAGCAGGGACACACGGGCAAATCTGAGTATCAAATCTTGAGCTGAAGTGAGCGGCAGGTTGCAGGGAGGGAGGAAGTGGAAGAAGGAACTTTACTCAATCACCCTCTGGTCCCTCCTCCCCTCCCACTGCAGCTCTGCAGCCAAGGCCGTTAGCTGAAGGCGGGGCATGCCTGACTTCGTGGTTTGGAAGATTATTGCTGTAATTTTTTCTCCCTGCATGTCTCACCCCCTCCCCCTCCAACCCATCACAATGAACAGCTGGGGGCACCAAACTGCTTTTACATGATTGGAGAGGAATGAGAAACTGGAGGGGCGGATATACCCTACCGCCCTTTGTCATCCAAACTTTGGAGCAGGTGTAAACAGGCAAGCAAATCTGAGGAGGGAACAAGAGGTGCAACATGGTGCAACAAAGATTTTTCAGGCTTTCCTGGTGCCCCTGAGGGCCAATGGTGAAATGTCACAAGGAGCAATGTTTTCTGTGAAGGCTGAACAAGGGACTTAAGCAAACTCTGGGAAGCAGCAGCCATTTCATGGCTGCTCTATACCTCCCCTCCTGTGGTGATAAGGTCCTATCACACTTCTCTACTTGCCCAGATTGCTAGTGCAAAGAAGTAATGCAGGTACCTATGTGTTCACCATGAAGTGGTGCAAACACATCAAAGAAGGTAATGATTTTTTTTTTAATCCCCCTGCCACTGCTATAAGAGCCAAGACTCGTGATGGAAAGGAGTCCCTACAAACCAGTTTCTCCTAACCATATAGCTGCTGCTACACCTCTTCCATCTTGTCCTCAGAAGAAAAAATGGTTTTAGAGCTAGGCAGCAAGGAAAATGGAGGAATTGCTTTACGGAGAAGAGACAAGTAGCAGAACGATCCCAGGAGGCTCTACTCCTTCCTTCCCTTCCTTAGCCCTCCTGAAAATAAGGGTCTGTCTGCTCTTTCTTCCTTCTCCTACCTTGCAATGCCAAGCCTGGAAAAAGGTATATGTGTGTATTTCTGTTGTGCTCCAGCCTGGACTGATGGGTGGACAGGCAGGAGATGCACTTCAGAGGAGAATAGACGTAGCGACACAGGGTTAATTAGAATTACAGGCTTTGTTAGGTGGCCAGTGAGACCAAGAGCAGTGGGTTTTTATCTGGGGTATTCTTAAAGGCAAGGAGCTTTGAGGGAAAGTGTTTCTCCAAAGGTTGGTGACCTTTATGCTTCAGCAGCCATGGGAAGTTGTTGTGGACTGACCTGCTCAGGAAGAGAGCTCTCCCATCCATCACTCAGTGTTGACCGTAACCCAGAAACATTTGACACTGGATCCTTTCGAAGTCTTATGGCTATTTCAAAAGTGCAAAGCTACCAGCTGTATTAGGTGTTCTCTCTGCGGGTGGGAGCAAAGCAGGGAGAAGGAAACCCACTGACTCCTCTGCAAACATGAGGAGGAAAGGGCTGTGGACATGCAGGCAACAGAGGTCAGAGAAGGACAGGAGGGAGAGGGAGAGAGGTTGATATAAAGAGAGTAGCAGCAGGAGCTGTAAAAGGCAGGCAGGTGCAGAATTATAGTGGGACAGGAGATTGGGGCCTAGTCAAAACAGAAGGCAGGTGTATCTGGTTCTAGAGAATGTTATTGGTGGATGGAAAAACATTTCCATCCTGAATCAGACCAGGAATGCTCAAACCAAGCACTGCTGATAGAGCTGGCAGTGTGCTATACCTTTCCCCCAGACCCTAACCAGCAAGGGTCAAGATGTGTCTCCAGGCCATGGGAAGAGGATTGTAACTATACTGCAAAGCCGGAAACCTGTAAAGTGCAACCATGGGCAGTTTGTTAGCACAAGGGCACAGTTATCCTTGAGAAGTTCTGAGCTTTGACAGCAGTCCATCTGTCCAAAATGTTTGAAGAGGTCTAGCTCTCCAAATCTCCACATCTCAGCTAGAAAGCTTTGGGACATATGATGGGAATTTATTCCCTAGGAAACTGGACACATTGGGAGCTCTCTGTGGCAGACACCTGGGTAACTATTGAGGGCCCAGGGATCCTGAAGGCCCTGGGAGCTGGGGCTGGTAGAGTCCTAGGGACTGAGGGAGCACTGTCTCCCTGGGACTTGGTCAGGCAGCCAGGGACAGGCAAGCAGGAAACTAATCCTTTCCTACACATTTTTGAAACTGTGTTAGGAATCAGCTTCTCTGGAAGAATGTTTCCATTTCCACCAGATCTTTTCTCTGAAAGTTTCCGATAGGCCCTAGGTAGCAAAGTGCCTGGGGAGAAGCAGGATGAGCAGAAAAGAGAGCAGACACCTGGACTGGGAAGGAGGGAACTGAAGAGAAAAGTGCTGGAGAGAGCTGGAGAATGCAGTGAGTGTTTTCTGGGGCAGAGTAAGGGTCATGGATGCAGGAGACAAGGAATGAGATTTAGGCTAAGGGAGACTGGACAGAAAACTGGTCAATGGCATGGTAGGACCTGGTGTCAGGAAAGAACAAGGACCACTGACCTGCTGACTGCAAGTGTGTGTTTCTGTCCTTGTAGTCTGGCATGTGGGCCTGTGGGATCAGCGGTGTGGGAACAAGAGGGGAAGATAAATGAGGATGATGTTAATATGGTCATGCAGGAGTGACTGCTGTTGAGACATGTGTCCAGGTGGCCCATTTCTAAGAGTCAGCAGTCTTCTGTGGCAACAATGAGCTGTGAAACTCCTGGGTAGAAGTAGTGTCTCCATCCTCCTCCTGGACAAATTACCTTTGGAAGATAAACACCTCCTACTGCTACTGACAGTCAGAGGTCTGTGCTGTGAATTTATAAACATCTATTCTCTGCCAGTGTCTCAGCAGAGAGACAATAGGGTTCTACATGAAGCCTTTTGTGCAAGGATTTTCTTTCCATCATATTTAAATTACTAAAAAATGGAAAATTACATTCAAACAGCACACACTGTAACAGCAAAGCTGCCAATTCAATCAATTCAAAATCAGGAGAGCTGGGCAGAAGCTCTGAAAACAAGTAGTACCTGCTGCCTTTACACCTCTCAGTTGTGCATGCTGAAGGAAGGAAACTGCAGGCTGGTAATCCGTAACAAGTGTATACAGATCTGTTGCTGCTTTGATCTGCTCTCACACCACCAAGAGGTGCTCTTGACGTGGATTCCCTTCTGCATGTGCAGCGGAGCTGAGAGAAGGCAAGCATCCATCTGGGGTTTCTTGTTCCCTTTGCTGGATTTGAGGAAGATGCTAACAGCTGAAAGAATTGCCCAGTGAAACAGTCCTGCTCTGAGAAATTTCCAAGGCCCCTGGCTATATCATGTCTGAGGTACTGTGACCCACGAGTCGTGGGTTTGCACAGCACCCATGTAGAAAGGTAGGCAAGGGAGGAGGTGCATGCCAGATGCAGCATGCAGATCGAAAGCAGAAAAGAATTTGAATCAGCCCATTGCTCCCCCTTTTTCTATGGTGTTCTGCTCCCTCATGGAGGAGAGGAAAAGGCTGGGGCCGTGAGTTCGCACCTCACAGCCCAGCACAAGAGGGCAGGAGCAGAGCACTAGACTTGTGCTTCAGCACAGAAGGGTCAGGGGAATCCTTTCTCGGGGGACACGTGAGGCTCATTTCTTTGCACAGGACATGGCCACAGCAGGCAGTCTCATTGCCCTGGGCCCTGATAGAAGCTTCTTTATGTGAGCTATTGCTCAGATAATTCTGTGTGGCCCTGAGACCTTTGCTGTGTGTGCTGGCCCTCCACCAGGGAAGAGAGTATTGCACTTCAGCCAGACTGGGCTGCAAACTGTCCCCTCTGGCTCTATTCCCCTTTTGTGATTTCTCACTTCCCTATTTGTTCAGCTTCCTAACATCTGCCTCCTGCTTTTAGTTCTTGCTTTGCTTCTTCTCTTCTCCAGAACTCCCACCCCTCCCTTTTGCTGCCATCCTTTCCCCTCACTGCTGTGTTCTTTCACTGACTGTCGTGCTCATTTGAAAAGCCTGGCCTTGAATTCAGAACTGAGATCGTAACTAAAATGGGCGTGATGCAGCTCAGGCCATGATGTCCTGCAGCCCCTGTTAAACAAGTTGCGGAGCTGCTTCATTCAGAGTCTTATTTCTAATATGGCTGTACTAGGGCCTTCTCTAACCTAAATTTTCACTCTCAATCAAAGCCCAGAAAAATGAAGTTTGCAGTCTTCCTGCATCCCCCTCCAGCCCCCTTGAAATATAGTAACAACAAACTACCTACATTTGCATCATACACAGTTTCGTCTTCTTGGTGAAATGTAACTCAGCTTGAAAATGATATTTAGTTAATCTTGGCCCTACCTTGCCCATGAGCTTTTCTGGAGACCAAACCTACTGCAGTCAGGGACAGGTGGTCCATCCCTAATCCATTGTGCCATGGAGGCTCATCTATCTTCAGTGCGCGGCTGCTCTCAATCTTGCCCTTTTTGGGCAAAAGAGTTGGCCCACTGTCGTCTTCCTGTCTGGAGCACTGATGAGGGTTCACCTCCAGCTCTTCTCCATGAAGTGCCTAGGTAAGCAGAAGACCATGGCACAGCCCTCTGGCCGTCAAGGTCTCCATGATGGCTGATTCACACTTGCACTTTCCTCATTTGAGAAGCTGTTCCTGGAATCCTAAAACATACTGAACTTCTTTTTGGCTTGGCCTTATCTTTTTCTCTATATTTCTGCAAGTCCCCAGCGACTCTGATATCAGTTTCCATTCTTACAGACAGTTTGTTCTCAGCAAGTGACAACCCCCACCTGGTACCATTCTGTTATTTAATGCTGATAAATACAGATCAGTATCTGACTGTGCATCCTTTCTCACTAGGTGCTCAATTAGTTCAACAGCATTTTCCACCTGCTTGTTGTAGTGGGGAAGTAACTGGGACTAGAGATTCTACATGTAAATTCTAACTTGAGTGTAAACTGCTTGACTTGGCTCCCCCAAGACCAGCAGTCCTTGAACTTATCAGATGTTAGATATTCTCTGTTTAGTAAAAGCAGGTCTAATATATATCTTTGCATAGTGAGCTATAGTATCTTCTAGGAAAACTGCAGCAGGGAAGTAAGAAGAGCTATTTAGAGTAGTAAGGATAGCTAATGCTACTCTGTTTTACAAGACTAATATTTCCTGAACCACCAAAATGGGCTCTTTTGATTGACTTCTACTTTTTTTGCAAATACACAAAGCTTCAAGCTTGCTGCACATCTGAGCTCAACAAAAACCATCTCTGGCTCTTAGTTCAGATCTATCAGACTCTAAGTGACCATCCATAATCTTTATAACAGTTTTTTTTCATGTGGCCTTTTATAATCTCTGTCTTTCTACCCTTAAAAAAAAAAAAAAAAAGAAGACACCAATTCCTTGAATTAGTAAAAGCACCTTGCAATAGCTATTCCTGCTACTCTGCACTAGTAGCTTTACTCACTGCCTGCATGTTCTCATCCTGAGCTCTTGCTGTAGCAATCGGAGTTCATGTTGCTCCTCACACTGGACAAGGATTATTTTATTATAATTGTTATACACAAAATTGTGTTGTTGTGTTTGCTTTCATGCTGCTTTACCTTGCATGGCAGCCTGAACCTCCCAAAGGAGCTACTGAATTTGTACAAACCTGTGCTTTGTTTCTCTGAGAATAGTTGTCAGAATACAGTTGATATGTTCAGCCCAGAGAGATTTTGGCATTGGCTTTGTCACTCTCTTTCTCTCCCAGTATTTATCCTCTTGAAATTAGTAGAAATATTTATATTTCCTTTTTATTTACCTAATTATTTGAGGTCTGTAACAATGAGTAGAAAAGTGCACCTACCCTGTTGGTTCAGTATTTCCCTTTATGACTCCCAGAACAACAGACCTTTCCAGCTCCAATTTAAATCCCTGTGTACAGTCAGAGAACTGCCCTGGGAGCAGAGATGGTTCATGGCAGAGGCAGGATAGGCAGCAGCCAGAAGTAGCAACCTGCAGCAGGCAACAATCTGCCTAACCACCTCATCCATGCTTGATGAGATGGAAAATGCTGGTCCAACCTGGATGCCCCTATACACACTCTCACCTGCAGCCTGCGTAGTCCCAGCCTAGGGCCACAGGGAGAGACAGTGTGTGAGGTTACCACAGCTGGGAAGGATGTGCAGCAGCAGTAGCAATTACTGGATCTAACCCCAGGCCTGTGCCAGAAGCCCTGATCTCCAGAGATCTCCTGCCTCTGCCTCTCCCTCTTCCAGCAGCTCTGGAAGCATAGGAGACATTTTTCTCCCTCTCTCTCTTTCTCTTGCTGTCTCTCTCTTTACCTCTCTCTTTCTTTAATTGTTCCCCCCCCCCTTTTTTTTTCTCTTGAAATAATGAAAGGGTTGTGTTGTAGCCCTCCCCAAGGGTATTTTCATGCCATGACCACGGAAGTTGTATCATGTACTTAAGGGCATTTCCAGGTTCTTTGCCTGCTGGGATAGTGTTGGTACCCACCTAGGTTCAATACACATCCGTACTGTCTGTCTGGGATGCTCAAGCAAACTGAGCCTGTCATCCGGGTCCAGGTTTCCTCTGGAGAGGAACTGTCTACTTTGCTCCAGAAGGCAGCCTGGAAGCAAACTTGTTTGCATGCCATATGAATGAGTGGGGGACCAAGGACCTGGAATATATCAGGGAACAAACCAAACAGACCAGGGAGACATATTTATCCTTCATTTTTGAAAGAATGGGAGATGCTCTAGGCTTAATTTAGTCATATGATCCTGTCTAGTTTCCCTCATTAAAAACATCTTTTGCAAATGTTTCCTTATTATATGAAATAGAATTATGCAGTTTTGTAATAGTGTGCTTCCCATTCAGAGTCCTTTAGCTGAATTAACTGAAAGCATTCAAATTTCATCAAAACCAACCATTGTTAAAAATAAGGCTACCAGAACTAGGAGAATGTGAATAGTGGAGGTCATAATTGAACTGAATTAGTAGGTAAGATGTCAAAATAGGATAGTCAGGGATACCAAAAGTGAGGCAGGAAAAGCTGAGGGGAGAAGGAAGCACCAGGGAGTTAAGAGATTAAGCAAGTATGGATTAGTCATGGGTAGGGGCCTTGCTTTGTTCTCTGTTGGAGTGACTAAGAGAACTTCTGCAGTGTACAGAGGCATCCATTTTGTTGTTTGCAAGGCACTGTGGTTTGGCCTGCCCACAGACACACGTATAAGAAAAGCCCCGATCAAGCTGCCTATATATATAACCTACCCTTGAGGCAGACAAGTTCAGGGCTTTCAAGGAAGAGCCCTAGGTTGGTGTGCCTGTTTGACATCAGCTGCAACACTGATGAAACATATTTTTGCGGAAAACACAATGATAGCAGGGTTGGAGGTGGTGTGCTGTGCCCAGCTCCAGTGCAGTAATTGGAGCACTGGGTTGAAGCTGTGGGACAGTGAATTCTCCTCTGATGTGGCTCAAAACCTCAAGATAGACACTGAGTTTACGAGGTGCAGACTCTTGGCAAGCTGTGACCTAAAGACAGGCTTCTGATAAACTTCATGGACAGACCTTGGGTGTGCTGAAGGTCAGGGCAGATATAGCATACCCAGCTGCATGAGTCTGGGGGTTTGAAAATTGCAATTTGCGCTAATAAAGCTCTCTTCTCCTTCCCTCTCCCCCTCCCAAGTAAGGTTCTAGCTTCTCTAAATATATTGGCCCTGACCATGGAAAGCAAGTGGGGAACATTTGTCACTGACTCTTCCTAAAGATCACAGGTTATTTGTAATCCTGCTTACAGCTGCCTATCAGTATCCCTTCTGGATTTCTGTCACCCCTTGGCACAATGCCTTTAAGTTTGGGATATCTCTCACTTCCATTGGAGGTTCATTAGAGTGCTTGTCCTCTTCAGTAACAACAATGAACCTGTAGCATAACCACAGGTAACAGCAAATGCAAAAGTAAGGAACCTGAGAGGAAGGGAGAGCAATTTCTGTGTGTGCCTTTCTCTGTCAGGTTAAATGGGCCTAGAGCAATGAACCTTACCCAGAGCGTTCAGGCAAATCCTGCTTTTCACCTCACACCTTTTAAAGTGCCATTTTTTCTGACAGGAAGATGTCAGACCAGTCTGAGTTAATGAAAGTGTGAGAAGGTCATAGATCTTCCTTTGCTAGTGAGTCCAGGACTTTCAGTCTCACAGAAGCCTGTTTTAAAGGGTGGCCAGTGTGCATAGATGCCAGCTCTGACTCCATAACATGTCAGAGGGTGATTTCTTATTTTTCTACATGTGCAATGCTATTGCAATCTCTATCCTGCTGTCCCATGGGCAGAGAGCAGGCAGAGGTCTGGACTTGTTTTGCAGTCCTGCTCAAGGCCTGTTGTGAGTGCAGCAACAGCTGGGGAAGTTCAAGTCGTGACTTGTGATGTGTTTCAGAGGTAAGTGCCCACGCTGTATGGAAAGGAGCTGTCCTTCAATAGCTTCAGCCCTGCCGGCAAAGGGAAGAGACCTTCCTGGGCCTCACACCTGGTCTGAATTTTACATTGACCTATTTCTTCACAGTCAGCATTTTTTCCATCTCTGACATGGTGCCCTCTTGCACACTTCTTTTTTCCCATATCCCCTGCATCAGAGATCTACCACATAAAACAATAAAGACCGTGTACATGGCAACCAAGTACAATTAACTCAAGGAGAAGTGTACAACTTTCCAGGGCTGTGTGGAGGGAATGGAGGAAAAAGAGCCCTTCTCTGCCTCTCACATGAACTGAGCAGCAAAAGTTCCCTCAAAACTATCCTGCTAATGCCAGCTCTCCCCACTGGTAAGAGTAGCTCTAAATCTGAGAGAGGACTTCTTTCCTCCTCTGATCACTGCCTCCTTACTTACAAGGGTTCCCAAGAAAAACTTTGTTAAGGGAAGATGGGAGCAGACTTGGAGTACAAGTCACTCAGTGGGTAGTGAGGGAAGAAAAGAAGAAGACAAAAGATCCTCTTATCCCCCCCACAATCAACCACCCTCAAGTTTTTGAGTACTTATCCCCCTACAACCTGCTGCAGAATTAACACAGGAACAATATTTCTGTTAAGATGAAACCACTTCCCAAATCAGATGGTTTTTCTGAATCAGGAACTTCCTTTTTTTCCTTTCTTATCAGAGTATCTTAGACAAAATCCCAAAGTACTATGAGTCTCTCACTGCCCATTTCAGTCCCTTCAAACACACACACACAGTCTCCCTCCCCTCAAAACAAAGGTGCTGGCAATGGAAATGCATTTGTGGGTTTGCATTTCAGAAGTAGTCAAAGAGCCTCTGTGAGCTCCTAGCAGAATGCACATACAGTTTCCTTCACTGATGTGAGCTCATGAGATGTGGTCGAACGGACGAGGAGAGGAAGGGCGGAGTCACAGGGCAGCCCGCCCCCCTAATGCTGCTACGATTTTGGTCACTGGCTACAAGTCACTTCAGTTCTGTGAAGCATCTGAAAGAGCAGAAGGCAAGGAGGAACAGCACCTGCGTGGAAGATACACTAGGCTCTTCGGGATGGACTTTTGTCCTGCTGGTAAGCCTTGACTGTCTTTTGTCTTGTTTGCTGTTAAGGCTGTTCACCCAGTTTGATGGGGCATAGCACACCATAAAATCCCAGCAGCCAGAGTAGACACTGGGGCTGGTGGCAGGAGCAACCAGATGGCGGAGGATCCCTGGTGGTACAACTAATTGCTTGTCAGCCACACACAGTGAGCATGGTTTTCTTTTCACTTTTCTCCCCTGAGAAAGTTCCCTTCCCATCAGGAGAAAATTTCCCACTGATCTGAATGGACCTTTGTGCTGAAAGTCTCTGTTGCTGTGGTCCCCTGTGCTGGTGATCTTGAGCTGATCTGTGGAACTGACTCAGGGCTATCAGGGGTATACGTGGCACTTGGGATGAGCACCCACAGCTTTGGCTTCTCTTCATGCAACTCTGGCATGGTTTCCAAGCTCCTGAGTGATGTTTCCCTACAGCCCCAGGAGCTGTTTTGCCTTTGCAAAATGTCTTACGCAGTTGAGTTTCCCAGTGCCACAGGCTTACAGGGCTTTTGGTAGTGGCATCCTCTCTTGCTTATCCCCATGTTAAGGTAAATGACTATATTAGGGTTCTAGCACTTCCGAGTGACCTGCAGGTGGGCCTGCCTGGTCCTAAAATAATCTCAAAAAGCAGGTGGGGCTGGAGGAGATGAGCCACATCTGAGGAACTGAGAGAGATCTCAATTTTTATTTCCTACTTTGGCAGGTGGTGGATAAAGTGTTTGGGATTCAGAAGACCAAGGGATACTACTGGACAGGCTGTTTCTAGCCTCCTTCTGGCTGAGGAAGCTCTATGCATGTGTATGTGTGAGGAAAGGCAATGGAAAGGGAAAGCAGAGAGGATACAGGCTGAACAGGAGCAAGAATGAAAAGGGATCATTTTGCAAGGACAGTGAGTCTCAATCCTAGCAGGCCTCTGTGTATAGGATATGGAGTACAGGGTGAAGGAAAAAAGCAGTGCCCAATTTCAGCAACAGTTCTCCACTGTTTAGCTCCTAGCTGGATAGCGAAGGAACAGGCCAGATCAAATCCCATACCGGGCTTGCCTGTCAGGGAAATTAGTGGGACTTGAGCTCTTGCCAGAATCTGGCTATGCGTGTTGGTGAAGGTGGGTGTCTTCATAGCACCTGACCCTCTCTGTCTGAAAGCAACAGTAAAGAAAGCTGCTGCAGGACAAACCGAGGTGGGGATGAAGGGGGTATCTCATATTTCACTACCAGTACAGAGCTTATTTTAAGGTCTGTTTTCCACAGAAACTGAGGCTTTCAGAATGGATGGTCTGACAGTCATTCGGTTGAATTACATGTTACTGAGTTAATTACGTCTTAAAATTATGCACTGCAGTGGTGCAAAGGGATCCTGCTCAGGGGTGATATGGGTTTTCTCAGCTCTAGCTAGAGGCAGGGCCAGGAGACCGGCAATGCCTGAAGAGATATGCTATTTTTGACCGATGTCTTTTTTCAATCCCAACCTGTCACTTCACAGTCTCATTGGGAGGTAGGCTTGTTTGATGCTGCTCCACCTTGGGAGCCAAGACTCCCCGCAGATGCAGGTTTCCAGTGGACTCTGGAGCCCTGGATGCATTTCAAGTTGCTCAGTTGTGGCATGATTTGTCTGAAGGACATGGGTGCACATACTCCTTGTGCTTTTCCTGGAGTCCCTCCTACCTAGAGAAGCAATGCCCTTGTCAGGTACCTGCCTGCTCTGGCTGGGTGCAGTAGAGCCCTGTGTTTGTGGGGAGGCCCTGCAGTGGACTTCCTCTCTCAGCTTCCTTCAGGACCCTTGAGTGACTGCCTGGGTAAGGCCACAAGGCCAGTATGCCAAATAATTGAGCTGGGCATCAGGGGGTGGGGGAGCAAGCCTATACCTTTCTATCACATGCTAGGATATGTGAGGTGGGAACCCTAGGTTAAAGTGGCTGGAAACTGTCCTGGGTCATGTAGGTCGTCGTGTGGGATAAGGGGACTAATAGTCAACATAAGCTCTACTTCCTGCCTTTCCCCGCATAGCAGGAAAGAGCAATTTCTACATGTGTGAGGTCCCTATTGAATTTCTTCTGGAACAAACTGGCAGAGAACTGTGGAGTGGCTGCAGGAGATAAACAGATTGGGCTGCAGGGAACTGAGTAACTGGTAGGTCTTTGCCCTGGTACCTGCCTGGGTGGGTGGTCATCTGTGCTAAAGATAACACAGTCCTGTAGCCCAATTCAAAAAAGAGAAGGAATTTCAGGTGAAATTCTTCCATCACACAGCCTCCACCAGGCAGCAGGTGCCCAATAGGCTGCTCTGCTTGTCTGTTGTCATGGGTGGAGGTACCTAAAGTCTTTTGTGGCCAAAATAGTAAATACTATTTACTGGCAAAGGGGCCAGCTGAACCTCTGCTGTCACACTGCAGGTGTGCACATGGATGCACATGGATGGTCTATAACAGTGCTGCAGACAGTCATTCTTGATAACCCTCCACTGCTGCTTCTACAGTCCATTCTTCCTGTTCTCCTGTGAGTACTGCCCACTTACCTTTATGCTCTAAAAGCTACTTTCTCATTTGTATATTTTTGCTTGGAATTAAAGGCCTCACTTTGCACCTGGACAGCTCTGTGCAGCTCACTGCAATGGGAAACAAGCCCAGTACCCCTATTACTCTTGGCTGGCCACATGAGCACCCAGACTTTTGGGTAACTCCAGCCTGCTCTCCAGATCAGGAGGCTGAAGGTGTAAGCCACCACAATTGGAATTGAAGTCTCTGTTCTGTGTTGAGATCCAGTACTAAAAATATAAGACTGGGTGATTCAGGAGCAAGTGGCAGGTCTTTCTATCTGGGTCTGTCCTGAGAGGGGAAAAGCAATCTCCAAACCAGGTGTGAATCCCACAAGTGTGGTGCTCACATGCTCTCCCTCCAGATTTGTTCTCTGGAAATTAGGTTCCAAGCAGCCACAAGTCCACTTCAGAGAGGGTACTAGCCAGTATCACAACACACTGCTTATGTGTTGTGTTCTTCAGTGTTGTGTTTGACTGTCAGCATCCCCCTGAAACCTGTGGGTGTTTTCATGGGGTGCTCTTCAGCAGTGGGTGAAATTTCCCCCTGTGCAGAGAACCCTGACAGGGCCTATGCATCATCTGTGTCCTGATTTGACCCTAAAAGGAAGTGGAACTTGGTGGTATGGAGGACTTTGATGGTGCTAAAACCCTGCCTCAGTCCCCCTGTGTAGGGATGAATTCCCTCTGCCATTCCAAGAGTTTGGAGGGAGTCAGGGTGATGCTTCACTGAGAATCTCCTTCTCCTGCTGACACAGCTTGTTCTGAAAATGGAGAAGGAAGGAAAGGCAAAGCAGCCCAGCTGCCTCTGCTGCTTTCTGTGACTTTCTATGGACGGTTCCCCAAACAAGACTTCTGTGTTCACTTCCACTAACTGTAGACCCCAATGCATACAATAACATTGATGAATAGCTTCAAAATAGCCTGGAGCAGAGCATCAGGTCTTCTGTTAGAGAAGCAGAATAACATACAAGAACTGACCTCAGAGTTATTTTCCAAGGCAACAAGGTATTTAAGCTGTTTAGGCCGCTTATGAAACCTTACAAGGACTCTCTGTGCACCTTTAGGTACTTAAATTGCTCTGAAAGTTTGATCTGTGCATTTTTTTCCTTTCTACTTCACCCCTTCTGTTTTTTTATCCTTTGATTCCTTTCCCTTCTCTATACGACTCACATGCTTTGTCTCCCCTGCCCTCCCCATACCTTCCTCATTCTGATTAAGTTGGACAGGTAAATCATTTGGGGTTTTCAGATGTTCAGGAGGAAGTGGGACTGAGTTATTTACAGTCTCAGCAGGGGTCATGTGGGTGAGACAATGTCCTCTGGGAGCCTCGTGTCTCTTTGAGATGTCTGAGGCTGCTTCAGTAGACACAGAGCAACTGAAGCAAAGCAACCAGCCACACCACTGACTTTGTTGATGGGGCAGGGGAAGGGAAGGTTCCTCAGGTGAGTCCTGCAGCAGCGTTTTTGTGGAAACAAGTACAGGCCAAGGAGTCTTTAGTGATAATTTAACAAGGAATGACTCCAGTAATTCCACAATTACCAGACCCCAGGGTGTGAGGGAGATAAAGCTGGGGAGACTGAGAGGTTGGCCTCATCTCCTGCCGACTCCAGAACTGGGGGAGACATAAAAGTAAGCTGAAAGACCCAGGTTTTCTTGAACACTGCTCACAGGCCAGACTGACATTCAAGGGGAAGTCAGCAACCTGCCCAACAAGCAGTAAAGCCACTGCATGGGTTTTATTTATTCATTTTTAATTTCTGGCCCACAAATATGGCTGTTGCAAGCTGCTGGATGTCACAGGTTTTCCTCCCCTCTTGACCAGCTTTAACAGCAGTCAGCTTCTTTCAGTTCTTCATGGGGGGTCCTTGCAAAGCTAGGAGAGGATATGAGCCCTTCCCAGCCCAGACTTCCCAATGTCTACTTGCCCAGTGCTTTCCCCCCCAGAGGTGTGGCAGCCTCTCCTTGGGGAATGCAGTGCTTGAAAACATCTGTAGGAGTGTTGGGGAGAGGCTGCAGTCTGAGAAAGGTGCTAACATAGAGTTAGCACATAGAAACCCAACCAGCCAGGAGTGGGGAAAGATTAGGATTAGGGAAGACAGATTTCTCTGAGCTGTTGTGGTATGGCAGGAAAGAAGCATATGGACTCCAAGATGACTGCTTTTGTCCTCTTTCCTCTCATCTGTCATGACTGGCTCCTTCCTCTTTTATCCCCACTCATATTTATAGTTGTTTTGCATGTGAGATCCACACTAAGAGAATTTCCAAGGCAGCTGGTGCCACTTCCCTTTTTTCCAGGAAGATGGGAGGCCCAGGGGATTTTAGCTTATGAAACAGTGGAGCAGGGCATCCAATGACCTGACCTGACTTGCTGGAGGAGCTTTGTCTTTCAGTGTTTAGGTACAGCAAGGACCCTGACTGTAAGTTCTCCAGTAAGCTCCCAGGAGCTCCAGTAGTCTCAGCCTTCTGTGAACCCCCTGTTTTTCCTGGGGCTCACCATTTGCTTTGCCTTTCTGTGGCTGCATCCTCCTCTTTCTCCTTGCTGAAGATGCTGCGCTCCAGCTGGATTATATTTAGTAGCACTGCTGTCACCCCAATTCTTCAACGTCTTTTATGAATCATTCTGTGGTCTCCTTGGTTCTGCTGCTATATGTTTGACTTCCTGTACATTACAAGGAAGCCTGCTCATATTTCTGTATCGTCTGTAGTCCTCAGTGGGGGAGGAGAGCAGAACAACAGCCTCCCATAGACACTCCTTCTTCAGCAATGCTTTCATCCCCCCAGATCCTGCTCTCAGACTTGAAAAATCTTGATTCTCTCATAAGGCATTTCTGTCTCTAGCTGTGGTAGATCAATCAATGGAGCCAGTGACTCTCCATGGGAGGTTTGCATTTAAATGGAGTATTTAGGTCACAGCTTTCCTGTGCCCCAGGTCTTGTACATAAAGGTGACTGACATAAAAACCACCGAAGAGCATTGGGTGAGACCTCTTCCCTGTGCTCACAATGAGTAAAATTGGTTGACTAGGCAGGGTAGGTTGCTGCAGGGTTAGATCAGAGGGCTATTAGCAGGGAGGCTGTCAGCCAGGAGGGGCATGGTGGGCTGTGCTGCTGGCTTTGGACTGAGGATCATTTGCAGGACAAATCTGAGGTGCAACAGCTGCAACCGCAGGGGAGGCTGGAACATGGGTATAAGAGGTACTGTAGCATGATCCTAGGAGAAGGAGAGGATGAGCACTGAGAGGCTGAGGCAGCTTTGCCTGTGATGTGCTGGCCTCAGTACCATTCTCAAAGGCACCTGTTTGTTTTTGCAGAGTCATCTGATTTGAGTGAGGCTGAAGAAGCTGAAATAGAGACAATCAGGCAGCACAGAGAGGAGCTTTTGGAGGACATTAAGGTAAGGACCATCTTGTTCCTCCTCTCTGCATAGCCTTCTCAAAAATGTGTTCACCAGGGAATCTCTTCACATAACAGTCCAGGCCATGCAGAAGTGCTCCTGCACAGGTGATATTTGCTTTGGCATGATCCAGCTTGACTTCTGAGGTTCAGGCTGCCCCAGCATGTGTCACCAGTGTTCATCCAATTTGTGGTTCTCTCTGCTACAGGAGTCATCAACTACTATAATGGGGCATTTGAGAAAGGCTTCTCAACTCATTAGCAGGAATGAGCTAGGATCCCATACTTAACATTAAGGAACCTTCACTAAGTCATACTGGCAGAGATCTGGCTCAGCATTTATGGTTATTTCTAATTACTCACTACCTGATAATGACATATCATCCCTAGTTACCTCCTGCAACCCTCCAAGTTTTTCAAACTTTTATTTGCTTTGTGGACCTCTAACAAGTCCTCCATGAAGGATCTTGTCTCTTTAGAAAGGTGCAACAGCAGGACTTTCCACACAAGCTTCCAAGGTCGAACTTGTTTTTCTTCTTTGCTTTTAGCAGACCTGTGGATTTACTCTACTGACTCCCCAAAAATCTGCAAGTGACATATTCAAAATCACTCAGTAATACCACATCACATTCATGCATGGTGCTGCACAGTTTTATTCTGTTTTCCATCACCATGGCATGTGGCTTCCAGCTGAGAGAGCTTATTGAACTGAATCATTGGACCTACACTGATTTTCTGACAGCATGAAGATGTTCAGATGCCTGGGGAATGGGTGCAGTATTTCCTTGCATAGGATAGAACATCGAGCCAAATACCTATTGCTTCTCAGGCTTTCAGATGTAACATCTCTGCTGCAAAGTCAGAATGGTGTCATGTCCCTTCTTGCAAAATAGGTTGGTTGTTACCTATTCAGTTTCTAGAGTGAACAGTGGGCAGTGCAGAAAGCAGGATATGTGAATAGGAACACTACATGTTTTTACCTGGTATGGCCAGAGAAAAGATGCTAGACTACACAGACACATATCCTAAACCCCAAAGCCATTGATCAGTGGGGTATCCATTGTTCAGTAGAGAAGGATGAGTTTAGGTGAAAGGGTATCTATCACTAGAGAAATTTTTCCAGAGTGGATTTCTTCAGAGATCATCTAGCAATATCCTTTAACACAAAGACCTGGAGGGACAGCTTGTGGGGGGGGAGGGGAGAGGGAGAGGAGGGAAGAGGATGGGTCTAAACTTGGCTGTTAAACTGACAAAATACAGTAATGAGGAAGAAAAAACTGTGATAATCATTTGTAATTTAGGAGCTATGATCATGGCTTTGTCACATTTGTGCACCACCAAAACTTATTAAGGAACATCCTCAGTTCTGGCAGATTGATGAAACAAGACAGAAGGAAAGCAGGAAGCAAAATCAAAGTTCAGATGCTCTTTTAAATGGTGGAATGTCAGAGAACTTCACAGTTCCTGTATCTGGGTGCATACTGTGGCCATGTCCTCATTCCTTGTTGAGGCAATACCTAGGATGTAAGAACCTTTCTTCCTCTGACCATTCTGATGTGCATGGGGAAGAATTTGAGTGATTCCTGGAGAAGACCTGTGATGCACTGTGGCTCCTAGACAGTGAGGGGGTCCAGAACTGCAGGATGGAAACAAGGAGATCATAGTGATCTTGGTTTCTGTGGTAACTCACATAGTTCAACCAAGAGGGCCACAGTCTGTCATGGACCTAAAGGAAGATGAATATTACAATTAAGACTCAAAATCAGGCAGTGATTCCTCTTCTTTTCCTCCTCCCCCTTTTTTTCTCCACTTAAAGGCAGATATCCACTCACTGGTATTTGATTGATAGGGCATTAAAAACTCTGTGTTTTACAACTTGGCCACTTCAAGTCTATTTCAGCCTGCCAATTACTGGTTCCACTTCTGCTTTGCTGGATGTGTAGCAGGGCTATGCAAAGTAAAAGCCAGAAGGAAACAGGCATGATGGAAAGAGTCTCACACATGACATCCTTTGAGGAGCTGAAATGTTACTGGGCTGAGTTCTCTCTCTTCCATGCTGTATAAGCATGACTTCTAGCCCTGGATGACAACGGGCCTGAGAACACCTTTTTGCTTCTCTACCTCTTTTCTTTCAGCTGGAATCCATTTTGGATGGGCAGGGTCACTTCAGAGCAATACCCATTTCACAGAAAACCTTAGCTGGTCCTTGATCCATGGAGCAAGGAGTTTAACTGACCTGCTCCCTATCAGCAGGGCTTCTCCTACAGCTGAGGGGAGAAGTAAAACATGCTCTGTATGTGTCGCCTGCCTTTCCCACCATCTCCCTCATCCCCCTGCTCTTTCTCCTGCAGAAGCTGAAAAAAGAGATTGCTGAAGTGTTTGCAGAGATAGAGCGCTTCCAAAATGCAGAGGAGAGGCGAGAGGCAGACCTTATCCCTGGGGAACACACCAGGCAAGTGGGGCAAGATGGGTATCCCTTTGTTTAAAAAGTGTCTCATTGGTTGTTGAGTAAACAAGAGCACCAATAGGATTTGGATCACATCAAGAACAGGGAAATTAGGCCAGGAATGTCCTTCTCTCCTCTGAGATTTCTCTTTACTCCTGGACAGTCAGACACCTGTCCTTGAGATACCTGAGCTGTCTTGTAAGTGTGCTAAGTGAAACATGTCCTTTTATTCTAAATCTGAGTTTCCTGCACCTTTGTGTCTGCAGCAAATTATCACAGAAGGATAAACTTCTGTCCCTGGGCCGGAAGAAGTTCAACATGGACCCTGCAAAGGTAGGATTTGCTCATTACAGCTATGAAGGGAAAGCTGGGAAGAAGAGCTTCTGTTGGCTACTGGTCCACTTGCAGCTACCCATGCCAAAGGAGCTAGAGCAGGGGACCATGGGGCTAGTTTCCTACCTCACTAAGACCAGTTAATAGCACCCTCCTTCCTTTACCTGAATGAGATCTTCTGACAAGATGAAGCTTTGTTGCCTCCCCCCATCATGTGTCCATAGGGCATCCCATCAAATGCAACCCAAGCTAAAGAGATATAAAGAGAGGATGGTTTAACTGTGCCAATGTGTCAAGAGAAACAAATATCCCTCAGCCTAGCCCTTCTTGCATATGTGAGGCTGAGAACTGCCCATAGTATGGTGGTGGATGATGAGGTAAGGGGAAGGTGAGAAGTTCTGAGAGTGTGTCAGGTTCCTCAGCTCATTCCTCAATGGAAGAGGCCAAGCTGCCACTGTTGTTTTGGAGGCAAGTGGTATTGCTTGGACTGTGGAGAGAATCTAGGCTTTCTACTTCCTGGAACTCTGACCAGTGGCCTCCAGACTCCAGAGTCTTCAGTGCTCTACAGAAGACTCTAAAATCAGCATGACTAGGTAGAGAAGATGTGAGAAAGACAGTTTTCTCTTCCTTTCTCCTCACTGGTGGATCAACTTTCCGAACTCTGTAAGGAAAACCACAAGCTGAAATTGAACGATTGCTTACCATCAGCTAACCACAGCTAGTGTCTTGAAGGCTGCTGCTCTGAGTAGCAACTTTTTAATGCCTCCTCCTCTGCCTTGCTGGGACCCTCAAGCTGCCTGTCCCAGTGTCCTCATTGCAGCTAGAGGACATGACAGTCCACTGGTTATCCCTCTGCCAGTGGTAGCTACTTTAGAGCACCCACATCAGTATTTACAGCCCACATGAGAACTGGCTTCCTTTTTGTCTCATAGTCTGAGCTTGGTTTGAGGCCCCAGTGGTGTCTCTCTCTGTGGGGCACTGTGCAATGCTGTGCAGAAATACCTGAACTAATTCTGACCCCCAAACAGTCTAGCTTTTTTAGCTCCATGCTGATCTGCCTGGCTGAAATGTCATATTAAGTGCCTATATTGTTTTTAGTTTAGAGCAAGCCCAGTCAGATCTCTGTTTCTTGGTTCACTTTGTGCTACTTTCCATAGCCCGAGAGACGTTATGATGCAAGGAACTTTATTTGTCCCTCCCTATTAAGGTTACATTTCATCCCTGTAATGCTGTTACTTTAAATGAGTTCTTATCCCCAAGAGCACAGGGCGAGTTCCTGAGGTGAGGGGAGGTAAGGACTAGGAATAAGGCTGAACAAAATCTTTGGGGACAATCACTTTTTTCCTGGAAAATAGAGCTGCATCAGCACTGCAATATTCTGCAAAATTAAATTAATCTTACTGAAATTCCATCTGGGGAAAAGGAAAGAAAAATACTGTGGAAAAATCTCCCAAACATTTCAATTTCTTCTCTTGAAACTGCTTTTCTTAGGGGCATTTTAGAAATAGGTTTTTTTATGTATTACATGGCAAAGTGAATTGATTCAGTTGAACATTCTGATGGATCTAATAAAATTTTCATTCTTTCATTACATTTTGTGTGGAGAATTGCAATGTGGTCTGGAGATTTGCAGTGATTTTAAATATTGTTATGAATCTGAATAAAACCTCAGCTTTCCTTGACTTTGAAAATCAGGAAATTATGTTTAAAACAGAATGTTGTCTGTTTGCACAGTGCAACTCAGATTTTCTGTATTCCTTGAAAAGTGTCCTTACTTGGTGGAGAAGATGGAGCTGAACAGATTGCAGACTCTTCTGTTCTGTGACTTAGAGAAAAGTTTGGGGAAAAAAAATTAAATCATCTCAAGCCAATTTTTTGTTTGAGTACATTTTTTGATTATGTCATTTTGGTTTTTTAATGAACTTTTTTTCTTTAAATCAAATCAATCTGGAAAAAAATGACATTTGGGAACAAAACACAAACATTTTGATTGAAAATGTTAAAATTAACTATTTGACTTTGCCTTAAATCTACCTGCCTTTCTGGGGTTTTTTTTAACCTACACAGAACTTTTTGTTTGAGTTTCCAGCCCAGTGAAACATGTTTATACAAGTCTAGAGATGAACTGGGAGTGACTCACAGCAGGTAGATGACAAGGGATGGAATAAGGTGGGAACATGGTTGTGTGCTCCCATGGAGGGACTGGGGAGTAACAGAGGAGGCAACACCATCAAAGCCAAGGAAGGCTGATATCAGGATGTTAGGGTTTTGCTTTCTTGCTAGCTCCCAGAACTGTCTTACTTTGCTGTCTTGCTTCTCCTCCCACAGGGGATCCAGTACCTGATAGAGCACCAGCTGTTGTCTTCAGACCTTCAGGAGATTGCCAAATTCCTCCATAAGGGCGAAGGCCTGAACAAGACAGCCATTGGGGATTATCTGGGTGGGAGGTGAGCAACCCAGGCAAGCTGAGGAGGTCCTTTGGAAGCCCTGTCCTGCCTGGCCCCTCTCAGCTACCATTTTAGATGAATAGGCGGGTGCTGAGATTGAATGTGGCCTCAAACTGCTGTGGACTGGGTGGCCACATGCATCGGGAGCGTCCCTGTGAGTGTGGCTAGAGCTATGCACATGGACTGCCTCTCCTTCCGTCTGTAATGGGGTCAGTCTTCCTAGATAACGAGTGGTACTCATGTGGCTTGGCTTCTCATGGGGCAGAGGGGAAGGGGGGGAGGCAAGATATGCACCATATGCATGTCACCATACCAAGTGGCATCTGAACTGAGCAGGGTCAAAACTCTCCTCTCACCTTTCCTTCTTGTTCTTTCCCAGGGATCCCACAAACATTCAGATCCTCCAAGCCTTTGTGGCATGTCACCAGTTTGCCAACCTCAACCTGGTGCAGGCATTGAGGTGAGTATGCAAGTGCAGGAAGGAGTGGGCAGAGCAGACTCCTGTTCAGCCACTGGGTCCACTGGGAAGGTTGTGAGACCTCACTGGGCTTCCCCAGGCTGGGACTCTAGGCCTGTCTGGGTAGCGTGTCCTGTTGCTCTGTGAGGTGTGTTGACATGTTTCCCTGGGGAATCTCCTTCATGGCCTGTTGACTGGGTTGGTCATATGCAGAGAAATGGGGAAAGCAAGGCAGGTCACTGTGGCTTGGATGGATGGTGAGACAGTAGCAACTTATTTTTTGCACCAGGAAACATACCATTCATACTGTGACAGGGTCCATTACATTAGTGACAAAGTGACTCTGTCCTAGGGCATATCATTCTCCTGTAGGGCAGCCTCCTGACAAGATTCTTTCTCTTGAGGTCCCTGCTCCCTTGAAGAGCACCTTGCTGGGCACTCATTAGGGAACAGGACCTATGATTTGCAGCATTTTTGGTTCTGCTACCTCCTTGAGGCTGATGAGCCCAGGTAATTTCTAGAGAGAGGAGCTGAGCTCCTGCTTCATACAGGCGCACTGTATTATCTTCCCCATGTGGTGGGATGACTCCCCTTCTTTTCATGGTGTCCAGGGGCTGAAGGAAAGGATAAATGTCTCTTGGACACAGTCTGAATAAGTCTCTGGCATGTTATTCCCAACAGACAGTTCCTGTGGAGCTTCCGGCTGCCTGGGGAGGCACAGAAGATTGACCGGATGATGGAGGCCTTTGCCAACTGGTACTGCAAGTGTAACCCAGGAGTATTCCAGTCCACAGGTAGTTATAAGGAGAAGAAGGCCTGTGAAGCTGAGCTCCACTGTTTGCTGCAGAGGGGAGCCTTCTTTTCCCAGTCACAAAAAACAGAGGGCATCACTCAGGAGTGTGGATGTTGCTCTCTGTATTCTCTTAAGTCAAAGGAGTCAGTGCAGTTCCTGTGAAGCTTTTCAATAGGCTGAGGGTCTCCAATCCTCCTTTTGTTATTATGTTCCGACCCATCACAAAAGGTAATAGACTTGAGAAGTGCGCCAAGCCCCACGTACCTCATCACAGCGGGGTACAAAACCCTGCCAGCACTAGCACTGACAGATGCCAACTTGTAGAAATATGTCTGTTGGCACAGTCATTACATGACCGGAGCTACCCAATTTGCCCCATTAGGGAATTGCCTCCATCATAGCAGAGCAACTCTCATCTAGCCCTGTCTGTCTCTCTTATTCCTAGCAAAGGGGACATCTCCCATTGCTTCCTATAGCTGAGGGGTTGAGGCTGTTCTGTGACTGAAACCCATGCCACCTATTAGGACCTAGATAGATTTGCTCTCTAAAGCAACACTTCACCCATGCTGGTTCTTTTCCTCCTTGCCAGATACCTGCTATATACTCTCCTTCTCTATCATCATGCTTAACACCAGCCTGCACAACCCCAATGTGAAAGACAAACCCCCCTTTGAGAGGTTTGTATCCATCAACCGAGGCATTGACAATGGAGGTGACCTACCAGAAGAGCTCTTAAGGGTAAGAAGGGCTCTGGCCTCCCATTTTCTCATCAGTTCCTCTTTCCTCTGTGGCTTGGGGTCCACTGAAGACCAAAGATCCATCATTCCCAGTGTAATACAGATCTACTGACCTTCTCCCTTGCAAGGGGAAGGGCTGCTCCAGGAAAGAGAGCAATATGTGCAAAAGGAGAACTGGAAGACACAGAAAGTGCTTTGGAGAGGGGCAGCACATGAACAGGTGAAGACATGGAACAGGAGAGATGGGCCTGGAGACATGCAGGGAATGGCTGTGTGGGTTTAAGCAAACTTGTGTGTGTGAGAGAGGAACATATACTGTCACTACGTGAGAGAAGAAGAGATACTGAAAGATAGAGACACAAAGCCAGAATGCATGTGTGAGAATATACACAAAATACAGGTGGAGAACAGACATGCCCTGGGGGTGTGACGTAAAGCCAACCTGTAAAAGCGGTCTATGAGCAGGCTAGAGAGTGGAACAAAACCTGTGTGGGAGGAGGCTGAGGGCTCAGCTGTGGGTGTTTGTGTGTTGTGTAGGTGTGAGGCAGGTTTCCAAGCTGGTCAGTGACTGCTGTGAGTTTCAAAGAGAGACTAACATCCTGGAGCCCCAACTCTGAATGAATTTTTCCAATGGGTCTATGTGAATGGGGCTTCCAGCCCTTTTGGAGCTGGCTGGGTACCTGGCTCTTTTGGCCAGCTTTGAAAGTCCTACCCTTTGGGGCAGGGACTGCCTGTTTCTTGGGGGTGGGGGAGGGGGGAGAGGAGGGAGGCAATGGGTGAGGATGTCACTGTGGCCCAGATTATTAATTCCTTTCCCTTTTTCCTATCTAAGTGTCCCAGCTGACCCCAGTGTTCATGTAAGTCTGGACACCAGAGCCTGGCCTCTTGTACCAGGACGTGTCTCTATGTGAGCAGAACTAACAAGTCCCAGAAGAGTGTCAGGGTCTCTTCCAGCATCTATAAAGCTCTCAGCAGGTCCATGGTATCTCTGATCCCAAAGGATGAAGATACAGAAGGGGAGACAGAGGCAGGAGAAGTAGTGATTAGCAGACCTGGAGCAACCACTTTCCCAAGGGCTTAGCAGTCAGGTTGCCTGCCCTCTGAGGCAAGGTAGAAGTGGACAGCCTGCCTGTCTGTGCCTAGCCTCATCCAATGAGCCTGTGGACAATAACTTGTGCCTTGTGTCAAAGAGGCCGCTAGCACTCCACACTTGGGTTTGTTGAGCAGCATCCCCTCAGGTTGTGTCATTTCTTTTAGACAATTTGAGGGAAGTTGCAGGTGCCTGTACTTCTAGTTTTATTCATGACTTGGGGCTTGTGCAAAAAATGATGGCAAATGCCAAATATGCAAGTGTCATCTTTGTATCACTTTAAAACTAGTAACCTACCTCGCTGCCATTCTGCTGTTATAAATGTCACACATTGTGTGCCTCTGTGCAAATGCCTCTGTTCTGTGAAATGTGTCTCCTTGTGGCCATGCGGACCTGAGTGTGGGTCTGTGCATGCATGTTCTCAACCAAGTGCTTGGTTATTGGATGGCACTCAGAGCCCAGAGACAGGGCTGCAGTCCCTGTCACCTTCTTCCTCCCCTGTCCACTTCCTTAGTACTACCTGCAGTGCCACTTGTGCGACATGCTGGGGTCAGGCACTGCAGCCTCTCTTGATGTGGGCATGCACTTTTGTGCCTGTGGATTTCCAAAATGGGCCTGTTTTGACAAAGGATGAAGAAAACAAGATGGCTGTTCCACCTGAGACCTTGTGAGGTGTACACTGAGAGCTGTTGTATGTCCAGTGCTGACTACACATTCCTCTCCCCATTCACCTGCCTGCCCCCATGGAAACAGAGTGATGAACTGGATGGATCCAGGTTGTGTACAAGCTTTGTCAGAAAGATGTCTTCTTTTGTCTTTCTGTCTCCCCTCTCCTCCTCCCCCCAAAACACTTTGGGGCAGAGTCTGTTTGAGAGCATAAAGAACGAGCCATTCTCCATACCAGAAGATGATGGGAATGATCTCACACATACTTTCTTCAACCCTAGCCGTGAGGGCTGGCTCCTGAAACTAGGTAAGTGGAAGGATTCCCATAGTTCACCTGAATCCTCTCCCTGTATGCACCTCTCCCCCGCCCGCCCCCCGGCCTTGCCTCCCATCACCAGTCTTCCCCAAGAAATCCAAAACCCGGCCAGGCAGCAGCATTTCTACCTTCCTTCCTTCCTTCCTTCCTTCCTTCCCGTTGGCTGCAATGGGGTGAGGCTGACACCTGCTGTTGAAACTAAGCACTGGCTCTCTCCTGCCAGCCCACTCCTGTAGGGTCTGTTTGCTCCAAAGGGGACCCAGAAAGATATCCCTCACACCTCTCCATTCCTAGATCCGTCAGAGCATGACTGGCTCCCTCTGCGTGTGTCCAACATGTGGCATCACATCAGTGGTCAGCATTGCAGTTGCCACCTAGGGGCTGATCTACGGGGAGGGCTGAGAGATTGTGTGAATTTGTGGAGCAGGGGAGAAGGATGGCAGAGTGTGGGACTAATGGCTTTTGAACCTCACTGCCTTTAGGAGGACGTGTGAAAACCTGGAAACGCCGTTGGTTCATCCTGACTGATAACTGCCTGTACTACTTCGAATATACCACAGTAAGGGCTTAAGTCCAGGTTGGGAAACTGCATCCTGAGTGGTTACAAATCTTTGAGGGGACTGAGAGGTGCAGAGGGTATGGGGCAATTCTTCCTTTCAACCCTACATTCCCAGACTGAGTTCAGACCTCATTTCTCTCCCATGCCAGCTCCACTCCTGACAGTGATGGATGCTGACACTGAAGCTTTTGTTGTGATTTCTTATTAACTAAGCTCCCCATTGTATAAATGCAGGGAGTCTCCTCAGGCACACACAGCTCTTGCACCCCCCCCCCCAAAAAAAAAAAACAACACGTGTCTGGAAAACCAGAGAGGCTGTAAATCATGGCATAGGTGTGGGGAGCATGCTGGGTGTTAATTTATGTTTCCTTGTTTTCAGGACAAAGAGCCTCTGGGCATTATCCCCCTGGAGAACCTATCAGTCCGGAAGGTAGATGACCCCAAAAAGCCAGTAAGCCTTCATTGCTTGGTACTTTGACCAAAGCAGTCTCTCAGCGGGGTCAGTGGGAAGAGAGAGACCTCACTGGCCTTTCCCTTCTTGCCCTCACTCTGCAGACTTCTCTTGGGCAACACCTCTTGCCCTACACTGCCTTGGATGATGGAGCACACACACACACACACACACACACACACACCCCTGTCATGGGACACCAAGCAATCTCTCTATTCTTAATGTTCTGCTTTAGTGCTGGGGAGAGGCATTGGGGCAGTAGTTCAAGGAAAAGCATCACCCATTTGTCTTCAAGGCACAACCTCTGCCAAAAATTGCTTCCCATTCCCCCTGCCTGTACTGCTGAGGCTGGTGGGGAGCACTCACCAGCTCTAGGGTGGCAGGTAGGAGGGGAAGGGAAGTTTCTCAAGCCTGTTCTTTCCATGCTTCTCAGAGTGAAGGCACCATTCCAAACTGTCCTGTCCTCCTTTTAAACATGATTGTATTTTACTGGGGATGAACTGGTGTGAGATCAGAGTCAGTTCCAGTGTTGTGCAGTTCCTCACTGGCAGCCATTTTTTCTCTCTCCCTTGGCTGGCTGCACTGTGTGCGTGTGTGTGTGCGCGTAGGGGAGCAGAGATGAGTGCACAAAACTAACTTTTACACGTGCTGCACAAGGAGATATGGGTTTGATTTCCCTCACCATGACTTTCCATAGTGAGTTACAGCATGTGTAGACCAGACAGTGCTGTGGTGTTAGGAAACTTCCCTGGGAAGTGGTACTCTCTGTCTGTGCATTTCCTATGGATACTCACTCCTCCAATGTGGCATGGCTCTAGGAGACTTGCCTTCCTGTCTGTGTGCTGTCAGGCAGCAGAAAGGATGCTGCATTACATGAAAGGGGAGGGGTTCTTCCTGTGTGGGGCAGGGTGATCAATCCCACAAGGTGTTCTCTGGTAACTGTTGATGCCCCATCTCTCCCTAAAGCCTGTTTTAGTGTCTAGTCCTTCACAGGAGGGCTGTGTTTATCTAAGAGGGGTAGGCTGGAGATCTAACTTATAGGGAGATTCTTGGAGTGAGGAAGGTAAGACTTTGTTGTGTTTCAAAGACAGAGAGTTCCCCTTCCCTTTGGAAGCTCTCTGATCCTGTCACCCATGGCTGGAGGCAGCAGTTCTTCCTTGTCTGTCCCTCCTCCCCTCCCCTTACTGCTCCATTTTATTTCCTTCTTGACAGAATTGCTTTGAGCTCTTCAATCCCAACTGTAAAGGGCAGAAGATCAAAGCCTGCAAAACAGACGGGGATGGGAAGGTGGTTGAGGGCAAGCATCAGTCCTACAAGATCTCAGCAGCCACACCAGCAGAACGTGATGAGTGGATTGAGGCAATACGGTGAGAAGACCAGAACTTGGAGGCCTGAGGTTTTCTTTGTCCAGACCTTGGACAAATGGTCACACAGCTTGTTTGGCCACCAGCGAATGGAGCCTGGAAAAAGGAGTGGAAAGAAGTGTTCACAGCCTAGCAGCTGTGGTATCCTTTGACTCCAAGAGGTTTCAAGGCCCCTTCTGGAGAATCTGTAGCCATAGCTAAATTCTCTGCTATGGGTCTGCAGATCTCCAGTCCTGCTTTCTTGTGAGTGGTCTCTCTGTGCAGAATAGGTTGCCTCTGCCGTTCTCCGGCACTAAGTCTCTTCCTCTTGCTCTCATTTCCTCCTATTTCCAGGACCAGCATCACACAGGATCCTTTCTATGATCTCGTCTCAGCCCGTAAGGAGAAGATTGCCAACAAAAACTGAACCCTGACCTGCAGGAACATGCAGTTGTTGAGCAGCTTTCTTCCCATGCTGGGCTCTACCAGTGAAGAAATTTGGGAGTATTGGTGCCCTCTGCCTCCCACTTGGCAGGAAGATGATTGACAGAAGAACTTGCCAGATCTGCTTCTTCCTTTTCTAAACAGAAGGCGGAGGCACAGGGTGCACTCCACTGAGGACTGTCAGAGCTGTGGGCATGGCTTCTCCCATGTCCTAACATATACTTGACTGCAAGATGGCCTTTGGATTCTCCCATACAGCTAGCAGGCATGTAGGACAGGATCTGAAGGGAGACCAGAATGTCTCCAGAATGTCTCCATCCCCCAGTCATCCTCTCCAGACATCAAACCAGGCCTGGGTGTTGTTCTGTGAGGAACCATGCAGATACTTTCTGGGCAGCCAAGCATGGTTCAGTCAGTTGCAGAATAGAAAAGCCCCAGTGGTTTCTCTTCCATGAACAGATGGGCACTGAAGGTGGAGAAGGGATACTGATATTTAAGAACCACAGTGTGAAACTAGAGGCCAAAGGAAGATAAGAAGACCTCTGTTCATAAGAGACCCCCAACCTATAGCCACGATGAGGGCTGCAATTCTGGGAGGTCCCTGCTCTGTAGCTGAGGAAGTGAAAGATGTTGGAGGGAGCAATAAAGAGAAACTGTGTGTAGAGAGTCTGTGGGCCAGAGAAGCAGCTTTATGTCTTCGTCTCTATATTTTGGTGCTCAGGGGCCAGCACAGGTCTCCCCAGGGAAGAACACCAAACTCTAGCTCTCATTCTGACTCCTGGCTCCCAAGCAAAGATTGCTTACTTGCAACACTTCAGAGGGCTGGGCTCAGTATCTGAAAGACCTGCAGCCAGAAGTGAAAAAAGCTTGCAGGTGCATAAACACCACACACACGCACACACAAGCCCCCCCCTCCCCCCAGTCTTCATGCACTGTTTTCACCTGGAGCCTGTTTTTTTCCCTCCTGTTTAAAGAAAGAAATAAAAGCACCCCCCAAAAGCCCAAACCTCAGGGTAGGATGATCTTTTAAATGATAAAAGCAGAGGATGTAAGATAACAGTGTCATGTTCCTGTGCCTAGCAAAGCTTCCTGAGCACTACTGCAGCTCTGCACTGCACCCAGATGCAGGCAGCCTGAGGGCATGGCACAAGCAGGCAGCTGTTGGGTGGTGTGGGAGAGGGACGTAGTTAATGAGCAGGTGGGAAAGTGCAGGGAACTGATACTCTGCAAGTGGGGAACAGCCTGGGGGCAAGTACTAGAGAACTGCTAGAGACAATTGCATGTGCGGACATGGGTTAAAGGACTTGATAAACCATTGCTATCTCATGTGATGCCTTTCAGGCTTCCTCTATCAACTCCCGGTGCTGTCTCAGTCTCTGCTTTTTTTCTTCCTGCAGGGGGCTCTATTTACCAGGAAACCTGCAGCAGGGCCAACACAGCCGATTATTCATTTTAGTTATTTTTGCCCAAGCCACTGGAATGTTGAATTAATTTCAAGAGGCAAGGAGTGTATCTCAGAGTTGAAGCACATGCTTACCCCAGAGAAGGAACGTGAAGGTTTTCTTCTGCTAGAGCCTGCAAACTGTCCCCTGCTTTGAATCTCCTTGTAACTGATGTGATAGGGAGTGAGTTTTCAGCTCAATGCTCTGGAGCACATGTGCTCGTGTGGGCAGGCACCCTTGCTTTGAGTTCAATACAGGGAGACATGGTCATGTCCAGAGGTGGGGGAAGAAGTCAGGATCTGGCCCTTCATCTTGGCAACTTCTCCAATATATATGAGAAATATAAATAGGCTCTTGACTGGCCTGGTAAAAGATGCCCCAGAGCCTATGATCTGGGTGAGAAATGTCTATTCTAGTGCCTTACAGGCCTGTGCTCAGAGTGCCAAAAGCCATCAAAATGTAGCCTGGAGTCTCTCTTCTACCCACAGTCTGGTCTGGGGTGAGAAAATCCAGGCTAACCTCTTCCTGGAGTTTACCTGTATTATTCCTTTGAGAGCAGATTCTATCCGGGTTCTTCCCAGTCCCTTCTCAGCCAGAATCTTTGCAAATCTCTTCAGGCTCCCTATGTCCCTTTTCTTCCCTCCTTCCTCTAGATATCCACACACTTTAAAGCAGAATTATTCCTAGCAGGAGAAGAGACAAAACAGTTCAAGGAGACAGGCAATTGTTCATTTACATCCATCAAACTAACTGAAAGAGACAGGTAGAGGTGGACCAGGTTTCCTCTCTCCTAGAGGCTGAGGCAGGGAAAGAGACAAGAAGTTTAAGTTTTCATTTCCTTTCCTTGGCTTCAGCACAGAAGATTCATCTCCAGATCCTTTGCTGCATCACTTCTCAATTTCCCCAGTACTATGAACACAACGGCACCTGATGTTGCCCACCAGCAATGCAACACACGTGCACTTCCTGAGTGCTGTCCCTGACCACATGACCACTGAATGCAATGTGGGTGTATGAGGAGGGAGCAAAACCATAAAAACTGTCCAGGGTGTCTCAAACTAGGTCTATAAAACTTGAACGTACACTCATATCAGTGTGCTTTGACAGGCGTGCTTGCAGCCCTCACAAACTTATGACAGGAATGACTCACATAACTAGAATGGCACCACTAGGCAAAGTGTTCACAATCACATGTTCCCTTTGCTGAGGGCAACTGCAGGACCACACGCACAAACGCATACACAAACACACACGCACACACAGAGCCCTTCAGGTACTAAATTTGACAGATTGTTCTCTGGTATGGATGTGTTCTTCTTTCTCCTCACAGGCAGCATGGGTCACACAGACATACACACAGAAGACTGACACTTATTCTCTGCCCACCCAAGGACTACTGCACACAGCCAGTAATTTGTTTTCATAATAAATGTCCACCTATTTTTTTAAAGGGCTGGGAGAAGAATGCCACAGATCTGTGGAATACACCACAACATTGCATTCCCTTTCTCCCATTCCCTGTTTATCAGCTCCTTTTTGGAAAGCTAATACATTTTAAAAAGGCTAACTTGAAATTAGTTGCAAGTGACAGGGATGGAACAGCTGGGAGGACAGCCAGCAGTCTCACTCAGTTCAGTTTAGGTGTCTAGCAAAGGGTAGAGAAAGACTTTGGGAGGTGGAGGGGAAGGACAGTGTAGGAGACAGATCAAACTGAAGTCTGGTTTCAGAGCTGATCAAAGCGCATGACTTAAACCTGTCTCTATACAAAAGGTGAATGGCAGCTCCCAACAGGCCCTGCGAGGAACCTTCTGAGCAAATGGACGCCTATGGAAAGGCAAGCCTCTCTGAGCGAGCTGGCCAGTGGTGGTGGTCAGTGGCAGGATGAGAGTGCCCATTTGACACACTGTCCCTGCCTGGCAGGCCTGAAACTGCTCAGCTATGTGTTGTACACCCTTTAGCACAAGGGGAGAAGCAAACAGCTCTTTTCTGCTACCTCAGGCAGGGTTTTTAGAAAAGGAGTGGCAGACTTTCAACTTCCTCTGTGACTGTTGTGCCATGTGAACCCCCACACCTCACCCCTCCACAGCAGTGGAAGGATTGTGACCAAGAGGGATTGACAGCTTGCACCTTCATCAAATCCAAAGGAAAAGAAGGCTATTGCAAGGGACTTAGAGGGATGGGAGCCAGACTTCATACCCTCTGGGGTCTGTCCTTTATAGGGAGAGAAGCACAGCCTGGATGTATTTCAGCTGGTTTGAATGGTGCAATCAGATTTTTGGGGGCGAAAGGAGCAGTTCCTCCCATTTCCTGTCAGTGGCTGGACAGCAACTAGTTACCAGAGAGTGGGGGACACATTGCTGCACTTCTTCTCTCAAAATTTTCTTTAAATGTGTTTCATACAGAAAATGCAGAGCACACAGCTAAAGGGCAGGATGGCTCTCAAAGGCACAATGAGCTCTCTGCTTGCCTTGTTCTGGCTCACTCCTCCTGTCTGCAGCCTGACAGAGGGCCAGTCTAGGGGGTTGGACAAAGCCCAGGCAGATCAGGGTTGAGGACTGCACAGGATTTCTAGGAGTACCACTGCTATCACCTCTCCAATGACTCTGCTTTAAGTGTCTGTGACAGGGACGTGCTGCAGTTTCATCTCGCCATGCCACTTCCAATCCTGCTGCCTCCCTGTGATGAAGATGAATGTGACCTGTCCCAGGCTATTGCACTCTTGGATGTGTAAGCCTGCACACAGATGATATTTTGTTCTTGAAGACTGATGCTGTCAGGTTAACTGCAGGGAGGCATGTATGGTGGGGCGGAGGGGATGTCAGGGAAGGGTCAGGGAGGGTGGAAGAGGCTGGGTCCTGTGTGCAGTAGTCCTGCCTCATGGAGTCTATGCCTGTGGGAAGAGAGCCCTGTACCTGGGCAGAGATGGGGAAGGACTGTGGAGACTATGTTAAGGGACTTTATGAGGTGAGGCATTTACCAGTCCTCTCTTCGTTCTGAGGGACTAGGCTGACCTAAAGATACCCACATGGGAGATACATGTTCTGCTGCCCTTTTCCCTGTGGTGGGCAGAAGCAAGGTTCTTGTATTGGCTGAAGAGGTGGTGATTTGGAATGCAATTAATGTCTTATCAATTTATGAATATTTATTGCTCAGTGACAGTGAAACTCTATCTGGCTGGAATCATATTCACAGCTAAACCAGAGCTTCTTTTGTGGTTTACAGACCCCCTCGCCTCAAGTGGTGTCACTGAAACAAAAGGCCCAAAAGGTGCAACCATCCCATTATACATGAGGGGCACAGGAACTACTGGAAAATTGTATTCAAATCTTTTTTTTGGTGAGAAAAAACTAAATATTTAAAATGAACTGACTGGGAGGAGACACCTTAAAATGCTTTGATATATTAACAAACTTATTAACAAACCATGACTGAGTTTGAGCTTGTTGGGCTTTTTCATGCTGTCTCATTTATCTTCTTTTGCAACAGGGGAGAGGAAATTAAAGGGAGAGAATTCCAAACTCCTGCAGCTGTTTTGAAAAGTCAAGTAATAATCCAGGGGGCGGGATGGTTTCAAGCTTGAAATTTACCCCTTCTCCCAACCAGGCATAAAGTGTAAGAAAGCTAGTATTTTGTTTCCTCAAGAAATATCACTTTTTGGACTTACTGTTATCCTTAGAGGTCTGATGCTTCTCAACTTTGTCCGTATCTATGCTCCTTTCCAGAACTCCCCCATTTTCTCCTTTTACTTTTTCCCTGACCTAATCCTTTCACCTCACATCTCTCTCTGGCTTTTCTTTCTCGTAGTCCCTCCTGCCCACTGTGTTTTCCCCGTTCAGCTCAATTCTCTCCATAAATTTGCCACTGTCTTCTCACCTTCACCAAATCTCCCTCTTTCTTTCTCCTGATAAGCAATACTGCCTCTTCTGCTCTCCCTGCTCCTCAGATAGACTGCGTTCTGGGAGCTCACAGTCTGTCTTGGCAGAACTCTGGGAAATCCCCCTATTATCAGTGGAAAGTGAGTAGCTAAACCTGAGCCAACCTCTCCAGCTCCTGCTGATCACCTGCAGCTTGGGTTTGTGCTGGAGGCTCTGCCAACAGCCTGTTATTACCTAAATAAAAAAGATACACAGCCCTCCCTGAGAAGGAGGAGATGCAGATAATAGTGATTTGTCTGTTTCCTGCTGCCTTGTGACTGGGAAAAACACCCCAAATCCTAGCAGGGCTTCCAGGACCAGCCCTCAGTGGAGAAAGGGGAAAAGAGAGAGCTCTGCACAATGAAGGTCACATTTTCACCTTCCTTGAGGGTGGAATTCTGTAATTTCAGTGGGGTGTAAGAGAAGGTCCTTTAAATTTGCACCACAAATATCTCCTTCCTCCCATGTCACTGTGCTTGGCCCTGAGCCTGTACAGGTCTGGAAAAATACAAAAATGGGAGCCAGTAACAGACACAGAATAAATAGCAAGATATCAGGGAAGGGGAGAGAAGGTAGAGCTGGCAAGCCTGAAAGCATTGTCATAGTGGAAAATGGCTGTGTTCTGCAGGAGTCTGGCACTGCTTTTCCTTGTTGCAGCCCTTGGATTTCCCCACCAGCTCTACCACTCTGCTCTGGAGTTGTGAGTTCAATATCCAGGAGCTAATGTTCTGCTTGGCCTTCTCTCCAGGGGGCATTCAGCAGGAGACAGTATGCTTCATATACAAAGAGGCCACAGGGATTTCAGGAAAGACAGTGGAAAAAGGCAGGGGAAGCAAGCAGCTCAGAGTCGCGTGCTAGGGGGAATACGGGCACTTGGCAGTTCCAGCTGCCCCTAAATCCCTGATATACACAGCTTGACGTAGCATGGCCTGGTCCACACAGAGTGCTGCCACTTTTCTGAAGCAATTAAAATTCATGTAATGGTACACAACATGCACATACACACACACACATTCGTTTTCCATCACAGCACCTGCTTATACCCATTTACCACTTGACCACATCTCTTCTGTCCCCAAGCTAAACCAAAATATCACTGACTTCCTCAAGCACAAAACTGGACTTAAAACAAAACAAAAAAAATCACAAGACTGTATAAAATGAAATGCTTCTGGACTTTTTATTGGCCCCCTGTTTGTCCCAAATGTCTGAAGAACATTTGGTTATATTTTGAAGCTCTCCCTCTGGATAAGAGAAAGCAACTTGCTTCCCTCCTTCCTTTATTATTTGGTATGAGAGTTGAAATTATCATTTGATCCCTTGACACAAAGTGCTGGGGCTTTAAGTATCATGATGCTTGGGACAAAATGGCAGGAATCTACATAACTTCTCTGCACTCCTCCATCAGACACCTCTACTCCTACTGCAAGGCATGCTCTTATACTCACATTCTCTTCCAAATACTTGCCCTCCTGTGTCCCTCATCACATGCCCAAACCATAACTCTGTACTGCATGCAGTTCTCAGTCCTTTGCAATCACACACAGAAGAGTCTTATTCTTTTTTAAGAAGGCCACTGTTTAAAGTATGGCTCCACAGGGCAAAATACAAGGTCTCTTCCCACCTTTACCACAGACTCCCCCAGTGATGCATCCTCATGCTTGTTTCCCAAATTCATCAAGAAAGGGAATGTACCATGGACCTTTTAGGAAAATAAGCACTTGTAAAGCCTTTCATGGAAAATATTCATCATGCTGCTGAAAGATCCCAAATCATCCAGTCCAATTAGGAGAAAACAAGCCTATTACTTCCATGTCAAATCTCTCTACCTGCACAGCCCTCAACTCACCTTCCTCCTGGAAAGCCTCTGGCCTCATAGCTGTGGGATACTACCTACCTACACTGTTACACTCTGGGCAGCTCTCTGCCTTCCAGAACCAGGCTTGTAGGCTTGAGCGGCCAACACTGAGAGCTATAGGCAAAACCATGGGGTTCTGGTAACACTAGCAATACCATGGGGGCTTTGCTGTGGGGGACAGAGGGTGGGAAAGAAGAAAGCCTTTGTCCTCTAGGCAGGTTTGGGAGCTGTTGCATGTTTTCTCTTCCCTCCCCAAAGCAGGCAGGCTGTTCCTGTGAGCTGGGAATTGCTAAGAGATTTAAAACCTGTTGATATGAATTTCAGAGATGCCTGGCAGGGGCAGCTAGAGCAACGAAGGGTTCAGTGTATTAAATTTGCCATAGTAAAACCATAATAGGATTTTTCATGCTGCTGCGACCAGAATACCCAAACAAGTTCATCATCTTGCCTCATCAGGCATGCTTTCAATACCTCCTTCCCCATCCAGTCCCTCTCCAAGCACCTGCAGTGTGTGCCCCAGTCCTAAGGCTTTAGAAAAATGTCTGTCTGTACAGGGAGAAGGGGGCATTTTCCCCTTCAAGCCCACCCAGGACCTATAGGTATGTTTGTTTCTTCCTCTGTTCCTTTAGGAATATGATAAGTATCATTTATAGGTGGGAATATGTTGGTGATGAAGGGGAAAGGGAAGAATTATGAGAGATGGTGAAGGAGGAAAGGGACAGCAGGGCAAGGAGACCCCTGGCCTAACTCTAGCTAAATCAGGCTCTCTGTAGGATCCTCCCATGTTAACTTGCAACCTCCTGCCCATTCTGCTTGTGCCTCTGAGCCCAGGGACTGCTCATGTGCCAGGGAGGAAGGTACAGCTGGCCTCCCCCTGGCAGGAAGCTGGGAACTAGGGAGTGAAAAGACCCCCTCCCCCAACACACACTCTCCCTGCCCAGCAGCATGTTCAGCAAGAGCTTCCTACAGGATTTCATCTACCATTACTATGGCCCCTTACCCTACCCTTCTCCCTTTCCCCTCTCTCCTCGCTAGTCCTTCTCACCCAGCAGATGATGTGGTGCAGCTGCAAGACAGAAGAGCAGTGCCTCACACCCCCCACTTAGGCAATGCCCCTCAGTGCTGTGGGAGCTTGTCATCTGTGGTAATCAATTTTCAGGGAACTGCCGAAGGCTTCTGACTGTGCCAGGCAACTCCTATATACATGATCTGCCATAAAATTCACTCTTGACTATTGGTGGGGCCTGGACATTGCAGCAGCGGGGACATATAAAGGGTAAGGGCCTGAGATCCCTATGTATCGGGAGACAACAGGTGGTGGCAGGGCTTTTACAATGTGGGAGAAGCCTGATTAGCAAATCTGTTCTTGTTTTCCTGCCTCAGTGTGTTGTGGGTCAGGATTTCTTCATCCCAGGCTCCGCAGCAGTCTCTGTTCCACAGATCTGATTCTGGGGTGGAGCTCAAGAATTGGGGAACCTGCTTAGACCTGCAGTATGGGTCTGCTGAGAGCCCAGAAGGGAAACAAGGAGTACAGACAAGATTTGATTTGAAAGAAAAGGCCCAGGAGGAAGAACAAATGAAGGGAAAAGCAAGAAAGGAAGCAGACAGATCTACAGAGGGAGGCATCAGGGCAGCCAGTGTTCACATTTACTTAGGGGTGTTGCTGTGGACTCCCCCTTTTCCTGATCTCCTCAAAATTTATTGGCCACTCATCATAGCATAGGATATGATACAGGAAGAGACCTGCCGGCTGTCAAAAGAGGTTCTGACTGCCAGGAGCAACTAGAACCCTACAGCCCCTTCAAAAACACTCTTAAAAGCATGAAGGATTTTTTTTTAAACCCTTGAGCACCTGTTCTGAGGCCCAAGACTTAACCTTGATTAAAAGACAATGAATTGAACTTGTGGAGAGCTGAGCCTCAGTCCTCCCAGAGTCCACAGGGGCTAGTTATTTCATCCCTACCTTTATGTTGCCTCTGTAAAATGGGACATTATACTGAAATAAATCTTTTTATTCTCTGTGGTTTGCTTCATCTATTGAGCTGCAAATTCTCTGGGGGTAGGGCAGTGGCTACAGCTGCACAGCCCCTAACACAATGACACTGTTATTTTTGCTGGGACTGCTGGGAAATACCCAGATATACATAACTGAGAGGGAGGACTGCAGATTCAAGGATATCTTCTTCCTCAAATGTGCAATTGAAATTTGAATTACTCTCTGGAGAGCCTAGTTCCTATCTATGTGTACTTCCCTTCCTATCTCCCCCTTGCTTTTCCTCTCTCCTGAAATTTTGCCCCCTCCCTCTTTTCATGATTTCTCCTTATCTGTCTCCTGAGCTCTTCAGTGGGATGGCATCTGACTGTCTCCTGGCCGACATGGTTCCCCTTTCACTGCAGTGAGGAGGTAGGCAGGGAATGCATGTGGGAGGGAATCGTCAGCCTGCCTCTGGGGAACCTCCTCGCCACACTGGCTCTGATTACGTGCCATCAAGATGCATGCCCCAGAAGCCTATCTGACCCCAAGGCTTAGCCACCTTGACAGAGTAAGAGCTAGCTTCCCTCCCTCTCCAGCTCCCTCACCCCAAAGTATAAGCCTGAGAGGAAGGGAAAGGGATGTGGGTCAGTGAGGGATGATTTTTCAGGGTCAGTAATTTAGTCATTTGGAGTATTGGAGTCTGACAGAGTGGGAGTTAGCAGAAAGAATGCATGAGGCATTTCTGTGCACACTGCTCCCTTCCAGCCCTGAGGAAACCAGGAAGCTACTTGAAGCTCTTCAGCTGAGAGTCAGTTTGCACTTGAAACTACATTGCCTGGGTCACTGACAACTTGACTGGCCAGAGCACTGCAGGGAATGCTCCCCGGCTGGCTGGGTAACAAGAGCATCTGTCTCCAGCACTGGCAGTGTGGCAGCCAGGCACTCATGGAAAGGATGGATCAAATCATACTACAGTCAGGGAAAACTTGGGAGGGAGATGGAGTCCAGCTCTGTTGGGCCATGCTGTGGCTGCTTAGCAGCAGAAGGAGAAAATTCAGTTGAGTCTTTTCTTTGGTACCCTGGAGACTGACACCTCGGTTTGGATAGATGGGGATGGATCCCTGTGTCATTGTGGGCAGGAGAGCGTTGGGGCATCATACTTACCCCTCCCTCAGCCTTCCCTCCCAGCACCCAAACCAGACACAAGATGTCATCATCGCTGTACAAAAAAGCACCCACTACAGGTGCAAGAGGAGGGCAGGGCAGAAACTGGCAATGGGCGTATTGCTTCACCTCTCCTTAAAAGCTCCTTTCCTTCCCTTCTTCCTTTTGTTACCCCATATGCTGTTGTCTCCCATCTTCCTAGTAAGGAGAGGCAGGTGAACACCTTTCTCACACCACCTCTCCACACAGGATCTCCAAGGGCTGTGGAATGGCAGCATCTCATTTCCCAGGGCTTTGCCACAGAGCAGAGAGATAAGTTACACCCAACTAAGGCTGGTACTGCCACCAGGGCAGGCAGGAAAGATCCAACTCACAGGGCTCCAGCTAGCGGTCAACTGCTCCTGCCACATGCCTCCACTTCACTCCACTCCATGGGATGGGGAGACGTGGCTCCGTACCAAAGCTTCCTCTTTCCCTTTGACAGATGGACCTGTCTCCCTTTGTTCATCTCAAGGGCAAAGTGGTGCACTGAGCGTAGAGGAGGAGAGCAGATCTGAGTGTCTGTGTGGGGAATGACTCCCCAGCTAGAAAAAGGCATGCTGTTAGCAAACACCGCTGAGTTGTCATGGTGCAATGGGAAATCACAGGAGTGAGCTCTCTGACAGGAGGAAAGGACAACCCCATACCCAGCATGTACAGTCCACTGGCACTAATTTCTTCCCTGCCCTGGGCTTTGTATGCCAGATGAGATGGATCAGGAGTGGTACCATTTTGCTAAATCTTGAAGCTGACATTTTTGGTATCCATTAGCATTGCTACTCTGCCAGAGAGCATTAGCTGAGATAGATGGACTGCACCTTAAGCCCCCTCCCAACCATCCCTGCTTCTGTCCACCCTCACCCTCCACCAATCTGCCTGCTGCTTCTGGCACTCACATCACTTAGCTCTGGTTTTCTTCAAATCCTCTCTTTGAAAAAACTGTCACAGCCATCTTTTACTCAGATACTTTCAAAGGGCTTTTATCACTTGGGGAAAATGTCCCGTTCACACCCAGGCACACACCTAGCAAAAGATTGAGGGAAAAAGGATCGTATAAAAAGTTTGTGGGGCTGTGTGGAGTGGTGCCTCTACACTCTCTCTTGCTCTCAACCCTAACCCTAACCCTGACCTTAACCCTAACTGTGCAAATGTTTTTCAGGCCCCTGCTGGCACCAAGAGCCCCATTTGTGGCCCAGACCACAAAGTCCTCCCAGCACAGCTCTCTTGGCACTGCAACCCTTCCTCTGGCTGACCCTTTCCACACCCACGCCAACGGCGCCTCTATGCTCTCTCTTGCTCTCAACCCTAACCCTAACCCTGACCCTAATTGTGAAAACGTTCTTCAGGCCCCTGCTGGCACAAGCATCCCATTTGTGGCCCAGACCACAAAGTCCTCCCAGCACAGCTCTCTTGGCACCGCAACCCTTTCTCTGGCAGACCCTTGCCACACCCACTCCAACAGCACCTCTATGCTCTCTCTTCCTCTCAACCCTAACCCTAACCCTAAACCTAGTTGTGAAAACCTTTTCCAGGCCCCTGCTGGCACCAAGAGCCCCATTTGTGGCCCAGACCACAAAGTCCTCCCAGCACAGCTCTCTTGGCACTGCAACCCTTCCTTTGGCAGACCCTTTCCACACCCACTCCAATGGCGCCTCTAGACTTTCTCTTTTTTCTTTGTCGTGCTTGTTATCACAGCCCGAATGCAACTCAAATCTTAATTTCAGCTTTTTTTATTTGTCTGATTCTCCCTCCCCTTTCCAAGCAAACAATCATCTTTAAAGTACATGGTTTTTTGCATTATAATGTTTTCTGGCCCTTTTCTAGCCCCTTTCTCTACCTGCATGTTCTTGGCTTTCTCTGTCTCTTTTCTAGATTAACTCTTTCTGATTTAGATTTTTAACATGGAAATGCTGCATCAGAGCTGAGTATGGGAACTTTAGGTTTATAATGGCCTGCTAAATTTTACATATAGGTTTTTTGTAGTCTCGGGGTTTGGAGCCATCCTCCTCGCCATATTAGTCTCTTCTTGGTTCCTCATGGACAGCTGTGAAAACAGCCTGAACAGCTGTTTGATATCTCCACATCACCTTGGCCATGGTATCTCAAATCAGGTTACATAGTTCTTCATCTTTTGGGAATGGGATTACATTTTCAAGATAATCAGTTTTGCACTCTAGTCAGTAAAAAATGTCCTAGGAGAGGGGAGAGATACTTCTAATTTTCTGTCTGAGAGAAAGACTCCGGGATATGTTCATCATAAGAGTACAGATAGGGAACAGCCCAGTACTCAGGTAAAATTTCATGTTTCCTTCCACCACAGTATCAAATATTCACACAATTCTAGCTAATAGGAAGCCAGGTCTGGCACATGCATAATGATATGTTTGTGTAACTATATCATCTGTGCCCTTCACAGACAGAGGAAAGCACACCTTCCCTGGTACAGTAAGTCCATGTGTGCAGCTTGGAGTCAGGCCTAGCCCAGCTTCTTGAACAAAGTCTCTAAATGCATTATAAGCCAAACTGTAACCATCTGTAAGTGATACAGACACTGATCGCCAGCACTGGCATCCAGTTTACAAAAACCATAAATCACATTTATTAACAGAGGAAGAAAAATTCAATATGAGTGTTGGATGATACCGTGCTGACAATGAGTGGATGAGCGGTACCCCCACAAAGCAGATAAAGGTGGCCCAAACTGTCAGGGTGCTTGTTTCCTGCTGACGATAAGTCTCTGAGGTGAAGACACAACCATAAGTCTGTGACTTATCAAACTGATAAAGGGGTGGAGGGAGAGGGTTTGTTCTGCTATTTGGCCATCATCAAGCTTGTTTGTCTGCTCTAGCCAGCTAAATGGAGTTTAATCCTGTGGGCTCTCCATTATCTCCCATCACCATGGTGTTCAGGCACCAAGTAGCAAATTCCCTGTAACCTCCTTCTCTGACAACAGATGTGGTCAAATCCCCTGGATAAGCCAGAATGTTCCCTTCCCCAGGCTACAGCATGTAGGATCAGGTCTGGAGGACAGATAGATGGTAGGTAGAGTGAGGTCTATTTTTGCCTGGCCTTTCTGTCCTCCTGTTTGGTCCCTGGTTTGGGATTGCTCTGAGATCTATTTTCCCTCACCCCACCTCATTCTAAGAGTCCCTTTTAATGCCACTAGAATGACAGCTTTAGGTGGTGAGATTGGAAGAAAGAACAGCTGGGTCTGAATCTCTGGAGACTACATGAGAGTGGCAGGGCTTCATGCCCTATTTCCTACAAGCCAACAAGGTGAGGTTGACGGGTGAGGGCTGTCTGGATACAGCAAGGCTGAGAGTGTGAGCAGATGAAACAGGGGACGAGGCAGGAAGTGCTGTGGAGTATTGTCAGATCCCTGTGGTGATACTGGATGGAGTCAGGAGTATATGATGAAGCTGGTAGAAAATGGGCAAGAAGGGATCTGGGCCTTAATCTGAGAACACCTAAGAACATCAGAAGTACCAGCCTGCAGGGCCCTTTCAGTGTGCATCCTCCTACCTGCCAGGTAGGTCCTCCCTTTTGCCATGGGACAAGGGAGAGCTCCAGAACCTTTAAGCTGAATTCCTACTTAAGCACCTAAATTCCCATTGATTGCAAAGGAATATAGGTGTGAAAAATAGAGTCACTTTCTGGATCTGGCCCTTACACACTACAGTAAGGGAATGATAGAGAGACAGACAGAATGAACGAATGAATGAAGCAGCTCTGAATTCATCTCCAGTTTAGCAGCATGCTCCTTTTGTCCCCAGGAAGTAATAGACAGACCCCAATGCTGACCTGTAAGCTCTACTTGCTGCTATTCCAGGCAACCCAGGGTTGATTGCCTGGATTTGAAGCAGCTGCCATCAAAAACACAAACCTCAAGAGGTGAGTAACAGGTCTCCTCATGAGAGCTTCTCTTTTCCCAGCCACCCTGTCTACTCTGCAGCTTTAAACCCAACCAAGGAATGAATAAATTTTTCTAATGATTGAAATAAAGCAGATAAGAGGCAGGTCTTCAAATTAGGAATCCAAGGCTTGATTGCAGCTCTTATCATATTTTTCCATTTTTCCCCCCTTCTTCCCAACAGAAAATAAATTGCTTCAATAAATTACATCTTTAATCTGCATAGGGGAGCGGCAGGCTGGGCTCTCCTTTTAATATGCTCTATGGCAAGATAATCAACCCCTTCCTCTCGTCGCATGGAGCAAACTAATAGATTTTAAATAATTCCATTATTTGATGATTTCTCCTATTATTAATACAAATTGCTTCCACTCACTTTCAATTAGAGAATTTTATTTTCTAATAAATCCCAGTCAGGTTCTCTCAAACACCACCTAAACATGAGGAGATTATGGCACTTTCCAGTTAAACAAAGTACCATGAAATGCACGTGCCTTGCCTTCCTCCATTTCTCATGACTTTTCTTCTTCAGCGTTCTCCCTCTTTCACTTTCCTCTCCTTCCTCTCTCAGCAGAATCCACTTATTTTCTGCCCCCACTGCCTTCTCCGAAATCTAATTTTATGTCCCTGTCTCAGGTGATGAAGTCAATAAGACTCTCCATTAATGCTATTGATTTCTGCTCTCTCCTATTATTTTGCCTGCATTCCCAAAAGTGACACAGCTCACAACTGGCATAGATGCCCTCTCCAGGGCCTCTTTTCTCTCTCCTGACACTTCAAAATGAGAAACTCTGTTAGCCTCTAAGCGAGGGTTGCCTCTGTCCTACTGCCAGCTCTGTTTTCAGTCACATCAGCTGCAGTCCTATGCCCAGACATTCGTGATGCAACTGTGCAAGGGTATCCCAACCCTGAAGGCAGGACTTATGTGGTCATTCACAGGGATAGGACCTCTGGGGGGTATTTAATCCAGGTCCAGTTGTAGCAAAGATAGCAGGGGTTTCTGTTCCTATTGTTACTCTTGTTGGTTTTGGTTGTGCCCAACTGTCCCCTCTCCTGCATGAACTCTTGGCCACACACATTGGCTCTGATGAATATTCACTCACTTTTTTGGGTCTCTAACCACTGGACCGAGTGATTGTCCAGCCTTGAACACTGACGTGATCACTAGACACTTCATTTATTTCTTTGTTGTCACTCCAACAGCACAAGGAGGTCCACATTCAAATGAGGCAGGGAGGAACTGTGTGTATGCCACAACACCTCATTCATGAGCTTAGGACCCTGAGGGTAGTGGATGGAGAGGCAGCATTGTCACCCTGTTTTAAAGCTAAAAGAGAGAGGTGTGATTTGCCCCACAAGTCTATGACAGAGCTAAATTCAGATCTCCCACGCTTCTTAATCTGAAGGTTTGAGGTTTTTTGTGGAAAGATCCTGAATCACACAAATAAAGGCCATTGAAGTACTTGTGCGAAAGAGCTTTGGGAAGATGCACCAAGACATGATGACACAATAAAAATGTAAGAAATACCTTCTGGGGGAAGATCAAAGATCCAGGATCCTATCCTCTGGAAGAAATGCTTAAAAAGTGAAGCACCATCTAGTTAGAAGATACCAGCCATTGTACAAAGTAACACTGACTCTCTTATTGCTCCTGTTCAAGTGCATTCCCTAAGTAATGCTGCTTGGAACAGACAGAGGAAAGCATTCAGCTCACACTTTAATGCAGCTGCTTCTGGGGTGGAACCTGACAGCCTATTTGCTTCTACAGTGTAGCAGCGTGTCTGCATGACAAGACAGAAGAATGAAGATTCCCAGAGAGATGTGATTCAGCACGGAGGTTGTCTGCACTGCCAGCTAGGAATGGGCTGGAGACCCATTCTCAAGTCCCAGTCCTGCCTGTTATTTAATGCAGTCACAGCACAGCTTAGCTTTCAGCACATAGCACAGTACAACTTAGCTTTCAGAAGAGTGCACCACTGAACCCAACCCAGCAGTCGAACAAGACTGGGTGTGGGTGGGGAACATGAAGCACACTTCATATACTAGCAGCCCTCCCCCAGCACAGTACATGGATGTTCTGACCACTGGGCTCAGATGATTACCATGTGAGTCCCAGGGTCCTCTGTGGTGAAGTTTTAGTCCTGGGCCTGAGCAAAGATCTCTGCTTGCTGCATCACCAATCCAGAGCAGAAGCCTTATGCATATGACCAGTGTATTTGGCACTGGAAGCTAATGAGAAGCTTCAGTCTTTCCTTCAGGGAGGGCTGAGTCTGTGATGCTGTTGCACGCTGGTGTTCCTTGGAGACAAGGACACAGACAGGCCACAGATTTCTTCCTGCAGGCCCATCTTCTTTACTGCTGTGGCCTCCTGAGAGGTAGGGCAGGTGAAGTTGTCAGCTGCCATGGCAATCCACCTTGGCTGGTGCAGAATGAGAAAGAATAGGAGTGGGGGCAGGGATTGGAAGAGGTTGCCCACCTACGTACATTCTACATCATTTCACCACTCCTCCTTGACGCACACAAACACACATACCTTTGCCCCTACCTGTGGGCAGGTTTGTAATGCACGTATATTCACTGACCAGCCCTGCACACACACATTGCCCTGTAGCTGCAAAGCTGTGCAGATGTGGTCCCTTGTCTCAATGCAAATCCCACCTTGTGCCTGTGATCCTAGCTTCCAGCACATGCACACACACCCTTCACAAACAGAGAAAAGCAAAGCCCCCCACTCCCAGGCTTGCCCTCTGCCACATATGTTTGCATACATTGTCACAGCCCACTTTCCTCCTCCCTGCCAAGTAAATTTGCTCAAAGCAACTCACTTCCCTAGCATACACACATCTTCCCCTCCACCCCAATCCTCCCTCCTGCCATGCCAGCCAGTGCCAGCCACCCACGCAAACACACAGGATGCAGACACAGAACGATGGCAGAGTCCTCAGTGAGCTGCTGGAGCAGAACAGATGGCTTAGCAACCAAAAAAACAGTCATTCGCTCCACAAGTTTCTTCCTCGATGTTCTGTTTGTTTTCAGAATGCGTTCATCGCCGGAATAAAATCCAGGCAAGATGGGCTGATATAAACACCCTAGTCTTGTTCCCACAAGGTGTGAAGTCCCACCTGCTTTTTGCACCTTTTCTTCACAGATCTCAACCAACTCTTCTTGAGGCACCCTCTCCCAGCTCCCCCTGCTTCCCCAGTCACAACATCCCCCAGCCCCTTGGCTTACAGGTTAATTTCATGCTCCTTTGGAGATGATACCCCACAGCTTGCCTATTTCTTGTCCCCAGCTGGCCAACACTCTCCACACTTCACAGTGGCCTTTTTTCTGCATCAGGCGTGCAGCTAAGCCAAAAAAGCACTTTGACTTCTGTCTTGTGCTGGAGTTACATCCCTAAAGAGCATTTGTTAGGGGCTCAAGGAAGCGGCTTGGTGTATGGGGAAACTGCCAGTGTTGTGGCTGTAGACACCGTATCCCTAATGGTAGCATGTTCTGTTAATAGGAAGGGCTGAGGAAGTGGGGATAAGTTACAGCTGCCTCTCCCCTGTGATGAATTCCTGCCTGGGAGTTGGTCTGGCAGGTAAAGGGAGATTCAAGCTGTCACACCCTTTTGATGCCCTGCATCACAGCCAAGTGGGCACTGAATTTATTCCCTAACACACAGATTAATCATCAAGGCTGTCCCTACTCAGGGTCTATACCAAAGGACCTACGGTGTTAGCCCTCAGGGGCTCTCTGCCCACTGTGGGGCAGAGAGGTGGAGGAAGAAGGGTATTTCCTACGCCTGCCATACATTACCAGCTGAGCAGTCCTGTCTATCACCCTCCATCCCAGAGGTTCCCGGGTCATGCTGAGCACATCCCCAAAAGCAGGAGAAGACAGGTCTTTGACTCCCTCTAGTGATATATTTGGATTAGGGCCTCATAGACCCACTCCCCCTCACCTTTACCAAAACCCAGCTCTGCAGCCTCAAGATGTAGGGTCCAAACTCCCCTGCCAGCTCAAACCACGCTGTTTATACAAGCAAACCAATTAACAGCTCATATGTTTATTCCCACGTTGACACATTATGATGCCTCCTCCTGGGAAAACTCACCGTATGCATGGCGTGGGAGGGGAGGAAGCCCCAGGAAGACAAAGAGCTGGCTCCAGTGTGGTAGAAGCAGAGAGGAGTTGAGTTAGGATGGGGTTGCTCTATGCCTTCTGGGCAAATTGGCTCAGACACTGCCTTCCCCCTTAAAATGGGCATCTCTGCCTTTGCAATGTTCTTTGCAGTAAGGGAACTGCACATTTCTGTTTCATCTCTGAGGACAGGCCCAAAGTGCCAGAATACAGCCAATTAAAAGCTATGCAGTGCACAAGCAGCCTTTGTATTTCTAGCAGTGGCTGGGGTAGCGCCCTCCCCTCATGCCATCTCTCCCTGCTCCCATTCTCAGGAATAAAATAAAACATAAAAAGAAGAGCTTCTGCAAGATGAAAAAAAAAATTTGAAAGGAAGAGCTACATGAAGAGGTAATTGACAACACAGCCAGTGTGAGGAGAGGCAGGGAGAGGGGTGGGGATGACGGGGAGTAAACAGGAGAGGAAAGGCAAAGGGTTGTGTCAATATTTCATAAAGAGGAAGTGATCATGTGGTCTGGAGGTTGGTGTGTTCAGCCAGTAATGAATGGCTGTCCAGGCCAGGACAGGGAAGAAGGGGAGGGTGTCAGAGCACAACTTGCTTCGTGACAAAACATGGCCCAGCGAGGCAGATAGTATGATGAGACAGGAAGCTAGGAGAGAAAGGAAAGGAAGTGCTGGAAAGAGAAATAGGTCCTTTCTGGGAGATCAGTGGGGTCTGAGGAACACAAAGGACACAAGATAGGATTTCCTAATCCTAAGAAAAGGTTGTGTTCTCACACCATCATGCTAGGTCACACCTAGTTCCAATTAGGCCATCTGTTAACTTAGGTCCTCATACTCACAGCACATTAGGGGAAAAGAGAGGTTTCAGTCCTGCCCGCATACTAAAACGTTTTGTCCTGTAAGTTGGACACACCATGGATAGACTGTGTATTACCAACCTCTGTTGAGGGCCCCAGTTTGCCTCGTCTGTGAGACCCAACTGTCCTCCTGCAAAAGCTGCATCTAGACTGTGCTGCAAATACAGACTGCAGCACATCCTGATATCCTCATCGCGCATCTGCACAGCCAGGGACACTTGACTGTAGCTCCCTGCCCACCTGCATCCCTGCCCTGCCACATCAAGTGGGCAAAGACAGCGTAGTCTCACCTGACAAGGGCTCAGTACAGGACAAAGGTACAGAGCAGAGACCACAGCTAAGAAGTGTTCTGGGGTTCTGTAGCTCAAATTTAGCCTAAAAGATCTTTTTTTCATCCCCAGGCACTCTGTCAGGGCAGGAGGGTGCGAGCACCAGCCTTGCCACCACCATGAAATTGTGAGCAGTTGTGCTATGTGGCATAGCAACAACTGTGAAGTCCCAGGGGGTTACAGATTTGTTATACTGTAATGTATCTGGGTCAAAACACAGCAGGCAAGGGGAACTGACAGGAGAAGGAGAGCTGAAATTCTTCCTCACAGACTACCTCTCCTGCGAGCAAGGACCAGCACCCCCAGTGCCAGGCAGGCAGTGATTGTGACCTGCTGCTGGACCTGTCTGCAGCTTTTGTCAGCAATGGAGAGAGACATTGTCTTTGCCCCAGCACTTGTTGAACAGCTGGGGTCCCACTGGAGTGCCACTACACCAGGCACTGTGGTAACTCTCCTTCCTTGGGCTGCAGCAGCCCTTGGAGGCCTGCAGTTGAGGCCAAGGCAGGGAGGGGAGGCCGCAGCCCAGTGAGCCCGCTGTGGGTCACTGCCAGCTCTGTCATGCACTGTCATGACATGTCAGGACAACTACAGGCAATAAAACTGCACAGCAACCTGTAGGTTTGGCCCCGGTGCCAAGACAAGGAGAAGAAAGGTAGAAAGGCAGCCCCATTTCACGTGTTATGCAAAAGCCCAAGCAAGCTACACCCTTCTGTATCCATACAGGGGATTGTTTCTCTCCCTCAGCTTCCTACTCGTTCAGCTGATATGCTTTAGGACCCCTCTCACTCCTTCCACTCCAGTTCCAGCATCTCTACTCATACTTCCAGGCGGGGATTGACCTTTCTGTCAGTTTTTCTCAGTTCCTTCTTTCACCCAAAGCACTGACAACACGGGGCTGTTTCTCCATATTGGATAATCCTTTCCCAGCAAATGGTACTGGCCATGCATATTTGCATCTGCAGCCCCTAACACTGACCACAGTGTCATCCTGTTGCTGGATATCCCCACCAGCTGCCAGGCTGAAAGACCAGGGAAGAGTAGGAGCTCCCTGGCAAAGTTAGCAGGTGTCCAAGATGCCAGAAATGGCCCCTGATCCTTTCATGTCTGGTCCCATGCACAATCTGTTAAATGCCCCTCTCAGCTAGTGACAGACAGAACTTCCTCTGCTTCCTTCTTGCGGTGGGGATCCTTCCCTCCTCCACCTATGTCCCAGCACTGCTCTCCACCACACATGGAGAGGGGTCATGTCCCTGCTTCATCATTGTGGAAGATGCCAAGAGAACAGGTCTGGGGAAAAAGGCTGAATTTCCTGGCAAGGGTTATGTGTGCAAATCAAGGTTTGGCACAGCATATCAGTACTTGGGCCTTCCCTTTGTTTAACCCACTCCCTACTCCCGTAACGGGCTTCCCCACAGTCACCATTCAGTGTCATATGTCATATGCCAGTCTCCAATTTTGTTGCCTTTTTCTCCTCAATGACGCTCTCCCCCAGAAATTTATTATCACAAAGGGTCATTATGGATAAATGGTCTCCTGACAGCTCCATTTACCAAGGGATGGGGAGGAAGCAGGACCCTCTTTGTGTGGGGGTGGGGGAGGCTGGAGCGATGCTCCAGCTGACATTAGCATCCATCCACAGAACTGAACAGGACCTAATTAATGTGCAGAGATGCTGCCCATGGCAGGTAGTGTCACGGCAGGACATCAGCAGGGAGGCAAAGAAACCAGGAGGAAAAAGAGGAGAGGGTGGAGACAAGCAGAAGAAGAGGGATGACAGGAGAAGAAGGGGCAGGGGAAAGAAGGCAGGGGGAAAAGGGCAGACCACCATTTCTCTGTCACTTACAGGTGCTGCATCCCCCTGGTTTTTCCTAAAAAATTGCAGCAACTTTTTGTTTTTCACCTGACAGGTGAGAAGTAACAGCCCTTTTTGTAATGTTAATAACATTTCAGAGCAAAGAATGGCTGCCAGGCCCTGCGAGGGGTGATGAGAGATGGGAGGGAAGGGAAGAGGGAGTAGAGAGCACAGGGATTTTGCCTCTTTCAGATGAATTCAAGGACCTTGTTTTTGTTTGGCACAGAGTCAACAACCCCACTACAGGGCTGAGGAGCCAGGCCATTTACACACATCTGGCTGAAGGTGAGAGAAACAGGGGTGGAGGAGCACAGAAGGGGAACGAAGCGATGTGCACGGGCATACATGGGTGGCAGGAGGTTTTGACATGAAAAGAGCCAAACCAGCCCATTTCATATAGCTGAGTGAATAGGCAACAAAAATCATGATGGGGAAGGGGAAAGGCAGCATCAGACATCAGAGAACAAGCTATATATACAGTCTCCAAATGAGAGGGGTGGGGAAGACACTTTGTGATATGCCTATGCATGCCTATTCACTGGGTGTGCGTGCACACTGCTTTGTGCCCCCATGCCATGTGTGCCTATACAAACCGATCTCTCAGTGCCCTTGTGCTCAGGCTGTGTGTGTGAGTATGTGTGAGTATGCACACACACCCTGTGTGCCCAGTTGCTCACTATGAGTCTGTGGGAGTCCAAGTGGCAGCTTGGATCTGTGCCTGCAGGGTGCTAGGCCAGGCTGTCATTGCATAGTTGTGCAGCTATGTGTGTGTGTGTGTGTGTGTGTTTGTGTGTGCAGCTAAGTGTGTGTGTGTGTGTGTGTGTGTGTGTGCGCGCGCGTGCGCACATGCACAAATATGTGCTGCTTCCCTTTTGTACCAGCTGAGTGCCAATGGAGCTGCAGGGCATACGATGTCCAGACAGCAGCTCTGTGCTCAGGGATGCTATGAATGATACAGGCTGGCTTTGGCAGTTCTCAGCAGCTCAGGAGAAGGCTCATAACTTGCACAGACAGCCAGTGCTGGGGGCAGCTGGCAAGGGGCTGGAAGCCAATCCATTGTGACAGCCACTCTGCCAGGGGTGGTTGGGGGCTTTCTCTTTTCTTGTTTTCACTACAGACTGGTCACCTAGTGTGAGGCTAACAGGGCCGCTGCTGCATCTGACGAAATGGAATCTAAGGGGACAGGCACAGAGTGCATTAAGCAGAAGAACATCAGGAAAGCAAGGCACTTGAGAGCTGCACACTTCCTAGTTCATGAGCTACTGATACACATTCCTCTCCTCTCATGCATGTTTCCTGTCCCATGACCCCTTTTCCATTCTCTCCTTCATTCCCCCTCCTCCCTTGACCACATCCTTCTTGCCTTTTCCCAAATGTCTTAAATCCACGGCCCCACTGAGCACCCAGTCAGGATATTGCCAAAGCCAGACCTTCCAGTGTGGCTGGGACTGCTCCCTTGGCTATCTTAGCAGAGAAATCTGAGAAGGGACTACAGCTATCCCCTACTTTTGCCACACTCTGTTCCGCAGCCCTGACCATTGCCACACTGGGAGCCCCAGGGCCAGGGAGGTTGCCAGCTACCACAGAAAGCTGCTTGGTCTCTGCTTCCCTTCAGGTTCCTGACATCACTGCTGAGCCTCATGCTGTGAATAAGGAGGGAAACAGTAATATCTGTGAGCCTACTAAGGACATCCAAAGGGGCTGTGATATCTCAGCATAAAGTCCATCCCTGTGGACAGGTAGCAGGAAGGAAGGCCTGAAAGTAAACAGGAAACCTAATGCTCTGCATTACTCTTTAAAACCAGCCTGAGTCTGCTTTGAGTCTTTCTATCCCCTGCATGCCCCACACTGATTCTTCTTCTGCAGTCTGCTCCTTTTCCTTCAGTCTAGGAATGCTGGTGCCTTTTTCCTATCTCATTAGCCAGTTGGAGGAGCCAGTGAGGCCCCAACTTTTTAGCTCCATGAAGACCAGGAAAAAAGAAAAACAGTAGGAAGCCTGACTGGGCAGAGAAAGCAGCTTTGTCGCCCGTCACCCCATAAATCTCATGCCTGTCAGACTTTTTAGTGCTGGAGTCACCTAAACCCATGGCATTTTATTGGGCTAAACTGATGAATGGCACCAAAAGAGGTGACAGCCTAAAACACTGATGGGAGACTCTGCCTTCTCTCATTCACATTCTGCTCCCTCTCCACACTAATGGGGCCTCTTCTGTTTAATCAGAAAGTAAGTGTTCTCCAGGTTTCTGCCTGAAACATTTAGAGACTCTTTTCAGGGAGACCCGGAAGCAACAAAGCTTGCCTTGGAAACTCTTCAGTTAGGAGAGGACAAAAGGAGGAAAAGGACTGGGAGGGTTAGAGTGTTCATAAGTGAAGGGTAGTGCTTCCCCAGGTGTCAGCTGAGCCAACAACAGCCTGTCATGTTTTTTGAGAAGCTCAAGACCAAGCCAGGCTTAGTCATAAGGCTGTAATGAGCATAGCAGTTCTCAGAAAAGGTCATCTCCAAAAGGACTGAAGATAAAGGCCAAAAGAATAACCCTCTCTCCTCCTCCAGAAGAGAGGAATGTACTCCTGGGGCAGCATAGTAGAGACCATGGGAGACATTCCAGGGCAGGCTTCTAACCTTGCTGAGGCCAGCATCGGAGGTCGTATTGCTGGGGTCTACTCTTTTTTAGAGCCTGTCTTTGGCTCCCTGGTTTCATCCCTTCTCAGTCTGGTTTGCTGATGTAAAGGAGAAATGGTTTCTGAAGGTGTCTGCCTGGTTTGGCATTGTTTCTTCTCCCATGGTGATCTAAGTGCTAAACAATGACAGAACATCGTACAATCCTCTGAAAATCCATTTTCCACTTCTATTCTGGGATCAGACAGTCCAACATCTTTCCCGACTCTACCCTGTTACCTGTGGCTGCACAGCACCCAGTGTGGAATCTGAGTTGCATCAATTCCACTGTTATTTTGCCCCTCTCTCTTTCATTCCTTTCCTTTCAGTCCCCAGCCTGAATCTCCTGCTCTGCCACTGTTTCTCAATGGCTGCCTTTCCCCTTTAGCTTCCATTTCCACCCTTCTCATTTTCCCCTGCCAGGCACTATATTTTACCCAGTCTTTCCCAGGCAGTGTTTGGAGAAACAAGCTTCTTGAGAGCACCCCAGTCATGGGGTCAGTATAGCCTCCCCCTCCAGATCTCAGCCCAGGCGGGTAGGAAGAAGACAGTGATTACAGTCAGGACAGGCTTAAACAGAGGGCTGAGCCAAAGTAATCCTACAAAAGGGCTACCGAACTTTAAATAGCTATGTCCTGTGTGGCTGACCACAACTTTGGAACTGTTGAATTTCTTCAAGGAGCGGGTGCAAGCTCCCTTGTACAAGAGTAGCCTTGGAGCATGGGAGCACAGGAAGTTTACACAGAGGTTCGTGAGCCCTACTCAATAACTGCATGCCTTTTGACTTAATGGTGGTTCACCAGGTTTGGTATGTGCAGATGGGATCCCTCCTCACTCAGCCTCCAACATCCAGTGTCTTCCAGGTTTCCTACAATGTCCCAGTCACCCAATCCCCAACTTGCATCACAATAACACTCTGCATCTCTGGAATTTTTCAAATATACCCTTCTCTGAAGTATCAGTGAGTTGGGGTGGGAAGGCAGGGTGACAGGTGAACTCTGCATGTGGAACAGTAGTAATTTTGTGTCACTAACATGTAAAATCTTTGGAAATGAGGGGACCCTGGAAGAGTCTGTAAACCAAATGCCCCTTTCAGAGTTACAGAGGTGTTCTGGCTGAGGTGTTCAAAAGAGGCCCACTGTGATTTAGGTTTCCAGCTCTCAACACTGCCACCAGTCCTGTCCCCTTTAACTCCCAGCCTCTGACTCAGTCTGGCCCTGTGCACCTCGGCATGTCTGGCCCTGATCCATTTGTGACTCTTGCTCTCTTGGGCAACGCAGAGTCAGCGTTCAGCACCTTTGCCATTTAACTCCCAGAATCACTGCCATCCACAGTCCCTGGGGTGCAACCAAGAGGCTCGGAGGAAGACTCCCATGTGGGAGGAAAGCACCAGAATTAGCATGCACCACAGGTGCTTCAAGGGACGTCTGCTGAAATAAAGGCAAGAGGGAATGTGTAAGACTCCTAGAGAACACACAGCGGGTAAGCTAAACAGAGCAGCAGAATAGAGTGCTAGATACGCAGAGGGAGGAGGGCTGGAGGGGGGAATGAGATGGAGGGAGTGCCTGGGGATGGCACCTTCTCTTCTTGGTTGCTGGCAGGCATAATGACATCAGCCCTCCCACGAAGGGACCTGACAACAGTATAATTTCAGCTGTGGCATTTTCTAAATGCTGGCTGTGCTGATGAACAGGGCTGCATCGTTGAGCTTACCCTCTGAAGAGAGCATGTGCAGTGTGTGTGTGGGGGGGGCAATAACTACGATTTGGGATAGGAGGATGTGCCAGTGACTTTGAAAGGTTGCAGCCTCCAATTCCCTTTGCTTGGGTGGCTGTTTTGGGGTGGCTCTTTTGGGGGAAGGAGAAATCGATAGAAGCAGAGCCAGAAAGAGGATACTTTGATATGCATGGCCCCTAAAGGTAGTGAGATCAATAGATCTTCCCTTTTCAGCCAAATGGCTCCCCTGTGGGAGGGAGGCACTGCTTTCTGAGGTAAAGGAATCCTTTTCCTCCAGGACCAAACAGGCTGTGACAAGAGCCTATGACTATGCCTGTTTCATCTTCTCTGAAAGCTTCGAAGGACCCAGGCTTTCTTAAGGTGTTGAGCCGCAGTGTCTTCCTTTTTGCTCTGTTCTCTGTGGGTATTTTCCCTCCTTTACACCAATATGAGCCCCATCTGTTCCTTAAGCAGCAAGGGGCTCCTAGTATCCCGATATCCTATTTACCTAATTCAGATGCTCCTTAAATGGATTCTCATTCCTGAGGTGAAGAGAGTAGGGTGGAAGAGCTGTCTCAGTGTACGTGTGAGGATGCTGTTGTAAAGGACAGGGCAGGAGTGTGGCTCTCTGTGCATGAGTCACTGTAGGGAATGGTGTGGGAATGCTCTCAGAGAGGGATGGCCAGTGAGGGCTGGCAGAGCAGGAGCAGCTGGAGTATGGTGAGGGCAGCCACACTGCTGTTCCCAAGCTGTGCCCCGTGCACCCCACAGCTGTCGGAGGTGCTGCTGCACTCTCTCCATGTGTGCTGCAGTGTGTGGAATCTCCATATCCTTCCAAGTCGGTGCCTCCCCTTCCCCTTCAGCCATGTGTAATCGACTCCACATTCAGATGGCATGGCCTTATTTACTCCTCTTTATCACAAGGCTCTGCCTGCCTGTTCCATTCCCCACTCTAATTCTGATAAAGAGGGAACCAGAATGGTAAGATCCTACCCCTTTCCAAAGCCAAGATCATTTTCCCCAACAACAGCAAGAACATTTGGCTTCCATCTCTCTTCCCCTGCGTCCCTTTCTCCTCCTCTCTTTTTGTGTGTACTATATTTTTTCTTCTAATGAGGGCAACACCTGCTTCCCAGCCTCATTTGAATTCCTGAGCAACCTTCCCCAGTGAGTGCAACAGGGGCTCAGCAAAGAAGTGGAAGGACAGGTAGCAATCACTGGAGAACAGTCCACATGTCTGGATGTTGGAACCTGAGGGTGAACCACAGCAATGGGTCTCTTGGCTACAGGTGAGAGCTGGGCTGGGAGTGGGGCTGTTTATGCAAGAGACCCACAAAACTCAAAGGCTCCTCTGGCCCCCAGTCTCTGGATGTTCAGGATCTAATGCTCAGGTTGTGGTACCAGCCCTTCACAGGTTATTTCACAGTCTGTGAATTTCAAGAGTTCATGAGAAGCACAGTCCTGCACAGCCTAGTTAATCTGGGGGACATAAATTTGGTATAAATGCTGCATCTGCATTTCTCAAGGCTTTCTAGTGGATTCTCTGCTCCTCCAATTACCCAGCCAGCCATAGGAAGGGATGCCCCATGTCTCAGCTTGTAGCTGAGTAAGACAGGCCTTTGGGGAGGAGATGTGAACAGGGAGAAGCAGGGTGGAGGTCAACCTGCCTGTCAGCATTTCCTAAGAGTCTGTGCTAGGACCTGTTCACTGAGAGGAAAGGCCAAAGGCTGAGTGTTTGTGAGAGCAGTCCCTGGTGCCAGAGAACCCATAAGAAGCTTTGCTCTGAAGCAAAATCCTCATCTTTTTGCTGTGCAGAACTGGATGCATGAGCTGCATGGCTAAACCTGGCGACTGTATTAATTAGGAGCACAGGGAGAGAGGCCGAGACACATCAGGGAAAGATGGATTGACTAAGGGTGCAGACAATAGACAGTGGCTTGGGGAGACAGGGGAGGACCGTGTGAGAAGGAGGGGCAGAGGAAAGGCAAAGAAACTGAGGAGAAGGAGGGGCTGAGGGAAGCAGAGCATCAGGGAGACTGGGAGAGCACACGTCAGAGCTGCAGGGACTCAAGGCTGGTGTCACAGGCAGGGCTGAAATTTAAATGGAAATTCTCACTGAGCTGGATCAATGCCGTATTGGCGAATGAAAAAAAAGGAGGCTGGAAGAGCAAAGGAAAACAAGACAGCCAGGGCACCATGTCTAACATCTTCCCTTAATGGCATTGTCCCAGTGCACTAGCTGAGTGAATGCCGATTTGAGACCTAGGCTGTCAAGTGAAGTAGAGAGGGAGAGAGAGCACTAAGTCACTAGTTTGTTATAAGTAAACTGATGAAGAGAATGAATGATGACAGACAGCCATTTACTGAGCTTCTCTCTCTACTTTCCTCCTATCCTACTCCCCCTCTTCCTCCCTAATCACTGTCTGGACAGCTCTGGTAACTATGGCAATCAGCTAGCCCTCTTTTCCCCACCACCCCTACCCCCAGCCTCTGTCTCTTAGAGGGTCTGTTTTGTGGTATTAGCATTTTTCAGTGGGGCTCCAGGGATCCATCAAATATGTTAACAGCCCTTAGAGCCCCAGGTGCTAATGCACATATTTATTCCTTAATAATGTAATTACTCCTTCCCCCAGTCTGGTCCCAGGGGGGTTGGAGAGGCCTGGCCGATATCTGTTCAAGCACAGATCATGATGCTGTTTAAAGAACCAGGCAGCACCTATCAAGCAGCTGTAGTCAATAGGGTTAAGGTGAGGAAACAGGAGAGCTAAGGGCATGATCTCTTAAGTCAAGGGAACTGTGGTCTCCCTTGCAGGATGGTCAGATCTCTAGCTCCCCAGCTTTTGCCCTCACAGCTTGTCCATGACCGTGTTTCATCTCATTCTGTTTTCTCCTCACTCGAATGCCCTGGCCAGCCACAGTTTCACATACCACCAGCCCAAGTCCCACCATCATCTCTTAGACCCTATTAAATCTGTCTTCACCTACTTCTTTTAGCCTTGCTGTCTTCTTCTCCCAAGCTCTTCTTTATCTAACACTTTCCTTCCTCTCCCACCTCTCTATACACCAAATTTCATGACACTGAAGCAGAGGCTTAGAAAAATCAATGTGGAGCAGTGTAGATTAACTCCAAGTTCTGCCCTTACTTATCACTTGTCTTTACCTGCTGCTCATTCTCTTGTGTCCCAGGAGGAAAACTCCCTTCAGAGCATAGGGGAATGTCCTTTCAGACAGAAATATAAATACTGAGAGTACAGGTGGTGTCATGACATTGGGACCTGCAGGTTGGAGACTCCAGGTACTGTGCTGCAAAGAAGAAAAAGACAGAGGGATAGATCAGTGGCTTCTTTTGAACTGGGTCTGCCCTCATCTCCTAATACCACAGTCCTGACCATTTCTGCCCGTGAACAAGATGGTGAACTTCTGGCCTTGAAAGCCCTGAAGTCTAAAAGCAAAAGGGAGGCCACCATGGGAGAAACAAGAGTGCTTGCCTGCAGCAATTTATTCCCACTGAGAAACTTGTGGCTTTCCAGTGAGTCCACATGGGCTACATGTACAGGAAGGCAAGCAGAAGTACTTCCATACCACTGAAGGTCCTGCAATATGCCATCAAGCCTGGATCCTCCTTCCGCCCCTGGTGCTTGACAAAAGGTCTCCAGAGGTGAGGACATCAGACAGTCCCTTTGTCATCATCATGGTGCTGCCATTGTGATCACCACCATGCTATGAGACAAAGAGGTTTCCCAGCACTAGGCTGTGCCTCCTGCTTTGTCTGAAGAGTGCTGATTCAGCTCCTGCAAGGTAGAAGGAAGGATCATGCTACATACAGCAACTTCCTTAGAAAGAGAGGGCATGTGCTTTGTGGGAAGGTAAACCTGCCAGGGTAAGTTCTTTGGACACAAACTGGACTTGCTTACTGTCCAAATCAGAACTCCTCACACCAGTGCTACGAGGTTGCTGGAGCTCTGTGAAAAGGATGTCATGCATGGTGACACCTTAGCAGGCCCATGATCTCACAGTCTGAATGCAGTACGGCCCATCCAAATGCTTTCTTCAAAATGGTGCACCACCAACACCCAGAGCAGGGCTCTGCCTAAGCACATTGTGGGTGCATTAAGTCAAGTTAGAGCCAGCAACATGGACAAAAACAGCTCTGTGCCACAAAATTTGGATAAACCTCTGCGTGTCACTACCAGTACATCTTTGCCCCACAGCTTGAAGGTCAAACCCCAGTCTTCCCCTGGGAGCCAGAGCTGGTCACAGAGCCATTCCACTTTGGTCACTTGGGTCAAAACTGTATCCTTGGGAGAGATTTTCCATCTGCCCCAAATCTGTTCATCATCCTTCTCCCCCACCCCCAAACTCCCATCCAGAGAACTGAAACAAGAACATCTCCCCACCCTGCTCAGCACCCTCCCACCCCTCACCCTGCCTGCTACGCTCTTCATGAACATAGCCATTTCTGTGCCTTTGGCACTGTTTGTTTCTCTCTTGATTTTTCACAAGTGATTATCAGAGTCAGAATTTGTCACCCACACAATGAAAGGAAAATGAACCTTCAGTCACAGATGCTGCTCTACCTGCCGAGAGAAAGAGAAGGAGAGAGATGGGCCAGAAAAGGGAAGAGCAAGGAAAAAAGGGTCATATGAAACAGAGGGAAGAGAACAGATCATGAACAAGTGACAAAGAATGAAGACAGGTTCCCCAGAGAGAATGGCAGGTGAAGAGATGAGATGGGGAGACTAAATGAGGGAGAGCAACCAAATTGAACAGGGTAAAAAATAATGTGAAAAAATGGAATCACATTGTCACAAAGGAGAAATCCTCATCCTCCTTTCCACCCCACCTCCCACATGAGCCAAAACTATTACCCCCATCTTCTTTGGCTCCCAGCAGGATTGGTCCCTTCTTTGACTTTGCAAAGTGATTCTGCCTGCCCTTGAGTCCACACAGGGGCAAAGTAACCACTACAGTCTGGCTCTTCAGCAGTGCCCCAGCCCTGATACAGCCCTAAAGAATGCTCCCTCACACAGATGCACACAGTCATTCACATCTCTCAGATGGGAATATGGTTATCACATAGCATCTTAGTCATCACTTAGCAGAAATAAACATATTTAGTGCTTAATCTTCTGTCATCAGTCAGGCCCTCCTTTGTCCCTCTATCTGCTGTTCTGCCCTGAATCTCCTCCATTTTCTCTCCATTTCAGTTAATAAGCTGTCCAGCCAAGCAGAGCCCTCCGGAGAGGGGCCAGCAGCTCCCTGCTCCATGATTTGATGCCTCTTTAAGGACAGCCACTTCCCTCTCTCCTTCCCTCCCACTCCACTCCACTCCACTCCTTCAAAGAGCAGCTGTGGACATTGCTGTTTTGTAATCTTCTCCCACCACTGTCTACTGCCTTTCCCAAGGATATTGCCAGGCTTAGTGATTTGCTTCCAGGTCCTGCAATGGCTGTTCTCCTTTAAAGACTCAATTACTGGTGTCAGATTAGGAGATGAGAAATTTGGGTTCTCAAGAGTTATATATATATGAACATGTACCTAGTCAAATTTGATCATCTTGCAGCCTGTGTGTGCCAGAGGTGTCCTGACAGAGAGGGGCAGCCAGGAGAGGCCTGAAGGTTGGCTTGGTTGTTTGGTGAGCCATGAGGCAGCACAATGAATACCTTGGGACCTGGGTTTATCAGGTATCTTAGAGAAATCAAAGTGTCATAGGAAAAATTATGTTTTAAGAGTCCACTATAGAGCTCTAGTCCAATCCCCCACTCATAGCAGGGCTAATCTCAAACTTAGGTGAGTTTGTTCAGGGCCTTGTCCAGTTGGGTTTTGAAAACCTCCATGGATGGAGACTGCACAGTCACTCTGAGTTCTTATTCTATTATTTGACCATCCCCATGGTGAAAAGTGTTTTCCTTATCTCCAAGCAAAACTTCCCTTCTGTGGGATAATGGTCTGTGATTATCTGCGATCCTCCCTGCCGTGGGGTAAACAGTGAATACAAAGGGTGATTTGTGGCCTGATGCCCATGCTGGTGAGGGGTTAGACAACGCCCAGGGCGAGGCAGAGGTCTCACCACTTGACATTGCTCTACCCAAAATGACACCTGGGGCGAGGCGGGAGTCTTGCAGCCTGGTGCTGTTGATAGGGGCAAAAGAAACAAAAGGCCAGCAGCCATTGACACCCTCTGCTGAGCTCAACAAGGACCAAACATCCCACAGTGTTTGACTCAACCCCACCTCACCAAGAGTATAAATTCAGTGCATAAATGTTCCTCCATTTCGAGGACGAGAACACCAACCTACGGACAGGTCCACGGGCCTGGACCTCTCTCCTCCCCAAAACAGGGACGCCTTTTTGGTAAGGTTTGCACCTCTGACAACATCGGACGTTACCCCGGGAAAAATGCCATTGTTGAAAGCACTTAATTATCAGTTTGAGCTCAGAAAAAGTATAATTTATTGCAGTAAGTGCATTTATCACCGGCAATCCTGAACCTGTTGATCTGTCGCTTTAATAAATTGTTTATTTTACCCAACTTTGCAAAACTGATCCGGTGAAAGCCCTTTTGAGGAGGGCTCTGGCAGGCAAAGTTGATTACCCCTTTCCCTCCCTTCACGCGACAGTAACACCTTCTTGCAACTTGTGACAGTTGCCTCTTGCTCTTTCACCATGCACTTCTGATAGGAGTCTGGCTCTGCCTTCACTACAATGCCCCATTATATAGTTGAAAACAATTAGATCCCATCAGCTTTCTCTTCTCCAGGCGGAACACACCCAGTTCTCACCATCTCTCCCTTCATGTCATATACTCCTGCCTCCTGACCATCTTGGTGACCCTCCACTGGATTCTCTCCAGTACATCAATGTCTTTATTGTACTAGAGAGCCCAAAACAAGACATGGCATTTCAAATATGACCACAAAACTGTCAAACAGAAGGGAATTATCACTTACCTTGACAGGCTGGCTATGCTTTTGCTCACATAGCCAAGTCTGTGGCTGGCCTTCCACTGCAGGGATTAGACAGGCAGAGAAGTTGACAACGATCTGTAACAGCACTGAGGAGCCAGGCACCAGTGACCCTCCTTGATAGGACAGGGGCTGTTGCCTCCTCTTCTCTTCCCCTCTCTCCTGAGACTGCTCCTGCTTCAGATCTTTTTTCAGAGCAGGCTATGAAGAAGCTAGCTCAGAAAAAGGTTGGAGAGCCAGCCACTCTGACAGACGGTTTGGGGTTTTTTTCTTCTCACTTCCCTGGAGTAAGAGTCTTGGAAGGAATCTACTCATTTATTGTGGTGCATTGGCATAATGATCACCTCAAAGGCCTCCAGCACACAAGCACACAGAGGTGCTGGGCTGTACAGTCACACACACACCCTTAATGGGAAGGCAGGGCTGAATCTATGAAGGCGCTGTGCGTATGTGACAGAGGTGAGTAAAGATGCTGCAGAATTAATGATTGCTGTGAAGCCTGCATTTGCTCGTGGATAAGGATGGAAGTTCTGACTGGATTTTAGAAAAGTTCTGCTACAGGCTGATCAAAATGTCCTTGAATCAGGTGGATTTAGCCCCTGTCTGTCTTTAAGATAGCTCCAGGACACAATTAACCTCCTGTCTGTGGCAATAGTGGCCATCATCTACACATAGGCATACACCAGAACAAAGCCAAAACAAAGGGATATGTAAGAGAAGAGCTGTGTATGAGGGAGGACTAAAGAAAACAAGAAAACATTGAAAATGCAGTCCAATAAAAGGAAGACATGACAGACAGCAAGTGAACAAGCACTGAAAACAGCCTGGAGAAAGTTCTTCGGATAGCATGTTAACTAATAGGGGCTTGGAGCTCTGAGGAAAGAAATTACCTCCTAATGTTTGACTTTAGTAAAGGAAAGCTTTGTGCCTCCTTGGAAAACAGAGGATCTTCCCAGAGAACTTCCTGAACCCATCATCAATTTGTCTTCTTAATGGAAAACATTATACAGAAGCCTGAACTTCAGCCAGCTTTACTCAGAAAGATCGAAAGCAGTCTGTGGCCATAAGCTTAGAGCATGGATCCTCTAATGCAGATCTCCTCACCTTGCAGTACATCTCCCTTTAGTGGGATACCAGATACATCCAAATAGCATGTGCTCATTGAGGAGGTAGGAGCTGCCAGTGATGTCACCTGCCATCATCACTATGTGCTGCTTGTACCTTTTGCCATGCAAATCTCAGCATGGAGGTTGGGACCCTGATTTATTCTGGCCTCCTGCATATCTTCAGCCATCTAGTTTTCCCCATATTTGTTAATGAAGGCCAGAGAGTTCAGCTAAACCTGGTTAAGTTACTGCTTACCAAACTAAAACATGTGCTGCTCACAGGGTCTGGGAAATATCAATGTGCCAGCTCTGCTCAAGGGTTTCTAAACCTCCCTCCTGGAGCATAAAGAGGACATTTTTGCACTTGGTTCTCTCCTCCATCTGCTCTCATCCTCCTTCAGCACCCCATTCCACTCTGTCTGTCTGTTTATCCTGTACTTTCTTCTCTTCCCAGCACTTAGCTAGCCCCAGATCAGAGGCCTGGAGTCTGAAAACCTCTACTCTCGCTCCCCTTCCCCCTCCTCCACAGCAGTGTGTGTGTGCGATGGGTCAGCAATAGCTAGGGACAGGACACAGAGCTGCCTGCACATCCATCCCAGTCTTTGGCTAAGCAGAGGGAAGAGGGAAAAGGAGGTAGCAGTACTATTCAGAGAGGATGGGAAGGAATTCACCTGGGCCCTTGCCATTTCTCTTTACACTGACTTACCCATCCTCCACCTCCTGCTCCACTGTAGCCAGAGGGATTTTTTTCCCTGTTGACTTCCATGGCAGCGGGAGCCAGCCACTAATTAGGAGCCAGTATGACAAAGCACAGAGTAGCCTAAAACTGCTAGACCCAGGCACCTAGGGGCAGAGAAAACGGTGCCTGCCCAAGGATCAGTTTCATTAAGATGAAGAACGTCAAACAGCTCTCCCTGAACTGACATCCGTCTGTCAAAGGAGCCTGTAAAGAAAGGCAGAGCTGACAGGGGCCCCAAGGAGAATCTCATTAGAACAGTTTTAGAGGGACCTCTTGATAAGAGAATGGTGGGGACTAGCCTCTCCCTCCCATCAGGGATCTCTCGTGCCTGTCAGTTTGTTGTCTCTGTTCTCAGCAGCTGATAGGGATGGACAGGTAATACTGATGGAGGTCACAGGCATGGGAAATGTGACCAAGGAGGAGGCACTGGACGGAGGGAGAAGTGGTGGAGCAGGGTGCCAGAGAGCAAGTGCACGATGGGAACATTCAAGGCATGACTTGCATCTTGGCTCTGAGGAGAGGGAGCTGCTGTGAAGGCAGGTTACTACAGCAAGCACCCCAGTGCTGTTCACTCAGGCAGTGCTGGGCTGCTCAAGGTGAGCCTGGACTGGTGTGAGAGTAATATCTTGCCTCCTCATGCTCACATATGCAGAATTGAGTACAGAGATCCTGCTTTTTGTTCATAGGAGGTGGATATAGCTTTCACTCCAAGTGCATGTATGCATATACCTAGAGGTTCATCAAGACCTTAGCCCAGCTGAATTAGCCCACAGCCTAGCCCAATAGGTAGGGAAATTATTCCTCTTCCCTGGGAGCAGCAATGAGGAAGGACTGCTTTACTCCACAGACAACAGCAACATGCATGTTTGAATGGAAGAGGTATAACCCCAGGGACATCTGGCTTTCTGGGTCTGAGCCACAGCCACTTGGATCCAACATAGATCAATGATTTCCAGGAGGCTTAAAATCAGGCATTTATCTACAACCATGCCTCTCTCCCAAGGCACTCCTGCTGGTAACTGCATTCAGATGCTTGCCCTGAAGTACAATGAGAATGTACTCAAATTCCTGAGTTAGCTCTGATTCAGTAATCACAAGTGTTCATTAGTGCCTGCAGGGACATCCTACTTATTAGGAGTGGTCAGCTGGACATTGCACTGTGTTCAAGTGGTCCATCACTCTTTAGCCTCTGCAACTGACCTTGCAATTGACTGCTACACAAGTTGATGACATCATCTGGTGTCTCTGGAGGCTCACATGGGTGATATCATTGCCTTTTTTTAAGTTGCTGCTCACAGCCTTTTGGCATAAATTGAAAGTATGATATTGTCTTTCTTTCCTTAGAAAGCTCATGCCTATGGTCTGTCTTTGCAGTCATCCTTAGGGCTGCCACATATGACCTCATCCTGTTTTTCTAAAGCAAGTGTGGGGGACCTAAAGCCCATGGACTGGATATGACTTGCAAGTGCTCATGAGCCAGGGACACATCACAGATACCAAGCACACTCAAAAGATCTGCATCTGGGCAATGCAGATGATGCCCCTGGCACGCAATGCAGATGATGCCCCTGGCACAGACCAGGGTCATTGCATATGTCATCGCCATCTCAAAGATACAGATCATAAACTGTGTTCCCAACAAGCAGTGAATACCACAAAAAAATATATATATATCATAATAATACCCCCAGGGCTCTCAGAATCTCTCTGAGCAGCACTGAAAACCATTCAATGTTCTCACCTTGTGTTATTGCTCTGTAGTGCTAAGGTATGTGTGACCAGCTAAAGGTTTTGGAAAGACCTGTTCTGTCCCCAGGAAAGAGCAGGCTCATCAGCCCTGCACCAGGACTTTGCAGTGATGACATCACTCAGGCTTTGAAGAGCTCAGCCAGATGATGTCACATGGTGTCTCTGAAAATCTGCAGTGCTGATGCCTTCCCTGGTTTTAAGGGCTTGCACAGATGATGTCAGCCAAGGAGTGAGTCAGACACCCAAATACTGGTGTTCAGTGCAAGGTCACCCACCCGGCTTCAACTTCTCCTCCAGAAGATTATGTGCATCCCATAGGTCCCATGTGGTGTTTATCAGCCCTGAGCAAATGTTTCAGATACTCCAGGGTACCAAATATGGCCCTGCAAACCAGAATCTCACCCTTTAGATCCCTTAGGGTCTGCAGCAATGGTGCCATCCCCCGCCTCTCTAGCGCATTCCTGTGATGCGGATGCCATTCCTCCAGCTCTTCCTCTCTTCTGAGGACAGCTGTTCAAATGCAGAGGGTTTTTCCTAGCACCTGGCTTGCTCTGCTGCAGAGGCTGGCAGAGAGCTGAGCTGCATTTTACAGTGCATGAGTGCTTATGTTTCCCTCAGGCTTGCAGGACTTAGAAAGGGTCCGTTGCTGAGCACTGGCCAAAACTAGCTAGTCTCCAAGCACTAGGATTGAATCCCTAATCCTCCATGGACTTTCAGCACCAGCGGAGAAAGGGATCTGAGCAGTGACCTGGATGTGACCTCTCTTGATCAGCTTTATTCCTTCCAGGTCCTTGGATATTTCTATCTTTGCATCAAACATACTGAGGGAAGCACTGGGCTGGGAAGGTGAACACAGCTGTCAGCACACCACTAACACTCCACAGGCTGCATCAAATGGCTGTCATTTATCTCCAGTCTCTTCCCATAGAGCACCAGTGAGTAATCCAAGGGAGACAGTCCCTACACACAGAGGCATGAGGACCAATGCTTCCTTCCTTCTATCTCTCCATTCTCCCCTGCTTTCTTCCTGCTCTGCTACCAAAGGGTCTGCAATGTCTCATGTGACAGAGAAGCTTCTTCTGCTAGCCAAAAAAAGGGAGAGGGCTGCCTAAACTTGTGTGGAACAGATTTCTGAGTTTAGCACAGAAAGGCTGGCCTTCAGCATCCTGAGCACCATGTACAATAATCCAGACCCAGCCTTGTTCACAGCGCAATTTGACTGGCGAAAATAATGGGCCTAAAATGATGGCAGGTGATCCTCTCTGCAGAGGCAGCAGGAGGGGTAATTCAGGGAAGGGACACAATGTTCCCATCTCCCTGACACTGGGAGTCTGTGGTGAGACACTGACAGGCCTAGCCAGCTGCAGGACCTGGATGTGCTGTGCTAGCCATTTGGCTCTGGAGAGGGTGCTCTTACAGGCAAGAGGAAGGCTGCCTGCCTCCTGTTCCAGAAACAAAGAGCACAAACATGTGAGTTGCTGTCTGTCAGGGCCTTGGACTGGTCCTCTTTGGCTTCCCAGTGTATATGGAAGGGAAAAGGTTTGTTCAGCAAGTCTCCCCCGCTCCCATCTTCACCACCGCGGCCTGTCCAGGTGGTGGTGTGGCCTTGGTAGGGATAGAGGACAAGCACCACAACAGGGAAGCCATGTGTATGGACATGAGGCTGCTGCAGCACCCCATTGACTCAGGCTAGAAGGGTGAGCATACAGGTCTTAGGATTCTCCATTACCACCTGAAACCCACTAACCCACATCAGCTCCAAATCCCCAAAGTAGCCTTTCCGGCAGGGCGGGGGTGCAGCAGGCTCCACTTCAGCTCACCACTCGCCTTCTGTCAGCCTCTCCTGCTCCATCTCACACCTACACTGTTGCTGTCTTGGGCTCTCTCACATGGTCTGTCTCTCACATGTACAAGCTCTCTCTGAGACAAACACAAAGGATACAGGATATATATCTCTCACACAGCGTACCGGCTCCATCTCCCTCACATAGTGTCTGTTTCACATGCAGTGTCTCTCTCCCTCACGTTCACCCTTGCTCTCTCTGCCACATACACCTCTTTTTCTTCCATGTCTTTCTCTTTCTGGCACTGGTGGGAGTTTCAGGGAACAAGGCTCTATCTTCTGTCCATAGCATCCTGCCTCCTGCCAGTCTGTAACCTTTGTTTTCCTGTAGTACTACTAGTTTCTTTGTTCAGGGCTCTGTTCCCTCCCTTCCTGGCTCAGAAGGACTGTGACAATATAGGTAATTCTGGGAGGTCCCTCCCTTGCCACAGGAACCAGAGCAATGTCCTCTGACTCTTAGGGCTTAGCACGAAACATGTCCCAGTATCAAGGATTCTCCAGATGTGCCTTCATTTGCATGTACATGAGGGTTTGGTTTTACTTTAGACACTGCTTTGTTTGGCTGCACTACCTATCAGAAAGTGATGCTCCCACCATATTTCAGGTTCACATAAGTCCACCTGATTGTCAGGTGAGCTTAATGTGAAAATAAGCTATACAATAGCAAAGTAAGGGTTGGGGTTTTGGTATAGCACTGGAAATGCAGCTTGGATCAGCTCTGAAAGGCTGAATGTTGAAATACAGCTCAACTTGGAAGAAAAGCTGATCCTCTTCCTCCTTATTCCAGGTGTGGATTATAACAGTGGGTACTTGTATGCAAATGAATCATCAAAGCAATTCCTAAATCTTCTACTTCCCTTTCTTCCCAACTCACCAATCAAATTAGGGCTTGTTGTTGTATTTAAAGCTAGGTCTTTGTAAAAATAAGAATTCATATTTTAACAGAAGTGCTATTCTAAGTCTGATGTCTGAAGATTGTGAGAGTGGCAGGGTTTGTAGAGAAAGGTCAGCTATGATACAGTCAGAAAAAAAAATGAACAGGATTTCAGGCACATGAACAGGTCTGGAGATAAATGCACCAGGTTTGAAGCAGAGCTTGTCCATTTTTCCAGCTGACTTGGCTCATCCCAAAAAAGACATGTATCTCCCTCTACAAACCTTGCCTCACCAACAAAACATTGTTCCAAGCTGGCAGGAATCAGAAATACATGGATTCCTCACAGCAGCATTACCCGTCTTAGAGCAGCATATCTCTAAGAAGACAGAGGTGTTTCAGTTTCCTTCCACACTTCCCAGATGACATGAACTTTTCCATGGCTTCATATAGGCTTACACCTTCCATAATATCAAAAGTATCATCTAGATAATGTTCTGATGATAGTTTCACAACTGCAGATATAGATGACATTTGCATCACCTCTCCCATTTTTGTGAGTTCTGGACAGTCACAGGGAACTCACCTGGAGGCTTTTTCAGAGAGACTCAGCATTGTGTCCCATGTACGAGCAGCACAGAGCTACCATCTGCTCAGGAGAGGATGTGAAGCTGACAGCAGACAAGGTCATTAGCACATCTGGCACAGACCTATGTCTCTCAAGATCAATTCCTCAGGGACTTTCCCAGCTCAAGACTAATCTTCGTTCAGAAGGGGCTTTAGGGCATGGAGCCATCTATTTCAGTTTCTTGCTTGTTTATTTTAACCAATAAATTCCTGATTTCTTATATCCTTCCACTCCTATGTCATTGTCAGAAAGCCCTGACATCGGCATTCTCATCACAAGGCAAGTTTTGCTATTAGGAGGATCCCAAAATCCCACTGCCCCAGTACCATGGCTCCCCCTCTCTCACATGACCTGATGCACCAAGCATGGCCTTGATCTCAGCACCTGCCAAAGTACTAGCCCAGATAGTTATGAAAACTCTGGTGCCCAAGGCAACCATGTCTCCAGGGCTACCCTGGCTTATATGGTTTTATCTGACGAGTAGCCCAAGCTAAATGTAATTTTGTCTCCTGTTCATTTGCCTAATTGCTGCTGCATTTTATGTAAGCGTTTGCTGTGTCCTGGGAGGACCATCAATAGCAGCTGCAGAAGTCCTGTCCTGAAACCCTGAATCTCACTGCTAGAATTCTGGGAAACTTTAGATGCAGCTGTTTTCCCATCAAGTCTGCCAGATGGTCTTAGCATCAGGCTAAGAGTTACCTGGCATTTTACACCTATGCAGCAGCCTTGCTGGGTAGACCTTGGCTCAAGGCTGTCAGAGGTTCCAGGACAGAAATGCAGAAGAATGGATGTACAGGATCAACATGAAGGTCCATCGATCCACATCCTGTCTCTGACAATGGTCATAAGTGGCTGTTTGAGAAAGAGCAGGGCTTGAGCCTTCCCTGTTTTCTTTTCCCAGCTTCTGGTCATCAGCTGCTTAGAGACTTCCTGAGGTTTGGTTCAAGTTGACTACTTCTGTTCCCCAGAATACTTCCTTGGTTTGGAAGAAAGGCCATGTTCACTGAACAGATACATTTGCCCCATCTGCACGGTGGCCATCTGGTATCTGATCATGCCGAGACCAGAAAACATATGCCTTCCTCCACCAGACTTTGTTCTCACCAGAGACTGCAATGTGCTGATGAAGGAAGAGTGGCTGTGAGGTCTTCCTCATCAGGAGGATAAGAAACACTGACATCCGGCTACCTCTGTGGTTAGAGACCAATGGCTTCCTTCAGGGAATGTTTCTGGTAACAGACTCCTGGATTTGGACTGTCCCAGGAATTTCAGTAACTGAGAGAAGGAGCTGTCCCGTAGAGGGGAACCCTTCCCCCACAACCCTGTTACCGTTTATATTATCTCGTGAAGAGCACATGCTCCCCATCACACACAAGAGGAGACCTGCTGCAGCTACAGAGCCTGATCATGGTAGGGTCTGGCTTCAGAACATCACAAGTTGGCAGCACAGCCACAGCCTCTGCATTGCCTGGGGACTCTATGTCCCAGACCATACCACTCAGCTGGGGCTGTGATATCCTGGTGAGGGAGAGAGAACAGATGTGGTGCACAGCAGGCCCACACACCCAGGAAGGCTCTGCTAGAAGGCACACTCCACTGCTACCACTCTGCCATCACCTCTTCCCCAGTCTTCTCTCTGTATGCAGCCCCACTCTGCTCCAAAACCCAATACTGCCTCATCACCACCACATGAAGAGACAATCTCAAGCACTGGGAAAGCAAATGCCCATCTTTCCACCCTCTTTTCAGCTTGAGGGATAACAACAGAAGAGTGCAGTGAAATAGCTGAAGATCCTGCTGTAGAACAGCCAGTTCAGCTAGATCCTGAGGCATTTTTCTTTCACTCAGACATCTTGTGTCTATCACTGCTGCACTAGGAGACCTTGATTTTCACCTGAGATCTTATTTACTAGGAAATTTTGGAGTCTGGCTTTAGAGATCCTTCACTTTAAGTCTTGCTTAATCTGAGAGCAAAGTTCAGTGTCCAAAATGCTCCATTTGTTGCCCTAAGGTTATTTTTCTTTCCTGACTCAGCCTAGGACAAAGCTGATTGGAGAGGAGCTCTTTGTATGTGTGTATGTACGTGTATGACATCTTAAGTTAGTTTCATATATTGACTATCTCTCAGCTGCATCCCAGAGTCTACCCCACTGCAGTCTAGATATGTTGTGGCTAGCTGAGCATCTTAGCAGGACTTTGGTTAATGCACTATGGTGAATCTTTGCTCTGGTAAGTTTTGCCTTGCTTTATCCCTTTCTGAGCAATGAGCTTGTATTTTTTGTGTAGTTTTTCTCTTGGTGGTGGGTTTTTTGTTGTTTTTGCTGTCAGAGTCCAACGCTACACACTCAGTCAGACAACCCAGCCTTTTTAGAAAATGACTCCTTCTTACGGGACCAGACTGTGCAAGCCAGAACAGAGTTGTCACCTGGCAGTTCTGGGTGGCTGAATGCCCTTCAGAGCCTTGTGGAAGCTGCTTGATTCTTGGTTTCCATGGATGTTGTCCAGTCAAGTTCTGTTTTCCAGCTCAGCTCCCTGCAGTAGTGGAGGGTAGTGGGTACCAGTGAGGGACCTTCCTTCCATCCCCCCCTCCAAGGTCAGAGCTCAGCAGACCCCAGCTCCACAAGGAGAAAGACAACTTTCACCTTTACCATGCCAGTCATTAATCTTTGGCACCATCTGGGCTGACCTGCCACCCTGGGGTCTCTTTTTACCTGCTGGGTTTTAGAAGAGCTGCTGGTGTTGCTGCAACAAAGGCAGGACTCCCACCAGTGGGTGCTGAAAACTGGCCTTCTCCCCTCAGGTGCATTTTCCCCACCACCATGTCCCCTAGCTGTCCCACTCCAATCTGTGCCCAGTTTTGCTCCTCACTCTCCCAAGCAGTTTGTTCCATCTCTGAACCTCCAACCCTGCTAAGGGGGGAGAATACCCTTTTCCTGACCACCACCATCAATGCCAGTGCCACCCCCTTATTCTTCCCCTCTGCACCAATGGCAACATTCCCTACAATGGCCCTGAAAGGAGGGCACTATTCTCATGTAGTATGGCAACATAGCCCTGGAAAGCCTCTAATTAGCCCTAATTAGCTAATTCACAGCCTCATCCTGGCAGCTCTTGCCACAAAGTGCTCAACAGACAGTGTCAAAAATACCAATTATCTCCCTGGCTGCCACTTGAGAAGCAGAGAGCAGAGAAATGGGTGTCACAGGCAGGAGGCCTGGTGGATGATGGTGGCAGGAGAGATGGAGAAAATGTATTGGAGGGAAACTGAGGCAACAGGTCTCTCCCTACCTTACCAGAAGTGGCTGAGAAGCTGGGATCTCATCTGCCTACTGGCTCAATGCCCCCCTGAGCAGTTCCCAGAGTAAAACCACTTTTCCTCCAGACAAGAGAATGGCATGGGAGTAAGTAGCAGCTCTGCTTTGATTGAAGGCCCTCATACACAATAGGTACAGCCACTTCAGCCTTTACAACTTTAACCTGCTAGGTCCAGTCTTTCTTTGCCCTCATGAATCAGCCCTGTAAAACAGTTTGGCTTGGCTTGGCCATTTTCGTCAGGCAGCTGCATCACTGTCCTGCAGCTCAGGACCTGGGCCTGACAGTGCACACACCCAGCTCAGTGATTAGGAAACCCCCCACACACCCATATCCTCACCTCTGGATCAACTCCAGACATTCAAGCAGGGAAAAAGCAGAGTAAGGAAGTGCCCATGCCTGTGTGAGGAGGTGACAGCTGACAGCTGGGGCAGGTCTGTGTCTATTTGCTCACAAGTCTGTGGGTAAGGCTATGCTCCCTGCCTGGCTGTGCTTCTCCTTCCTTCAGCCATTTCACACCAGAAGTCCTCAGCCTCCCCTCACCCTTTATTCAAGCTCTATCTTGCTATTCAGCCCCCGTTCGTCCCTCAGTACTCATGGCAGCACCTCCCCTGTCATTGGAGTTAGAGCAAGACAAGCGGGACAAGGCACTGGGCCAGAAAATTGGGTGCAGGAGTTGCAATGAATTCTTAATGATGTCCATTCTGGTGATTTATACAGAGAGATGGAGCCGAATGCTTTTCTTTCTTTAAGTGTTTCTTATTTAAAAAGTGATGAGGCTTTTGATTCATTTTCCACAGCAGTATTGGCTGAACCCCTGCTTACTTCTGTCTTTGTTAGCAAGAGTCCCCAGCACAGCTCCTTGGACTCACTTTCAATGCTATTCCTTCTTCCTTGCAAGATGTGTGTTAGCTACCAGTCCCTGACCTGGCAATCCCACTGTGAGAGGTACCATATAACCATACTGAGACAGCCCCTATGCCAGAGAGTTTGAGAAGGGAAGGGAGGACACAAATCCTTATTTGATACTTGGGAAGCAGAAATGCAGCAATTCTGCACCCTGCTATAGTCTCACAAAACCTGTGGCAGAAATGTAAGTTCACCAATATAGCACAACACCACTGACACTAATCCACCTCTTGTCCCAAGTATGTATGTGAGCTTGTGCCCTGTGTATTCAAGTGCTCCTTCTGTCTCCCTTAACCTTTCACTCCTAAATCTTTCACCCTCAAGCTGTTCAGGTTTGCATTCTCTCTCTCTCTCTCTCTCTCTCTCTCTCTCTCTCTTTCTCTCTGTTTCCTCCAAGCATGAGAAGGGAGATGTCCAGGTTGTTCAATGGCATCCTCCATTCCCCAGCTGAGGGTGGGAACAGCCCGTGGACTTACACTCCCAAATACCTCTAGGCTCTGTGTATGTCTCACTCTGTCTTCCCGTTCTATATTGCACGCAACTTTGTGTTTTAATTAAGAGCATGCTCAAGAGCTGGGGAAAGATGTCAGCTTGACTGCTCCCTAGACTGCACTGCTCCCCTCCCTCTGAGGGACAGACCTCGGGACAAATACCAGCAGTATGCCCCTCGCACCCTGATCCATTTGGTCACTGCCTTGCACATCTGTTGGTCAGTGGCCCCACTGGAACTGACAGCGTCTGGGGGGAGAGATTCCCCACTCTGCTCCCGTAGGCCTTGCCTGACTCTGAGGAGTCACAATTGCGCAGGGTCCCCAGGGCATTGCAGCTTCAGAGAGCAGTGACATCTCCCCTGATCTGACCTGGCTATTGTAAAAGCCTCCAGGAACTGGATAGGAAATCAAGGCTCTGAGGGGATGTTACCCTTGTGAGGCTGCACTGTTCTTCTCGATGTCTTTGGTTAGCAGTCCAGCTCACGTTCTGGCCACTACGTTCACCCAGCTGGCTCCCTCCCTCATGCTGTCCTCTGCAGCCACTTTATCATTTCCAGCATAGCACTGGGCCTTTCTCCCCCTCTCTGAAACAGCCGTCTGTAATTCACCAGACGGTCTGGAGGCAGAGGCCAGTGAGGTTTACCGCAGGGACTGTGTCAGTCAATCCAAAACTCCTTGTATTCATAGGCACTTGGGAGAACAAAGCAGACTCACAGGTGCAGTTCACACCTTATCCCTTCCTGGACACACACAGGCTCACATGACCATGTGCAGAGCAGAGGACTCCCATGGTTTCTAACTGGAATCAGCCAAAGGCTGCTTAAATTGCAACACTGCTTAACTCTTTCTTCACAGATCATTTTGGCCCAGAGGGCTGGCTAAAATGCCTCTGTGTCCCCCCAGTCCAAAAGTCCCCACCTGACTTCAAGATATTTGTGACCACTTAAACCCTGACAGTGTATCCTTCCCAAAGTTTCCAGCTCCCCCTAGATAGCATCCGCAAATACACCTTGTCCCTTTTCATCCCTATGGTGGAGCAACCATCTGAAATGCAGGGACTGTGGAGACAAAATTGAATTTAGCAGCAAAATAAACAGCATGGAGGCACTCCTCTGATTAGATTGTGCCTGTTAAGAATTTATGCATTAATTCCTCCCAGGCTTTGAGTTTCTCTGTTTCAGAAAGCCCATATCCCTGCACTGCAGAGATATGGATGTCTGGAACACCACCTTGACCCAGGGATCCAGCCTTCCACCAAATACACAAAGCTTTGACTAATCTCAGCTGAGCTCCTCGTTATCATGCACCATTTTCTATCCCCCAGAGATGCAGAGCCCAGCACCATGCTTCAGTCATGCTTCCCAAGTCCAAGGAAGAGTATGTGAGAGTGGGAAGCATCTGCTTGTAGAAGCATTTGCCCCCAAGGCTGCTCTAAATCAATCCAGGCATAATAAGATTCGCCAGCTACTGTGGCATATCTATCAAGGAGCTGAAAGTCACTGTTGCACCCATATTCACGGTCCCTGGAAGATTCCTTCTTCCTGCCACCCCCACTCTAGGACCCAAGGTTATAAACTCAGCATGTCCAAGAAGGAAGCTCAGGAGCTATGGTTAGACCAGTCTGATCAAAGCTGGATGCACAAGGGCAAAGGAAGCAGCCCACTAAACCAAGCAGCTGTATCACTCTTGAAGAGACTAGAAATGAGAACAAACAGGAGGTGGGGAGAAGCAAGACATGTAAGAGAATGGCTGTTATGTCACCATGCACAAATTGGCCTACTTATTTGCATAAGTACACTAATACCCATGGATTTGCTGGCTGTAGTTTGGACTTGAAATACTGATGCTTAGGAAGAGCTGAGGTCAGAATATCTGCTGGTGGATTAGGCTACAGCTTGCTCGGTCACTACCGATGGCCACATTGCCTGGGATCTACACTGAGGTAATGGGATCACATGGACTGCCTTCCTGCAGACAGCTCTGGAGCTTGGGCAGAGGATGCCTCTCATCACCAGTTGAGGGTTTGTTGTGTAGATGATTGATGGGAGAGCAAGCATTGTCCTATGCCCAGGCGATGGTATATGCATGCCCAGGTTGGAACATGAACTGGGTGCTAAGTGCAGCAGGGGACTGGCACCATTATAAGGCTGAGGACCCAGCAGAATGACAATATGTCCAAACAGGGCTCACAATGAGGCGATATCCAAGGACAGAGAAGCAGGGAGCTCCCAGGGTGTTCAGGGGAAGCAGATGGTCACTGAGTGCTTGGGAGAATCCAGAACCCTTTTCCCATTCCCTGGCACAGATGTGTATCCCCAGCTTTCTTAGTTTCTCCCCTATGCCCTTCTTTCCCATCCCATATCACTTCATTCCCAATGCAAAGCTGGGACAAATGGACTCAGAAGCAGCTTTTCATATTTTTGCTTGTTGTTTTTTGGGTTTTTTTGTTCTTTTTTTTAAATAAGAAATTTATTGCAAATATAGAAATTGATTTTCTCCATACAGGAATCTCCAAGTTGAGGAAAAATGATTTCGTGCCATTCAGTTTTAAAACAGGAAGAAAAAAAAAAAGAGAGAAAGAAATAAAAATCTAAAAGAAAAAAAAAGAAAAGAACATAACTCCAACACAAATTTGTCCATACACAACCAAGGGGGTCACAGGGTTGTTACGGAAAGAGGAACACCAAAGAGGCCACAAGGAGCCAATCCCAGCAGCTGCCTCCAAGGCCTTTCATTACATTCAAGGGGAAAACCCCTGGCTCTTTGTCCTGTAGCTGCCCACCCCTTCCCACCCCCTCACCCCAGGTGCTGTGCTTGTGGATGGACCAGCAGTACCAGCCTCGGCAGATCTCTGCCTGACCCAGCCAGCCTCTTCCTCTTCCCTGGGAAGCAGGAGAGCAGGCTGTGGGAGCAGGCCTCCGAAGAGCAAGGCCTCACAGTGGTGGTAGTATGGGGGAGGCAAAGGCCAAGCCAAATGTGCTAGGATGGGGCAGACAGATAGGGTCAGGAAGGAGAGAAAGGAGGGGAAGGGGTAATTTAACTCCTAGCAGGACAAGGAGTAAGGGAGGTGTCTACCCAGTGGGAGAAAGGGAAGCTGGGCAGAGATCGCCCTCTCTCCATCCAGGGAAAGAGGGTGATGCAGACAGGGTGGGTTGGGGCTGCCCTGCAGGGAGCTACCCTGCTAGGGGTGAATGGGGAGAGGTATGGAGAAAGCTCCTCATAGCACAAAGCAGAGGAGGCAAAGGAGAAACAGACCAAGAGAGCCCCTCACAGTACAAGGCCAAAGCGGCTGGAGGGACAGGGTGTGGGAGTGCGTGCGTGTGTATGGGGGAGGTAACTCAGACACTCCCCTCTGTCCCTTCTTCAGGGAAGGACCCCAAAACACCTGCCTTATCGAGGGTAGGGAGGGGGCAACTGAGGTGGGTCAGGTTCCTCCAGCCCTACAAGAGATCCCACAGCCCAGTGGAGGGTAGCACTCTGTGTCCTCCCCACACAAAACCATCCCAAAGATGCTTCCTTTTGCTCAGATGGTGGGACAGCAGCAGGCTGACTCCAGCAAGAGGATGTGGCTCCATGAGGGTCTTCTTGAGGGCAACTTGTGCTGAAGGAGGTGGTGGTGGAAGGGATGTTCTCCAGGCTCTTGGAGGCTGTGTGTGCTTCCAGATGCAGCTGAGCTTTCTGATCAGCAACACGCACGGCAAATGTGCTTTCGGGGCCCTTGTTCCAGTTCCTGCCTGTGTGGCAGCTGCCCACCCTGTAACATTGAGCTCTGCCCTACAGAGAGGGGCCACAGCTCATCATGAAGTCTATCCAGCTTTCTCTTCAGGCACTGCTGAGCTACTCCCCACCCCCTCACAGAGAGCCTCCACCCCTCCAGTCAACCTTTTCTCTTCCTTTTCTCTTTCTCCCTTTATCATCCCATCACTCTCTGTGCAGCCACCTCTTCCCCCTGCTCCTTCCAGCTTGTCCCTCTTCTCCACTCCCTCCATCTCCCTCCATCTATTTCCTCCTTATCCCTACACTCATTACTCTGTCCCTTTAGGGACCCTCCTCTTCCCTCCTGTGTCAGTCCCACTTCTCCCTTCCTCAGCTCCTGTTACCCCTTCCCTCCTGTGTCTCCTCCTCCTTCCCCCAAGCCCGCCTGGTAGAGCTTCTTCCAGGCAGGCAGGCTGATTAGCATTGCAAACACATAGAGGCCTCCTCAGCCTGACATAAATCTTCATTTGTCAGTCATGAATATTTCACACCTGCCTCAGGAGGGATTTATTCAGCATGGAGGAGTGGGGAACTGAAGAGGGGAATGTGGCACTGCAGCACAAGATGGGGGCAGCACCTGCAGGGATGGGAAAAGGCTCTGCCCCCATGGCAACAGCAATCCTAGGGTCTAATGTTTACTCCACTGGGCACAGGAGTCCAGCCCAGGCTCCCCCTGAGCCTGTTTGTACGGGGAGGGGGCAGGTTGGCACCCACCTTCATTCCTCACCCTCCTCTCTTTCCAGTGCAGTGCAGTGAATTGTTTTCCCTGTCAAGATTCACCAATCCAGAAACAAAATGTGAAGGGAGCCAGTCCTAGTTCTGCCCCATGGATCCACTTTGCTCTGGAAGAAGGCAGGAGTGCAGGGCTCTCAACAAAGCCAAGCCATAGAGAGCTTAGAAACCTCACGCAGTCTCTCCACACTCTTCCCCAGCACAGAGGCCTTACAGGTTTCATCACACCCTGCTCTCTGCCAGGTCCACCGCCAGGGGAAGAGAGGTAGGACAGACCTAATCCAGAGCCCCCTGTAATCAATGGAGGGGGTTTCTAGTGATTGCAACAGGCTCCAAATCAAGCTTTCACTATATCAGAGGTTTCCCTGCAGATGAGGCACTCCTTGTTCCTCCAAGAATAGCCTTGCTTGTAGACTCACTCCTGTTTCTAAATAATTAGGATGAATGATGACAGCTAGAAAGAGCAGGCCTTTGATGTAAAACATCCCCCTCTCACAGGCAACCCTGAAAAACAGCTAAAAGAGGGCATTTGGGGCCAGAGGAGGGGAACACCTGAAAGGGGAAGGGGTGCTTCTTATGGGGCTGATTCAGTTGGGTTCTCTTTGGAGTGTGTTCCCTCCAAAACTGATAAGAGTCTCATAAAAATCATGTCAGGGCTGAGGGAAAGAAGCAGGAGAAACAGGGACAAGGACAGGAGAGACTTTGGGGAAAGGGATAACTTCCAACAAACTGGCACATACACAACAGGTGTTTGCTGAGAAAAATACAGTAAAATCATCATGCAAATAGAACAGTAAATCTGCTTGCCTCCAACAAGGTTGGCATCACTTTGTGAGCCCTTGTCCCTGGGGAGGAAGCAGGACAGGGAAGAAGGGAGGAGGAAGGAAAGCAGGACACTTTGTTCCCCTCCTTTGCCTTCTTCCTCCCACAGAACAGTCCATCTTGTGCAAACTTCACCCACTGATTTGGGCTGGGGAGCTACAGTGGGAACAGAAATGGCTTGTTCCCCCCTACCCAGTCTTACCCCTGCCACAGGCAAAAGAAGGGCCTCACAATAGATATACCCCTGACCTTTCTTTTCTGCCTTGTCGGGGTGAGGGGAGGAAGGAGCAGAAACCATTACAGGTTAAGGCTCCCACCCAAAACTATAGAATGAGTGGAATTGATTACAGGACTATACAGCACAGGGGGGAAGGGAGGGAGAGGAACAGGACTTCCTCCCCCCATGCTTGTCACCTTCCTTTTCCTGTCCAGTTCTGCCCCCCAGCTATTTGCCTTTCCTGCTTGGATGGTTGTCATGCTGGAAGACCACTGGGCTTGCTCCATGTGGTAACTGGACGGATCTCTGCTGTGTCTAAGCAACTCTCATTGCATTTACCTGTCTTGACTTGCTGCAGTATCCCAACATGGAGGAACCTCTGGCAGCAGTGATGCAACTTCCCTTCATCCCCCTGCACATACAGGTGTGCACACACACCCCTTCTCCTAGGTTGCACCAGCTCTTACAGAGTGGAGTCAGTCCCATGAATACCTCTGGCCTCAACTCAAGGCAACACAATGTTCGACTGGAGGAAAGCAGGCTGATAGTGAAGAGGACTGAGGTAATGGGACCCCAAGACTGCCTTAGGATTGTTACCATCAGCATCCCTATGAGGAAGGGAACCCAAGGATCTTCACAGGTTTAGACCTTGGGGATTTTCCCTCTGGTTTTCCCACAGCAGGCTTGGTCCGCCTAGTGCTGCTCCCTACCTACAGAAGATGAAGCCATGTCACCTGTAGCATAGAAACTAGCTCTCACAGCTGGCAATGTTGCTATCTGACAGATGATGGACAACTTCTCTGCAGGCAGCGCGTAAATCTCTCCCAGGAGCTCCTACGCCCTCATCCTTCTCCCAGAACCTCCAAACACCCTGGGGCTTCTGAGTAGCTCCTCATAAAGAAATAGCCCCTAGGGAGAGGCCAGCACAACACAGGCCCTCACCCTCAGCCTGATAGGGACAGAAGATTGTCAAGGATGATTGGGTTGTGCAGCTTATGGAGGGGAGGGCTGCTATGCTGCCGTGAAGATCCACTCAGCAGGCAGCAACCCCTGCCAGACAAGCAAACTTTGGGGGAGTAGGTGCCAAGATTGTGCTTTGCTGGGCTGCTCAGAAACAGGACGAAATGGAAAAAGCAGCAGGCTCATTCCCAACTCTGTGGCACATTTCCTGTCCCAGGGACAGAGGTCAGAGGCTAGCAAGGGAAAATAGTTTTTTGCTGGGACATTAAAAAAATCCTTAAGAAGGTCTGTGGCAGCTGAGTGCAAGAAGGTGGAGGGTTTAGGAGGCAAAAAGTTGTTCCGACTCTCCTGAGGGCTTCTAAGTATCTAGTGCCATCCAGGGGCTGTCATCCTTCTCTATCCTGATACTCCCAGTATAGCTGCACACACAAAGAGTGCTTTTCCTGGAGCCATCGCTCTTGGGCTTCTCCAAGGCCCCTTCTCACATGCTTTTCATTTTCTGTGCTCCTGCCTTCACCCTAGGCTGTCCCCTATCCATGCCAGAGTATCCTATTCAAGGGAAAGCCACTTAGTGGTTTTCTGTCAACCTCATGAATGAAGAAACAGGAATTATACTGTTCAAATCCTCTTGCTCTGTCCCTCCCAAGCAAGCAAGAAGGATGGGAGATGCCCTCCCACTCCCCCATGGTGCAAGTCAGTTGGGACAGGCTGCAGAAGATCAGATCCAAATCCCTTCCTCATAGGAAGGGAGGCATGAATAGGGAACACAAAACCTACTGCACAAGGGCAGAATGAGCATGGGTGTGAATGGGGAGAGGGACCCCTGACCTATGACACCCATGGGGAGACAGGGACAGGTGGGGAACCCTTTATACCTCTGAGGTATCAAATCTTCCTGCCTCTTCCTCCACCAGCCCCTCTTGAGGACCTGACTTGCCCCAAAGAGCACAGTCATACCCTTGGGCCTCACTCACTGGCAGATGACTGGCTCTGGGCAGACCTGGGGAATGCCCACCACTCCAAAGTCTCTGGGCATTCATCAGCACTAACATGGTGGGAGAAGGGGACAGAGCAGCAAGGGCACAAAAACTGTTGTGTGGCAGATCCTTCCTCCCTCTGCCCTTCATACCTCCTCTGGATGGAGGTTCATAAAGTATTTGGATAGAAAGCACAAGCCTAGGGAGCCCTAACAGAGAGGAGTAGAGAAGAGGAAAAGGAGAAGGAGTGAGAGAACTTCCTCCAACAAATCCCACCAATATTGGAAGGGGACAGGAGGGTGAGAAAAGCCTCCGCTGCCAAAGGAGAGGGGAAAAAGTAGTGTGATGGAAGATCTGGAGGTGTATGAGGTGGGCAGAGAAGCTCTTACTAATTCAAGGTCCTCCCATCCCACCCAAAAGAAAAATCAGCCCTCAAGTGGCAACAGCAACAGAAAGAGCAATATTTCACAACCAAGTTTCGTGCTCAGTGAGTGTTCTTCCCTGCCCTTCCACTGCCACTGCTGCCACCCCCTCCCAGGCCAGTCCCATCCCTCCACACTCAAGCGTTGTTACCACAGTATCAGAACAGGCTGCTCTTTGCAACCATCTGCAGGCATTAACAATGGTCCCTGTTACACAGTAGAGACAATTCAGTATGTGTGTGTGTCTGTGTGTGTGAGAGTTTTCCGTTGTTGCTGTAAACTTTAAGAAATGATTTTGTCAGTTTTGTATTTGTTGGGAGTATTTTGTTGTCGGTTTATTTTTCACAGTCAAGTGGCTTTTTTTTTTCTGGTCATTGGGGATTTCTTGTTTTGTATTGTTTCCTTGGAAAGAGTGAGGCAGAGTCACAGCTTCTGCTGAGCAGAGACTCCTTTCCAATAATCCAGGATGTCATGCAGGTCCTCGTCCTTGGCAAATTGGACTTTCTTCCGCAGGGCATGCCCAGCCGCCATGTAAACCTCCTCCCTGTGGTGCTTCTTGTAAGGCCGGAATCGCTCCCAGATCTTGTGGGTGCTCTCTGATGAATACTCTGGGCTGGAGGAGTAGCCCGAGAAGTAGTGTCTGGGGGAGAGCTGGGAGTACGTGGAGTCTCGCTTGGACCGGGAGAGTGGCTTGAGGAATGATACTCGCTGGCTCAAGGTGTCAGCACTTTCCTCATAGTACAGGGCCGGAAAGGAGTGTCGGTGCTCGCTGCAGTGGTAGGAAGGCTTGACCTCCAAGTGGTGGATGGCGCCCGGGGACACCAAGGGAAGACGATCCAAAGGGCTGTTGAGTGGACTGCCCTTCTCAATGTATTTGGAGTCAGACTTGCTCAGTGGTGGGTGGTCAGGCACATCCAAGCTGAAGACCTTGGCGCTTTTGATGGAGCCACTAGAGGAAACACTGCAAGTCTTTCTGGCCACAGCAGCATCTGCACTCAGCTGGCGCTGCAAAGGGTGGTGGGAGCTTTCTTTGTAGGGTGGGGAAAGAAAGCTGGGCCGCTCTAGCCCACCTGAGGAACTGGCAGGGATGGACTGGCACTCAAAGGCCATGTCTGAGTCAACGCCAGTCCCACCACCCAGGAAGGAGGCTGTGTCCAGCTTGAGGGCATCAATGCAGTTGTTGATGATCTGGTTGACCTTGTCTACTTCCTTGGCAATAGTAGAGATCTCAGCAGCTGAGCCTTGCCCATTGTCAAGTTCCCTCAGATCCTCATCCCGCTGGGTCCGTTCCAGCCCATCCCCACCACCAGTCCGTACTTCAATGTAGTTGCCTTTAGTAGTGACTTTAGGGGTCTCCATCCCAGATTCCATGGATTTGGATGGGGGCAACTTCTCTCCAATCATGGAAGGGATGGAGGACATCCGTGAGACAGGGATGACTGGTGGCTCACCCAGCTTCTGGGAAGGGTGGACCATGGTACTTGTATCAATATCTGATCCATAACGCATTTCTAGGATGGTCTTCTTGACATTGAGGGACTTCTGTTTCTCCTCCTGCATCCTCCGCTTCCGCAAACAATAGTACACCACCCCAAGGACAATGACCATCCCAAAGAGGCAACCCAGGGTGGTCATGATGTAGTGTGTTGTAGTGGAAGTGCTGGAGATAGGGTCCTCCCTGCCTTTGCTTCTGGTTGCAAAGGTCAGACAAGTGTGGTTGTAGCGCCGGTTGTTCCGGATGGAGGCCACACAGAAAGTGTAATCAGTGTGGGCCTTCAGCTTGTTGACAGTGACATATTCCTTCTTGCTCTTCAGTGTTGCAATGTCGGAAACATAGCTGTTGTTGTATTGGACCAGCACATACATCTTACTGTAGGGCATGGGGATGGTTACCATCAGGATAGCTGAGGTGATGGTAACATCATGGAGCTTGATGCTGGGACTAAAGGAGGAGTCGGTGGTGGAAGAGGCTGGAGGCTTAACGGAGAGGAAGTCCCCAGGACTGATGGCTGAGCCCTCATCCAGATCTCGCTGGGAGTCAGGGGTATAAGGGGTGGGGTTGACCCTGGACAGGGAGGGGATGGTGCCACCTCGGCACATGGACTGGAAGATGGTGATGGCATTGCGGTTGTGGTGGGGCCGAGGCACCAGGAGCGGGTACCCAGCAAACTCCCGTGGAGTCTCACACTGGAGCCGGTCATAGTTCTTGGTGACATTGTTGAAGAGTGCCAGCCAGTTAAGAAAGCTGTAGAGGCTACAGTCACAGTTGAAGGGATTGCCAGCCAGTTCACATACCATCAAATTGCTCAAGCTGGTGAAAGTGTTCCCCTCCAGGCGGCTGAGACGGTTAGATGACAGGTCGATGCTGATCAGGCTGGGACACTCAGAGAAGGCAGTAGGGGTGACCAATTCAATCAGGTTGTGCTGAACAAAAAGGAACTGGAGCCGGGCCATGCCCCGCAACATGCCCTCCGTCAGGTTGGTGAGTTTGTTGTAGCCCAACTGCAAGACCTGGAGGTTTGACTGGCCCATGAAAGCCCCATCCTCGATGTAAGAGATCTCATTCTTGGTCAGGTTCAGATCGGTCAGGTTGCCGAAACGGTTGAGGGAGGAGTACAGCACCACTTTGAGCTTATTTTCATTCAGACGCAAGTCGTGCACTGTGCTGTTGATGTGCTGGGGGATGGTCTCATATGGAGGCTGGTTCTGGCTGCAGATGGCCAGCCACACATAACCTTTGTCCCCCTCAATCAGCCAGCAGTCACCTTGCACGGTGCCAGGGGAAAACAAGCAGAGCAGGGCAGTTGCCCACACCCCCAGGCACATCATGGTCTGCAGTGGCGCCCTCAGCAGGCCAAAAAAAAACCCCAAATAACAAAAAGACCTAAAATCCTACAACCACAGAAAAAGAGAAGTAAGGGGCAGAGAGAAAAGAAAGAGGCCAGTTACTAGGGGTTTAGCAGTGGAAGGGCATGAGCACCCCAGTCCTATTGGGTGTCATCACCATCATTTCTTCTTGCTCTCTGGGTCAAACCAGGAGCATGGAGCAGGGGGAATACACACAATCCACTTCCAGCACACTGAAAATCTAGGACACAGGAAGAGTGGGCTGGAAGGGAACTACCTTGTGCTTCTTTCCTAAACAAAAATTGAGACCGTTGACAACGAATCTTCTTTGATGCTCAGCAGTGATTCCCCCACCTTTCCCACTTTTCTCCCTCCCACCCACCCCCCACCCACACCAAAACCACCCCAAAACAAACCCACCCTTCCCCCTCTGCCCCCCACCCCACCACCACAGCGTGATTTGGAAGAACAAGGCAGGGCTGCCTCTTCTGTCGCTCACACTCCCTCGGTTCCTCCTCCTCCTCCTCCTCCTCCTCCTCCTCTTCCTTCTCTCCCGGGTTCCCTCTGAGAAGCTTCAGAACTTCAGATCAAACATGTTGAAAACAAAAATACAGAGAGGGAAAGAGCACGTGTGCACAAGAGAGATCCATCTGTCACTGGAATCTGGAAAAGAAAGCACACAGCAGACAAGAGGAGGCATCAGCTGGGGGGAGATCTGAGATAAGAAAATACACTGGGACGTTTCATGAGAAGGGGGAGATAGGGAAGAGACAGCATTGTTGGGGGTGCAATCAAGGGAGGACTGGGACCACTTCCTGTGCTGATAAGTCTTTGAAAAGGGAACCCTCATGACATGTAATCTCATATCAGGGGTATGAAGAAGGGTATTTGGGTGCTGTTATGTAACATAGTCACAGCCAGGGACATGGGGGAAGGTGACTGAGTGGAGGTAGAAGGAGAATGGGATGAAGGCCGGGAAACATACGGCTGTATTGCGATCAGCTCAAAACCTAGTATAAACAAAGGCAAGCCCAAAGCACAGCCAAAGAAAAGGACTTTCAGCTATCTGAAAATCATGTACATAGAGTACTTGGGGCATGGAAAATGCATACAAGCTCCAACCTTTTTTGTTTGTTTCCTCCCTTCCTTGAAGCAAGAGGGATAAATAATTCAAGCCACGTGTAACCACTTACGCTCTAAAAATTGTTCCTGTCTCTCAGTGCAGGGACAAAGCTGCTGAGGCAAGCCAGCCTGGCTTGAGCGCAAAGAGGGGTAGGCGGTGTGTCAAATACCAGCCTCCAGTCTCTCACCCAGCAATCCCACAGTCCTGATCTGAGGAATATGCCCCACTCACCTCCCACCAATGAGAGGCACACAGCCTCCTCCTCCTTACTTTGCCACCTCTCCTTGGCATCTATGAACATTGTCCCTTCATGGGACAGGACACCTTGCAGGAATCAGGGGCAAAGTGATATTTGCCTCAATGTATCTCTAGGCCCTGGGCAAGCTCCTAGCACTCACTGGAAACGGCAGCCGGGAATACCCTTTCTTCCGGCCACAGCTTCAACCCTTCTCCCACTATGCTGTGGCACAGCCTGGCAGAAGCATCCTCAGGCAGTGTAAAGGAAATATTTTCATACAGCAGAGAAAAGACATGGGCACAGGGCTTTTTTTTTTTTAACTTGGCAGGGAGGGGGAGGAAAACAATAAAAAACAGAGAAAAGGAGTTTTGGTTACTGAAGAATAAACATCCTCTCTTGCCCCTTTTATTTTTGGAGGAGGCTGCTCACTAAAGATACTGCCAAAGCTTCTGCTGCAAAAGCTGAACCAGTTTCTAGCACAGAGACACAAAGGGCAGGAATAAAATGAAGGAAGATAAATGAAGGAGGAGTGAACCCTTGAGGAACAAGACTTACATCTGTGTAGAAATCTGAGCTGATTTGGGTCTGTGAAATTACCAGGCCAGCTAGATTAAGGGATCAGAGTGTCACAGAGAAACACTTAAATATTCAATAATCCAGAAAGGAAAGCCGAGATGGAGAAGGGGAGGGAGAGAAGAGCTTGACCTATGGAAAAGACAGAGAGAAAGCATCTGCTCCCCACCACTAGTGGGCCAAGGCTGTAAAATTCATGTCATTTGTGACTGTCATATCATGGCCTCTGGCTGCTGCCTTGTGTCCAGCTTTGCATCAGGCAGTACTGAAGCAGAAGGCAGAGGTTTCTACAGTCTATCACTTTGTTTCTCAGCCTTGTAATCCAGTGAGAAATAATTTCCTGACATTGACATCCTCCTCAGGTGCATCAGAGAGGAGGGACATCTGGCTATGCACAGGCTGAGACCCACAGGCTTCTGGTATTCCTCAGTGCCATTCCCCTACCTTTTCCCACCATTTCCAGAGGTGGCTCCGTGCAGAGATACAGCCAATCCCCCACACTGTCTCTGTCCTTCTACTTTCCCTTTTCATGCTCTTTCACCTTGCCATGTCTCTTCCAGAGAACAAAAAAGAGTAGCAGGTACTAGCATGCTCTTGGCACAGTGATACCCAAAGTATGTCAACCCGAGAGTGGCCATGGGCAGCCCCTGAGCAGGCAGTTGAAAGCTTTGCCTGGATTTCTCTAGACAGCGTTATGCTTTCTGCTCTCTGAGCATTATGCTTTGACCTGTCTGTATCTCCACACCAAATGCCCTGCACAGTATCCACCTCCATGCAGGGGACCCCAGCCCCCTTGTTTTGACCACTTCTG